>NW_026000241.1:282668-377708 GCF_001458135.2 Marmota marmota marmota
GAGACAGGGGCGGGGGTGGTGGGGGGGGCAGCTAGAATAGAGTCCTTTAAGACATTTTTTCCCCATTGGGTTGGGAGTGTAGGTCAGTAGTAGTAGAGCACGTGCTTAGCAGGTGTAGGATCCTAATTCGATCCCCAGCACTGCAAAATCCTCCTCCTCATCCACATCGTTCACAGTCAGAGTTGCTCTGTTGTGCGTCCCCGTTCCTGTTGATTCAAGGATACTTCATGGTTAATGCTATCCCATGTTCATGCCAGTAAAAAGCTTCTCCCTATAAGAATTCTGTAAGCTGGGTGTGGAAGAGCAACCTGTAATCCCAGCTACTAGGGAGCGGGGCAGAGAGGAGAGTACAGCAAGTTTGAGGCCAGCCTGGGCAATATATCCAGAGCCTGTCTTTAAAATAATAATAATAATAAGCCACTGGACACCTGTAATACCAGTGATTGGGAGGCTGAGGCAGGAGGACTGCAAGTTTGAGACCAGCCTCAGCAACTTAGTGAGATCATGTCTCAAAAAATATAAAGGTTGGGGGTGAAGCTCCATGGTTAAGTGCCCCTGGGTTAAATACCCAGCAATCCCCCACACCAAACTCTTATGTATTAGAAGCATATGAGTAAGACAGGTCTCCTTTTCTTTTTCAGTACATAAATACAGGTCATATCCTATTTGAGTTCTTTCATGTTATATAAGGTAGCTGCTACATCAGAAGGCTCCATTATAGTCATTATCATAACAGACTTATTACATGAAGAATTTATGTGATAAATATTAAACTGATGAAAACATATACTATACTTGATCTTAACCAAAAGACCAAGAATGATTATATGCAAGAAATATTTTAAAACTAAATTATGTTTCAAATGTTAAATACTTGAGTCACATTTATGGAAATATTTACTTGTAAATATCTACTTGTGGAAATATTCACTGTGTTAAAATTCTCAGACCAAAAAAATGTTTTGAGCTAATCTTAGAATGATCCTCAAATTCATGCTACTCAGACTGTCCTGAGACACTGGGTAAATGTCACCTTTATCAGTTGCCTCTCCCAGTTCTCTTACTGCTCTTCCCAATCTTCTGCTAATTTGGAGGGCAAGGTATTATTCCATTAAACATTATCTTTTCCATCCTGTTGTTTTTAATCCTGAAAATCCCAGGCTGAAGTACTGACTCTTTTAGTATAAGTTGAGTCTCTAATTCTGGGGGAAAAAAATTCATGCTAGTTAAAAGAAAGACTAAAGAAGCTAAGGAAAGGAGAGGAGCAGGGAGGGAAGGGAAAGGGAGAGGAAGGACGGCTCCAGGCATGGTGGTAGTCCATGCCTGTAGTCTTAGCTACTTGGGAGGCTGAGGCAGGAGGAGTGGTTGAATGCAGTCATTTGATTTTTTGGGGGAGGGGGGGTACTAGGTATTGAACCCAGGCGATTTCAAGCACTCAGTTACATCCCCAGTCCTCCTTTAGTTTTTATTTCAAGACAGGTTCTTGTTAAGTTGCCAAGGCTGGCCTCAAACTTAATTTCTGTCTCAGCCTCCCAAGTAGCTGGGATAACAGGTGTGGCACCACCCCTTGAATCCAGGATTTTAGAACATCCTGGCCAACTTAGTGAGACCCTGTTTCAAAACAAAAACTAAAAAGCTCTGAGGATATAGCTTGATGGTACAGTGCTGGCCTAGCACGTGTATACAGCACAATGGTTAACAATGAGTGCTTACCTATCTTACCTAGCATGTGAGAGGCCCTGGGTTTAATCACCAACACTGCAAAAAAATAAAATAAAATAAAAATGGTATTCCTCTAGGCAATCGAATACTATTTAGTACCAAAAAGAAATGAACTATCAAGCCATAAAAAGATATGGATGAATCTTAAGTGCATAGTTACTGAAGGGAGCCAATATGAAAAGGCTTACCTACTACTGTATTACTCCAACTATGTTGCATTCTAGAAACACCACTATGGAGACAGTATAATGAACAGTGGTTTCCAGAGGTGGAGGGGAGGAAAGGATGAATAAGTGGAGCACAGGGTATTTTTAGGGCAGCAAAACTTCTGTTTGGAACTATAATGATGGATACATGTCACTATCCATTTGTTAAATCCACAGAATGTACAATATAAAGAGTAAACCCTTAGTGAGACCTGTCTCGAAATTCAAAAAAAAAAAAAAAAAAGACTGGAGCTGTGGCTTGTGGGAAGCCGGTCTCACACCTGATTGGGCACCTCCCTGACTGGGTGTGAGGGGTTCTGGCCAAGCTGTGTCAGAACTTATCCCCACCCTTTTTAGATGCGAGAGCCCGAGAGCCCATCCGTGTGGGGGTGTGACTGACCATTGACCCTGAGACCAATCACTGACCCTGACCTTGGAATGCTGTCCCCCTCGACCTTCATTGGATGGAATTTTCCCCTGAATTTCTTGTTCCCCAATAAAAGGCATGCCCTCCCTCTCTCCTGCTAGTTTCTTGTGTAAACCTCGCTACCCCACCAGGTGGCTCGAGGCAGGAGCCAAGGAAGGCCTCTCTGACCTGGTCAAGAAAAAGGTAAATTGAGTTTATGTGTCTTTATTTTTGATCTCACTAGTTAACTTCTATGCTTAGGACTTCTAGTAAGAAGCTAGCGTGCTGGTCACGCGGCAGTGGCTCAGTGGTAAAGTTCCCCCTATGGATTCAATCCCCATCCCTGTCCCCCTCCAAAAAAGTTAATGTAAACTAAGGACTTTGGATAATATTGACATGTTGATTAATATAGGTTCATCAATTATATCAAATGTACTACTCTAGTGCAGGATGTTGATTATGGGGGAGGCTAGGTGGGGGGAGTAGAAGATAATATGTAAATTTGGTGCTTTCTTCCCAGTTTTTCTGTGAACCTAAAACTGCCTTTTTTTTTTTTTTTCTTTCAGTGCTAGGGAACCCAGGGCTTTGTCCATGCTAGGTAAGTAAGTGCACTACTACTGAGGTACACTTCCACCTTAGCCTCTTTATTTTCCTGACTGATATTTTGAAATGGACCAACTCTCTCACAAACTAAGGCTATTCTGCATGAAAATTAATTTAAGCTTAGCTTGGAGAACTCTCTACTGTCCCCAGCCCTTGTTCAATATTTTATATATATATATATATATATATTTTACATACCCACATATTTTTTAGTTGTAGTTGGACACAGTAACCTTTATTTATTTATTTTTATGTGCTAAGGATTGAACCCAGCACCTCCCAGGTGCTAGGCCAGCGCTCCACCACTGAGCCCCAGCCCCCCCTTGTTCATGATGATGATTGATTCATGGATGTATTCCTATGTCCAAACTCATCAAAATGTACATTTTTATATGTGCAATTTGCCGGGCATGGCAGCGTAAACCAAGTAATCCCAGCAACTCAGGAGGCAGAGGCAGGAGGGTCATAAATTCAAGCCCAGCACGGGCAATTTGGCAAGGCCCTGTCAAAAAAAAACATAAAGTGGAGTTGGGGCTGTAGCTCAGGGGCTACATGCGTGAGGCACTGGGTTCAATCCTCAGCACCACATAAAAATAAATAAAATAAAGGCATTCTGCCACCTACAACTACAAAAAAAAATTTAATTAAAAAATAAAAAATAAGTGCCGATCATGTAGTTCAGGGGTAAAGTGCCCTTGGGTTCAATTCCTAGTGCCAAAATAACTAAAACATGCAGTTTGTCACATATGAATTGACCTCAATACTGCTGTTCTGAGGAGTTCTACGCAAGGATTCGGAAGCGACCCTCTTCAATCATTAGTGCTCAGCAGGACACGCTGGCACTGCCAAGTCTACGGGGCTGCAGGAAGCTTGGACCCAAGTCACGGTGGCCCCAAGGATAGAGATGCTTTTATGGAGAGAAGACCCGGATGTTGCTTTGGCGACTTTTGGAGAAAAGGCCCCGTCAGCCCGCCTCCTGAGGAGACGGAGTCCCAGGGCACAGGGCCACAGCCGGCAGCCTGGGGAGAGATGCTCCACAATCTAGTAAAGAGTTTCCGCTGCAGCCTGGCCCACCCTGCCCCTGGACCCCACGGAGCCTCCGCAACACGCCCATCCTGCAGGCCGTAACTGGCCCGGCCGCCCAGGCAGGCGGAGGCCGCTTTGCTCGGTGGTCCTGCATATCTGCATTTCCGCTTCCTGTTTGGCGAGCCAGGAAGGGGCGGGGCTATAGGGCTCCCGGGAGAAGACCCGAACCTGAAGCTAGAACCTGGTCCTGGGTCCGTGGGCGGAGCTAGAGGGAGGATAGGCTTAGGGGCGTGGCTCGGGTTGAAGACCCGTCCTAGAAAGCGAGGCATAAGATGGACGTGACTTGTGGAATCGGCTGAAGTAGACTCCAAGCCCAGTGCGCGGAGCCATGATGGGGACCAGGCTGGGGATGGAAGTCGGTGAGTGGGCCCTCCATTGGCCAGATCTCAGGATGCTCAAAGTGTTTTTCTTGCAACTGTTCCCTATCTTCTTTTTTTTTTTGCCGATCCGCAAAATAAGTCAACCATCATTCATACATTCATACTGTTCTTCCTTAACCTTTTTTTTTCTTTTCTTTCTTTTTTTTTCTGTGTGTGTGTGTGTATGTGTGTGTGTGTAAAAAGCATTTTATTTATATGGGGGGGAAAAAAACTACAATAAGATCTGTAAAAGGAGTCAATATAATGTTGCCTGAACAGAAAAAATTCAAAATGTGAATAGCAAAAAATAATTCATTCACATTGCAACAAAATTAAGTATAAAAAATTAAAACATATGTTTCTGCAATAATCAGAATGCCAAGAATCAGTGTAAAGATCCTCTCAGGATTAAGAAATGTTCAGTCAATCTAAAGAATATCCTAAGACAAGGGAGATGCCATTAATTCATTTACTTACCAGCTGTTGAATTAATACTGTCCACTGAAAACAAGTGATGAGTTGCTCTAATTCCAGCACCTGGGAGGCTGAGGCAGAATTGAAAGTTTGAGGTCAGTCTCACCACTTAGCTAGATTCTGCCCTCTGAACAATTTTGTGAGGCCCTATCTCAAAAAGGACTGGGGATGTAGCTCAATGGTAAAATCCCTCTGGGTTCAATCCCCAGCAGCCCCAAAATAAAAAAAATAAGTTGATATACATGCAAATTGGACCTATTTAGTTTTGTACAGTGAAAATGCAAATTATGAAGTGAACTTACAGAATGAAATATGGATACAGATTTACAAAAATGACAGATAACACATATGCATTTCTCATGTAAACACAACTAGTTTCATTAAAATTTTCCTTTATTTGTTATGTGGGTCTTTGGGAAGATGAGGGACATGTTTTAATTTAAATCACAAATGCTAAACCAGAGTATCCAGATGATAAAGTTGATGCCCAGCAAATAGTTATTTTCACTTTATCTCGAACAAGGGTGAAGAGATAGACATATAGGTTTTCTCATATTCCTGTTGAGATGTTAATGATTTACATGGCAATTCAGGTGATATTCTGCCTCCTGCTGTATACTGGTGGTTTTACATTCCATCCCAAGCAGCTGCTTTTTGAAACTAACCATAAAATCTTCTGTACTGAAAGTTCTCATAAACAAGAAAAACACTTTCTGGCTGGATATGTAGCTCAGTGGTAGAGTGCTTGCCTACCATGCTTAAGGATCTAACCCCTTAGCACTGTAAAAAACAAAACCAAAAACATATTTCTGTCTCACTGTATCTTTGGGTTGTAGCATCTTCCCACTGCTTGGGCTAGGGATGGGAGTAGATAGCAACAGTTTAACAGATGAGAAAACAGACCCACATAATTATAATTATATATAATTATATTTACACATAATATTTCCACTTCATTCCCAGCAAAATGCTGAAGGAATTTAGAAAATGTAAATTTCTGAGGGAAGAATAAATAGCAAGTGCAAAGGCCATGAGATAGGAGAGTGTTTGACCTCTTTAATCAACAGCGGAACCCTCAGTGTCTGAAATGGTTTGAGTGAATGGGGGATTAGGTCGAAGGTAAACTACCAGGAAGAGTAAAACCAGATAAGTCACAGAGTCAGATCATAACAGGGGCACCTGAGCAACTCTAAAAATGTTGAGTTTTACTTTGATTGCAATGGGGAGCCACTGAAGGAAAGGTCTGGAGTTAAAAATGCAACATTATCTGAAACATTTTAAAAATATCTCTGTTATTTGTGAACTCTAGGGAAGCAAAGGTATGATGTGGAAGAATAGCTAGAAAGTTAAGGAGAAAGTGGTTTGGAGGATGAGAGGGTGGGAAGTTGTCTGATGCTAAAGTGAAGACAGTCAATAGCTGTTTAAGATGTGTTTTGGAATCATTCATGATTCCAAGGATTTAGTTCATTTGTCTGTTTTGCATTATCAAGTGAAAAGAACTCTGGACATTGGTAAATAGAGACTTCAATAAGAAAATTCCATTTCAAGAGGAAGAATAGGGCTGGGATGTAGGTCAGTGGTTAGCAAATACTGATTTGAGTGTTTTGTGGATAAGGTTAAATTAGAACCTGGGCTTAATCCCTGAGAGAGAGAGAGAGAGAGAAAGAAAAAGAGAGAGAGCTTATTGCAACAGATGGAAAGGTATTACTACAATAAGAACACACAGAAATA
This sequence comes from Marmota marmota marmota, assembly GCF_001458135.2. Lineage (NCBI taxonomy): Eukaryota > Metazoa > Chordata > Mammalia > Rodentia > Sciuridae > Marmota > Marmota marmota. The sequence goes on from NW_026000241.1 coordinate 289,256, forward strand.
TCTCAAATATTAGTAGAAAAGGGCTTTTTTTTTTTTTCAGAAAGAAGTAAGAAAGCTCAGAGAATGTCTTTTTGTTTAAGGAGTAGATGTTCTCAACATCCACATTGGTTTCCACTGAGGATATTGAAGATTGAGGTCCTCATGGGAAGAAAGAAACTTAACTAACTGTATTCCTTAAAACCCCTGGGAGCCATGTCCTGCAATGTAAACCCCAAGGAAGATCTGTTCTTGCTCCTGTGACAAAATGCAGCCAACATTCAGTATCCATGGAGAGCTGCATCTGTGGATTCAAAGTTGGACAAAGAACACATGAAAGTGTAATGTGTCTGTCTACACTGAACAGGTTCAGACTGTGTGTTTAGGGGTGGGTACTGGGGATTGAACTAGGGGCATGCTACCAGTGAGCCACATGCCCAGTCCCTTCCATTTATTTATTTGTTTGTTTGTTTGTTTATTATGAGACAGGGTCTTGATAAATTTCCCAGATTGGCCTTGAATTTTAAATCCTCCTGCTTCAGGCTCCTTCTAGAATTGCAGGTGTAGGACACCATGCCTAGACATAGACATTTTTTCCTTGTCTTTATACACTAAACAATACAGAATAACAGTAATTTATGTGACATTATCCTAAGTAACCTGGAGATTACTTACACAGGAGGATGTGTGTAGGTTCTATGCCAATACTTATATAAGGGACATAAGCTTCTGAAGATTTTGGTATCTGTGAGGGATTCTAGAATCATCCTCTGTGGATAAAGAGGAATGAATAACAGAAATGTTTTCCTAACAGTTCTGGAAGCTGGGAAGTCCAAGATCAACCACCAGCAGTTTTAATATCTAGGAGGGCTTCCTGGTTCATAGTGCATTCTGTATCCTCACATGGTGGAATGGGCAAGAGTCTCTTTGGGGCTTTTTTTTTTAATTTTATTTTTTTTTTAGTTGTCAATGGATCTTTATTTATTTATATGCAGTACCAAGAATCAAACCTTATGCCTCACACATGCTAGGTAAGCGCTCTACCACTGAGTCACAACCCCAGCCCAGGGCTTTTTTTTTTTTTAACCCCCTGGGGATTGAATCCAGGTGCACTTTATTACTGAGCTTTATCCCCAGCCCCCACTTTTAAAATCTGAGTCAGGATCTCACTACATTGCTGAAGGCCCCACTAATTTGCTGGGGCTGGCCTTGAACTCGTGATCCTCTTGCCTGAGCCTCCATTGTTGCTGGGATTACAGGCATGCACTACCATGCCCAGTTGAGACTGTTAAGTCCTTAGGCCAAAGTAACTTCATTTTGAAAATCAGCACCCACCATCCTAAGAAGCCCACCCAGGCATGACCTTCTTGTTAAGCCCGCCTCCAAGAGTCCCTAATTGCCAAAATCAAAACAAAGATGCCGAGTAACAATCACAGGACCAGATGGGTTATTTTTAAACTGTTTCCTTGTACTTGACTATATAGTTAAGAAGTATTTCCCAGCAGGCGGCTGCGCCTAGCAGAAGGGCAGCCTGGCAGATATTCTCTGTCAATAAACCTTTGCTTGACTCAGAGCTGTCTCTCTCGTGGACATTTGTGCCAGCTACCCTAATAGAGGCCTCTTGAAAAGGGCACTAGTCCCATTCATGAGGTCCCTGTCCTCATGACTTAATTACCTCCTAACGCCGCCCCCCTTGGGGGCTAGAATTTCAACATATAACTGTAGGGGATTATATGTGTTCTCCAAAGGTCTGTGTGTTAAAGGCTTGGTCCCCAGGGTATACTGTTCCTAGCTGGTGGAATCTTTAGGTGATAGGGTAGTATTAGGGGCATGGTCTTGAATAGGATTATGTCCAGGGCCTTTTCCTCTTTTGCTTCCTGGCTCATGTGGTGAGCTATTTGCTCTCCTGTATGCTCCCTGTCATTGGCATCCAACACCCTAACCAGAGCCCCCAAAACAATGGATCTGCCTGATCTTATCCCACAACCTCCAAAAACATAAGCCAAAATAAACTTGCAGAGCCCAACTGTATCAATCTGTTTTTCATTACTATAACAAAATGATAGAGGCAAGCTAACTTCATAATGGAAAAAAAGGGCTTATTTTCAGTTCTAGAGGTTCAAGGACATGATGCCTGCATTAACGTGCCTCTGATACAAACCTCATGGCTAATGATGTCACAATGGCATCAGCATGTCAGGAAGGAACAAGTCTTGTCATCAAAAAGAAGCCAGAGAGGTTAGAGTCCTACAATCCCTACTAAGTCCTTCTCACTAAGCTCCATCTTTTTTCTTTTTTGTAGTGCTGAAGATCAAACTCAGGGCCCCATGCATACCAGGAAATTGCTCTACCACTGAGCCACATCCCCAGTCCTAACTCCATCCTTTGAAGGTCCCACCACCTCTCACATTGCCTCCCTAGGGACCAAGCTTCCAACACATGAACTCTTGGGGGACAAATTCAAACCTTATCCAAACCACGGTAACATGTGTGGCTGATGTGGACCCTCCATCATATTCCCCCAAATAGAACCCAGTTCTCCTGACAGCCTCCATCAGCAAAACGGGCCTAATTTTATTTCCCTCCCCACCCCCCGCAGCTGTGAAAATGCCAATCTCTGTGCTCTAACTTGGCTCAATCCTGTCTCCCAAACGTCCTGGGCTAGAGCTGCTAGGTTTGGTCATAGCTTTGGACAATAAGACCCTAACCATGGCCTCATCAGGGGCATACCCACACCCCAATCCTGGCAAGACAGAAGGAATTTCTATTCCAGCCAAGTGGGAATAGCAGGAAGAAACATGTCCAGCTCCTCTGATGGGTGAGCTTAGAATAAGGAATCAGCAGACCCAGCTCAGCCCTCTTCTCTCAGTCCTGGCCCTGCCTTCCAGGCAGGTGATGAGCCCCTAGTCTGGGGCTTAGCCACACACCCTCAGACCCGGTTCAGAAGGGTTCAGAAGTAACACTTATCTCATGGGCAAGCAAATGCTCAGGCTTTTACCACCTGCGTCCTTCAAGTGGTTCTGACTCAAAAGACAGGAAAAGAGTTGTTACTTACCGAAACCCTAACACCTGAGCCACCTGTGAGGCCCTGCCTGCCCTTCCCCCATTGCTCTCCAACCTGGCTTTCTCCTCCCTGCTCACTCCACCCACAGACCTTCTTCCTATTACTGGAAAATGCCAAGTTTTTTCCTACCTCAGGATCTTTTTTCCCCAGCTTTCTCTGCAGCTGGTTTACCACTTAGATCTCTGCCAAGAGGCTCAACCCTGCCTTCTCTACCAAGCACCCATGCCTCTATCACATAACCTTGGTTAATTGTCTCAGAGGCTCCAAAATTATTCCATGAACCTGTTCACACCCCGCCTTCTCCTCTTGGAGCTGTACAAGAACTTTTGTTTTGCTCACTGCTGTGGCCCCAGTACCAAGAATGTTGCCTGCCAAAACAGGAGGTGCTTAAGGAATGAATAAACTGAATGCTTTCTTGAAAAAAAATTCATTATTTTTCTTTAATAGCAAAATAATATCTGCTGTGGAAAACTTGGAAAAGGTAGAAAATACAACTGAGAACCTTCATGAACATTTTGATTATGAATGGCAAGCCTCATCTGCCCTTGATCTCTGTGCCTCCTGTGTGTGTGTAGATATAGAAATGGTGCACAGGCGTGTGGGTACACATGTATAATCTTTTCAGGTATCATTGCGGGGACTTGGCCCCTCAGGTCCTTCTAGCTCTTAATTCCACCCATCTGGTGGTGAGGACAACTCTGAGGATGACCTGGAGGATGGCCTTCATCAAGGGCTTCTGAGGGCGGGGGCTGTCAGAGTAAGGCTATGCAACATAATCCTGAGGTAGCTCGGATCTCTATTTGTAGATGTGGGAACTGGGCCTCCAGAGGCAGGCTGCTGAGGCTGAGGCCACACAGCTGGCCAATGATTCCCACTGTCTGGAGGCCCAAGGCCTTCATTGTCTCCTCCTGTCACCTTCAGTTCCCTCAAGCCCCATAAGCTGCCCTCTTCAATTTGCTGCTCAGAGGGTCTTTCATCAAGGGCTTTCATCAACTGTGAAAGCTGGGACAGTGGCACAGTTACATCCACCAGTCCATGGACTCTTTGGGGCAGGCCCTAACAATGACCATACAGTGGGGCAGCCCCTTACACAGGATCCTCTCAGCCTCCTGACCCTCCCAGCCCAGCCCCTGCAGCTCAAGCACTCTGAGTTTGGGCATGGTGAGGCAGGAGGAAACAATTTCAGCTGGAGTGGGCATTTCTGGGGTGATGAGGGGGCCCTGTAAGCACAGACTCTCCAGGGCTGGCATTCCTTCCAGGACAGCCAGGCCAGGAGCAGAGAGGCCCCCAACGGTCAGCCGGATCTTGCGCACACCTCGGAGGTGGCGGCTGATGGCCAGCAGGGTGCTGTCGGCTGAGAGGGTGCAACCTAGCATCTCGAACCTCTGCAGGTAACTGAGCTCCTGCAGGCTGGTATCCAGCCCCGTCTGGGTCACACGGTAGGTGCCACCTAGCACCAGCGAGCGCAGGGCCCGGAAACGTGTCAGGCCCTGCAGGTGCTCGTCACGGAAGGCAGGGACACGGTCCAGCACGATGCATTCGAGCAGGGGCAGCACGGTGGGGTCCTGCTCCTTAAGGAGCCAGGCCATGGAGATCTCACAGCTGTGCAGCTCCAGGGTCCTCAGGGTGCAGGGCAGGCTGGTGATGGGTACCATGCTCAGGTCAGCCACGTGCAGGCAGAGGCGCTTCAGGTTGGGGCACTTCTGGCCCAGGGCTTTCAACAGGGCAGGGGACAACTGGGGGGCCTGAGAGCCGGAGAAGAGGTAGCCACCCATCCGCAGGGAATGGAGCCGAGATGCCATGTATCGGCGAAGAAGGTGCCACATAACTTTAGGCCGCATCTGTAAGAGCCAGAGGTTGGGGTGACTGGGTGAGAGGTACAGGGTTCCCAAGGCCCCTGACTACTTGTGGCAGGGGTTTGGGTGTTTCCCTGGGTTTCTGCCCTTCCACATCAGCCTCCTCCCCAGGAACAGCAGGAGGGTCTGACTTCACCATTCTGACTGCTAAAGTCCAGCGTGTGTGTGTGTGTGTGTGTGTGTGTGTGTGTGTCTCGGGGGTGGGGGTGGGTCCAAATAGATCAGAACAGATGGAGCAGGGAAACAAAATGAACCACCCCTCTATAAGCCTTTCTTGATAACCACCTCTGGGAGAGAGAAACCACAGAGAATAAAGCTGGAAAAAAAAAAAAAGGCTAAAAATTACCCAGAGTAAATTAGGTCTAGGTTAAAAAAAAAAATGATTAAAAACAGTCACAGCCTAGTAACAATCAGAGCTGCCTGACCCTGGGAAATTAACAGAACACAAGCAGAGCCAGGTGGAGTAGTACACCCCTTATCCTAACTCCTTGGGAGGGTGAGGCAAGAGGATCTCAAGTTCAAGGCCAGCCTGGGAAACTCAGTGAAACCCTGTCTTAAAGTAAAAGTTTAAAAAAAGGTCTGGGGGTGTATGTAACTCAAGTGTAGAGTGCTTGCCCAGTAAGTGCGAGGTCCTAGGTTTATTCCCAGTACAGCGGAAAGAAAACAAAATACAACTGAAAACCCAGTTCACTTCATTGTATGTACATATTACCTTAAAAAGAAATTGACTTCAGTGTAGCTCAGTGGTAGAGCAACTCGCCTGGCAAGCATGAGGCCCTGGATTCAATTCCTAGCATTATGCAGATTTAAAAAAAAGGAAACGTATAGCATATAATCTATCTATGGTTCTGGGTATTGGATCCAGGGCCTTGTGAATGCTAAGCACATGCTCTACCAGCTTCATACCCAGTCTACTGGGTATAAATTTTGTTGACTACTTTTGACACAGGAATCAAATCTTTGTGGCTAAAATTATGGAACCAGCCCAGATGCTCCATCAATAGATGAATGGATTAAGAAAATGTGGTACATATACACAATGGAGTCCTTCGCAGCCATAAAGAATGAAATTTTGGCATTTAACAGTGGATGGAACTGGAGAACGTCATGCTCAGTGAAATAAGCTAGACTCAGAAAATCAAGGGTGGAATGTTCTCTCATATGCAGAAGCTAAAGCAAAATAAGGGGGGAAATGGGGTGGATTAGATATCAGTGGTGATACAGGGAGGATCAGTGGAATAGAGGAGATTGAGAGAGAGGGAGGACGTATGGGAAAGGGAAGGAAATGTGGAATGAATCTAACAACTCATGTCATGTGCAAGTAAAAATATACCATAAAAAATTCCACCTTTATGTATATGTCAAAAGCACCAATGAAAAATAAATAAATAGGGCCTGGGGTTGTAGCTCAGTGGTAGAGTGCTTGCCTCACACGCATGAGGCGCTGGATTCAATCCTCAGCACCAGGTAAAAATAAATAAATAAAATAAAGATATTGTGTCCCTCTACAACTTAAAAAAATATTTTAAAAATAAATAAATAGCCAGGCGCAGTGCCATATGCCTATAATCCCAGGGGCAAGGGAGGCTGAGACAGGAGGACTGCAAGTTCAAAGGCTGCCTCAGCAAGTAGCAAGGCCCTTAGCAACTCAGCGAAACCTGTCTCTAATAAAATATAAAAAGGATTGGGGATGTGGCTCAGTGGTTGAGCACCCCTGGGTATAATCCCCTGTACCGAAAATAAATAAATAAAAAATAAATAAGTAAATGGAAGATTTGTAGGGCAGAGGAAGAAGAATGGGGGAGGGAGGAAGGGTAGGAAAGTGATGGGCACCACGGACTGAAATGGAATAAATCAAAATCCATACATGCATGATTTTTTTTTTTTAGTTGTAGATAGACACAATACCGTTATTTATTTTATGTGGTTCTGAGGATCGAACCCAGTGCTTCATACGTGCTAGGCAAGCGCTCTACCACTGAACCATAACCCCAGCCCCATGCATGCATGATTTTGTCCAAAGAACCCAATTACTATGTGTAACTATAATGCTCTAAAAATTACAGCAACTTAAAGAGCCTGTCTCAAAAGATTTTGGGATGTGGCTCAGTGGAAAAGTGCCTCAGGCTAAAGCCCCAGTACCAAAACCAAACAAACAAAAAATACCAAAATTCTCGGCCAAATTTAGACCAGCAAGTCGGGTCCCTGGAAACTAACTCGTTAGAAATACTGGCTACTAACCAGAACCTCACAAGGGTAGAAGCTATGGTTAGCAAAATTTGAAATGGGCAAAAAGCCAATGGACAAAGTTAATTTTTTATAACTTTATTATTTATTTTTATTGTTTATGTGGTGCTAAGGATTGAACCCAGTGCTTCATACATGCAAGGAAAGCACTCTATCCCTGAGCCACAACCCCAACCCTGACAAAGTTAATTTTTATTTGAAAGATGATATTTAAGAAAACTCTTTAAGTTTCACAACATCAAATGTGAGTCAGGATGCTGAGAGGCAGCTTTTCTCATGATCTGCTGTGGAAACTTCTTTGGGAAGCAATATGGTAGTTTTTTCAGAAATATAGAATGCAGGAAACCACTAACACCTGTTTTGTTTTGAAAGAACACAGTTGACGCTCTGTAACCATGGGTTCTACACCAGTGGATCGAATCAATTGTAAGTTAGAATATGCTGGGGGAAGAAAAGCTACATCTCCAGCCCTTTTTATATTTTGAGACAGGGCCTCACTAAGTTGCTGAGGCTGTCCTTGAACTTTCAATCCTCCTACGTCAGCCTCCTGAGCTGCTGAGATTACAGGCATGAGCCACTGTGCCCAGCTCCTATGGAAATTTTTTTGAAATATATATTTTTTTAGTTGATCTTTATTTACTTATTTTTATGTGGTGCTGAGGATTGAACCCAGTGCTGCACACGTGTGAGGCAAGCGCTCTACCACTGAGCTACAACCCCAGCCCTCCTATGGAATTTAAATCATCTCTGAATGACTTATTATAACTATAGAATGTGAATGCTAGAAATTAATTGTTATACTGTATTGTTTAGAGAATGATGACAAAAAAAACTAGACTGTACATTTTCAATGCCTCCAAATTTAATAGCCGGTACCAAAAAAAGAAAAAAGAAAGAAAATCTATAGGAGGATGTGCATTGATTCTATGCAAATGCTACACCATTAAAAAAAATGTTTTGCAGTTATAAATGGACAGCATGCCTTTATTTTGTTTATTTTTTATGGGGTGCTAAGGATCAAACCCAGTGCCTCATACATGCTAGGCAAGCTCTCTGCCACTGAGCTACAGCCCCAGCCCCATACACCATTTTTTTTAAAAAAGGGACTTGAACATCTAAGAAATTTGGAATCTGAGGGGATCCTAGAACCAATCCCTAGCAGATACCATGGAACAACTGTTTATGTGTTTGTGTTCCTAGGATACAAAAGCAAACAGGAACCTGGAGCAGTGGCACATGCTTTTAATCTCAGAAGCTCAGGAGGCTGAGGCAAGAGTATAGAGAGAAAATTTAGTGAGACTCTTGTCTCAAACAAACAAAAAAAAAAACCTAAAAAAAAAAAAACAAATTATGGTACTGGGGATTGGACCCAGGAAAACTTTACTTATGAGATATATATCCCCAGATATTTTTATTTTTTATTTTGAGACAAGATCTTGATAAGTTGCTGAGGCTGGCCTCAAACTTTCCATCCTCCTGCCTCAGCCTCTGGAGTTGCTAAAATTATAGGTGTGTGCCCCTATGCCCAGCCAAAATTTTAAAAAATTTTAAAAGGGCTGGGGTATAGTTCAGTGACAGAGCATCCCTGGATTCAATCCCCATACCCCCCCCCCCACAAACTCCATTTCCCCACCACCCCCCTGCACACAGGCAAGCGAGCAAATAGCAACATCTGCTGCCTCTGGCAGAAAGAACAAGGTAAGGTGAGGGAGAGAAATAGAGAGCAGACCTTAATTAAGGCTTAAGGAGACATGAATTTTTGCTACTTTGCATTTTGAATCATGCATGTTTTATCAAAAAAAAAAAAAAAAAAACCTAATGCTTTCATTTGTTAAAATGTACCCACCAATCTGGGGTACAGTTCAGTGGTAGAGCACTTGCCTAGCATGTATAAGACCCTGAGTTCCAGTTTCAGCTACACACACGCAAAAGAAAGAACAAAAGGGTGGGGCGGGGGGAATCAAGTTAGGATTCCAGTACAGCCTGACTCCAAAACCTGATCTGGATCTTATAATCACTGCACTGTAAAAGCAAAATGTACATTGTAAATGCATAAAAGATGGGAGAGAGGGAAATACTCCAGAGCAATAATAGTGGTGACTCTGGGGAAGGGGTTAACAGAGACAACTCTCAACAGCTTAGCTCTGCCTGTAGCAATTTCAGTGTATTTACCAGAAGAATCATTCATGACTTGCATAATTTCTTAAAAATTATCTTTCACTGGTAAATACACCTCCAAAAAAAAAGGGGGGGGGTGTTGGTATGGTGATGCACCTGTGATCCCAGCTACTCAGGAGGCAGAGGCAGGTGAATTGCTTGAGTCCAGGAGTTTGAGGGCAATCTGAACAACACAGCTAAACCTCATTCAAACAACATAAAAGGAAAACTATAAACAAATGCTCATTTCCAGCAAATAGCAGGTGTGCTAAAAATGCTTAGTAGACTTAAGTCCTGCAACTTACTTGAACGAATTTTAAAAATAATAAGATGGATTCATGGACTGAGAAAGCACTGAATAGATAGATGCACAAATGGATAAACAGGTAATAAATGTAATTAAATGTTAAGGTTGGGTATTTGGGATTCTCTATGCTATTCTCTCAACTTTTATGTATTTATAATAAAATGGTTTTTAAAAAGTTGATTTTAGGGTTGGGGGGTATAGTTCAGTGGTAGAGCACTTGTCTAGCATGACTTAGGCCCTGGATTCAACTCCCAGAACCACCAAACAACAACAATAAAAACAAACAAACAAAAAAACAGGTTTGGGATTATATGCCTATAGTCCCAGCTACTCAGAAGGCTAAGGTGGAAAGGTCATTTGAGCTCAGGAGTCAAGACCAGGCTGGACAACATAGCAACATCAGGTCTCAAAAACTGTTGATCTCAATGAAAACAATTTTTCTATAGGGTCATAATCTCTTTTTAAAAAAAAAAAAATTTTTTTAGTTGTCAATGGACTTTTTATTTATTTATTTATATGTGATGTTGATCATTGAAACCAATGCCTCATACATGGTAGGCAAGTGCTCTACCACTGAGCTAGGACCCCAGCCCATGGGTCATAATCTCTTATGAAACATCATGGGGGCTGGGGATATGGCTCAAGCGGTAGCGCACTCGCCTGGCATGCGTGCGGCCAGGGTTCGATCTTCAGCACCATATACAAACAAAGATGTTGTGTCCGCCGAAAACTAAAAAATAAATATTAAAAAAGAAAAAAAGAAACATCATGGAAAACACTTTGAGTAGGAAAAGAAAAGGGGTATTGACAGCTTTATGCCAGGTTGGGGAAGATTTTATTACCAAATAAATTTGTACCTGGTTTGAAAAAAAAAAAAACCTTTTCACTTTCCAAGTGTTTTTGTTGTTGGGGTTTTTTTGTTTGTTTGTTTTTGGTACTGGGAATTGAACCATGAGCACTTAACCACTAAGACACATCCCCACCTCTTTTTAAATATTTTATTAGAGACAGGGTCTCACTGAGTTGCTTAATGCCTCGCCAAGCTGCTGAGGCTGGCTTTGAACTCACAATCCTCCTGCCTCAGTGATTACAGGTGTGCAACACTGCCCCGGCATTACTGTTTTTAAAGATGAGATCTTGCTATGTTGCCCAGGCTGATCTCAAACTTGTGGACTCAAGTAATCCTCTAACCTCAGCCTCTTGAGTAGCTGATTCCACAGGTGTGCTTGAACAAGCCTGGCTTCACTTTGCAAGCTTTCTGATTTTGAAATGTTGGATTAAGAACTGAATATGGTAAAGTCTAAATGATCTTACTCCTCAGAAAGTGCACTTCCAGGTTTCAGTGTAAGTTCACCTGGACAAAAGAAGACAATCACTGGGCGCAGTGGCACATGCTTATAATCCCAGCAGCTTGGAAGGCTGAGGCAGGTGGATCACAAGTTCAAAGCCAGCCTCAGCAACTTAGTGAGGCTCTAAGCAACTTAGTGAGACTCTGTCTCTAAATAAAAATTTTTTTAAAAGGGCTGGATGTTGCTCAATGGGTTCAATCCCTGGTGGGGGGGAAAAAAAAGAAAAAGAAGAAGACAATCACAAGGCTATTCTTGTTAACCAAAGTGTCTTCCCCCGAGGAGAGGGGCCGCACCTGGAGATGCGGATCAGGTCCCGGACCGGGAGGTAAGAGAAGATTTCCAGAATGAGGACAATACCTGGAGTAGAAATGGAGAGGTTAGGACCCCATTAACCATTTTAATAAGAACCCCAAGTGATTCATATACATAAAGTTTGAGAAACTGATTTTAACTATTTAGATTATTGGAAATAATCTAAACATCTATTAACAGGAAAATGGATACATAAGTTAAAAGGAATGAACTTGATTTCTATGTGCTAAAAAAACAGCATTATTTAAATAGGAAATTGTTCAGAAATTCATTCACTATACTATATACTGCTTATGAACACATGTATGAAATGATGTGAAAGTAAGGTTACAAATCTTCTTTATAATACTGGCTACTTATGAAAAGGATAAGACAACAAGTAGACCTATAAATGTTTTACTGTGTACACGTATATTGTTTACATATACACACAGGTGTCTGTCACACGTATGATGTGCAGTAAATAAAACAAAGTTTAGGTTAGATCTGCCCCACAGTGGCACACATCTGCAATCCTCACTACTTGGGAGGCTGAGCGAATAGAATTGAAAGTCCCAGCGCAGCATGGGTAACTTGGTGAGATCCTTTCTCAAAAATAAAAAGTTAAAAAGACCACGGAAATCGGCAGCACAGGCCTGTAATCCCAGCGACTGGAGGCTGAAGCAAAAGGATCACAAATTCCAAGCCAGCCTCAGCAACTTATCCAGAACCTATGTCAAAACAAAAAATAAGAAGAGCCGGGAGAGTAACTCAGTGGTAGAGGGGTCCTGGGTTCAATCCTCAGTCGGACCGAGGGGGAAAAGAAAAAACAATGAGAGAAGAAAAGAAACAGGGTGGCGGATACAGCTTAGTGCTAGAGTGGTCACCTAACACAAGCAAGCCCTGGGTTCCGTCCCCAGTATAGCCAAAAAAAAAAAAAATTAGGTGGTAAAGACATGGTTGTAATATCACCCTCCATACACTTCTGGATAGTTGAAATATTTCATAATAAACACAAAGAAAATAAAATGCAAATGAGAGAAAGTGGAAATGGTTTGGTCGCACTACTCAGGAATTTTATTCAGAAAATCAGTTGACTCGGGAAAATAATTTCGCTACAAAAAACTGGTATCAGCGTCTGACAATGTCATCACAGACCAGCATTTCCTGGGTGCCGAGGAGGGCCAGGCACTGCTGCAAGCCCCTTCTCCGCACCGCGGCCCCACGACCGAGCTTTTCTTTTCGGGGCTGGGACTGACCACGGGCCTCGCGTGGACTCAGCACGCGCGCCGGTCCCGCAAGGATCTAGGACGGGGACACTGAGGCCCTGAGACGGGCCCACACTGCCTGACTGGAAATCCCAGGCCTGCGCTGACCAAGGGCCAGTTCTTGCAGTTCCTGACACACCGTCCCAGGGTGGGAAGGCTGGTCCTCGGGTCCAACCAATCCAGACGAAGCCCTGGCCCGCGCCACCGACCCCGCGTACCGTGTAGAGCGTCAAGTCGACATGTCGCCACAGCCACCGGTCGTCCACCAGCCTCTTCCAGCGGTGACAGACCCTGGGGGAGGGGACCCGCCGTTAGAACGACCCCGGCCCTACTGGGGCCGGAGCCGCATCTCCGGGTGCGCCCCCTGCCCGGCTCTTTCCCCCGAGGAGAGGGGCCGCACCTGGAGATGCGGATCCGGTCCCGGACCGGGAGGTAAGAGAAGATTTCCAGCAGCACCGAATCCGGCAGGTCAGTAAGAGTTACCATGATCCCGCCGCCACGTACTTCCGCTTCCGGTCAAAGCGAAGTCGGGATTCCCTCGGGAATGCCTAGGCGGCGGGAGGGGAGGCAGCCGGACTTCCAGCACCGGCGGGACCTCCCGCTTTCCTCTCGCAAGGATGTGGTCAGGTTCCAGGACGGGACCACCTCGAGACCAGACCTGCCCGGGGGCGGGCTAGAGACTAAGACCCAGCCTGGGCGGTGTGGCAGGGGCTGGGTGAGGCCCAGGGGCGGGGCTGGGACGAGGACCAAGCCCGGAAGGCGTGGTTTGGGCGGGAACCAACCGGGGGGCGTGGCCAGGACGAAGGCTGGGCTGGGAATAAAGGCGGGGAGTGGGCGGGAGAGCGTGTCCCCAGGCGTGGACCTAGCCCAGAAAGCCTGGTTCGGAAGGGGACAGGGACCAAGCTTGGGGCTAGGAATGTAGCCCAGCAAGCGCAAGTCCCTGGGTTCAGTCCAGGGAAAAAGATCTCACGAAGAAGCCTGGAAGACGGCACCGGGTTGGGACGGGCCCAGGCCCAAGGGTGGGACCCGGAACGAAGCTCAAGCCAGAAGGTGTGGTTGGTGGGCGGGAACAAGGACCAGGACCCAGCCTGGAGGGCGGGGCAGGGATCGGGCGAGGCGACGGGGTGTGGCCACAAGCGGAGTAACTGGCTGAGGTGTCTGTGCTTCTTCACTTAATGCAGCCTGAAGCCTGAGGCGGTGGTCCACGCAGCTGATCCTAGGGACCTGGACGGCTGAGGCAGGGGAATTGGAAGTTCAAGGCCACCCTGGGCAACGGAGACCGTGTCTAAAAAAAAATCTCCGTGTCAGGAGATGAAGTTCAGTAGCAGCACGCCCGCCTGGCATACGCGAGGCTCTAGGTTCAATTCCCAATATTGGAATGTCCTCAGCAGTGAACTCAAAGGGAAATGAGACAAGATTTTGCTAGCCTCGTTATGATGAGATAAATTTATATTCAAGAAGTGCCACATGACTTGGTAAAATTAAGAATGTGCGAAGTTGGGATGGGGATGTGGCTCAAGTGGTAGCGCGCTCGCCTGCCATGCCTGCAGCCCAGGTTCGATCCTCAGTACCACATACAAACAAAGATGTTGTGTCCGCTGGAAACTGTTAGAATCTGTAAACAAGTCAGGATGGCGCCTGGCATTTTGCCAGAAAAATGTTAGGGTCTGTAAACAAATCTGGACGGCGCCTGGCAAAATGCCAGAGGGAGTGGTTTGTGAAGCAACACCAGTGAGCCATTAAGTGTGGAGATTCCTTATTGGTTGACTGATGTATCTAGTTTATGCTAATTAGATAAGCTGTGTGGAATGTATAAATACTGCTCCTGTCCTGCAATAAAGGGCTTCCACTCCTGCTGTATCAATGTACACAAGTTATTTGCCGCCCCCCCCCCCATTATTCTGCTGCAGCCGTACTGCGGTAGATGGTGGCCCGTTACAGGGAGCCCCGGGACACTCGGGGGTAAGGGGGTAAGTGACGAAAAAAAAAGCTGCCCGTCCATAGATAGGACGGGAGCAAATCTGCTTGTCCCTAGGCAGATAGGGCGAGAGGAAAAATGACCATTTCGAGAAAATGGAGAAGATTGATACAGTATGTTTGTGTCTTGTTTTGTCTTGAAATGTTGTATTGTCTTTGTGATGAAAATATGGAAGGGGTGAGAAGTAAATTACTAAGGGAAAGAGGCACCCCAGTGGAACCAAGAATAGTTAGGGCATGTGTTGATGGAAGCCCAGGAACTCTAGTCAGAAAGAAGAAAAAAGTTCAGAGGAAGAAGGATTATCAAGAAAGGAATTGCAAAAGGCTACTACTAAATTCTTTTCGTTATTGCAGGGTGCGTGAATTGGTGTGGCGGCTGCCAAGTGCACGAGCGGGTCACAGTGCAGCAAGTACTTTCCAAGCGGCAGCAGCCGGCTCTTCCACTGCTGAGAGCCCAAATCTAGACCTGACCCGGAGGCACAGTCTTGCAAGCTCTTGCTCCCTGTGCCCAGTAGCAGTTTGAGTCCGGGACACTCCCCAGGGCCATCTGGGGCTGCCCAGGCACTACAGCCAGCAGAAGACGCTACTGGTGTCCCTGATGTTTGGTCATTTTCAATGCCAATAACTAAGCTACAATGGTTCTCCCACACCTGGAAGCTGATGAGTAATGAGCACTATTAATGCTTATTTCAAATGCAAAAAAACCTTGAGATAATGTACTAAATTGTTCAGAAGGTTGTTTTCTTAGTAGAATGCTACAGGATTTTCTTTAGCCATCCGGAGTTCCTGCCTTCCTCCCAGTGCCGGTGAAGACGAAGGTGGAAGAATTTCCAGTGTTGCTGAGAACCGGACGAAACTTCGGCTGAGAAACGGACGAGACTTCGGAGCTGTTGCTGTTTCTGCTACTACAGCTTAGGCTAGCTGCCTGCAGAACTTACCTGGACTGTGACTTAAGCTAGCTGCCTGCAGAACTTACCTGGACTGTGACTTAAGCTAGCTGCCTGCAGAACTTACCTGGACTGTGACTTAAGCTAGCTGCCTGCAGAACTTACCTGGACTGTGACTTAAGCTAGCTGCCTGCAGAACTTACCTGGACTGTGACTTAAGCTAGCTGCCTGCAGAACTTACCTGGACTGTGACTTAAGCTAGCTGCCTGCAGAACTTACCTGGACTGTGACTTAAGCTAGCTGCCTGCAGAACTTACCTGGACTGTGACTTAAGCTAGCTGCCTGCAGAACTTACCTGGACTGTGGCTTAAGCTAGCTGCCTGCAGAACTTACCTGGACTGTGAGTTAAGCTATTGAGACACTGCTTTATCTGGACTGAGACAACAAACTGTATCTTTGCTAACGGTGTCATTGCTGGTATAATTTTTCCAAGGGCTTCTTTCATGGAGCCATCAATTGGCTTGGTATTGTGGCATTTTGTATCCTCCCTTTCTGTTTGTAGCAGGTTATTTATGGTGTTTGTGTAAAAACCACTATGGTCGTTATTTAAATTAAACAAAAGGGGGAATTGTTAGAGTCTGTAAACAAGTCAGGATGGTGCCTGGCATTTTGCCAGAGAAATGTTAGGGTCTGTAAACAAGTCTGGATGGCGCCTGGCAAAATGCCAGAGGGAGTGGTTTGTGAAGTAACACCAGCAAGCCATTAAGTGTGGAGATTCCTTATTGGTTGACTGATGTATCTAGTTTATGCTAATTAGATAAGCTGTGTGGAATGTATAAATACTGCTCTTGTCCTGCAATAAACGGCTTCCACTCCTGCTGTATCAATGTACACAAGTTGTTCGTCACCCCCCGGTTAGTTTGCTGCAGCCGGACTGCGGCAGGAAACTAAAAAAAAAATAAATATTAAAAAAAATTCTCTAAAAAAATTTTTTTAAAATAAATAAAAGAATGTGCGAAGTTAGATAAAGAGTGTGTGAATTTAGGGCTGGAGATGTGGCTCAAGCGGTAACGCGCTCGCCTGGCATGCGCGCGGGGCGCTGGGTTCGATCCTCAGCACCACATTAAAATAAAGATGTTGTGTCCACCGAAAACTAAAAAATAAATATTAAAAAATTATCTCTCTCTTAAAAAAAAAGTTTTTGAATTCAGATAAGGGAGATTGTAGATAATTGAAGAACTTGAGACCCTGTGTAGGCATTGGGTCCCACTTCCTCGTTCTCCTGTAAATGTTGGTGAAGATGCTCACAGCTTTGATGTTGTGGCTGTGGACTTCATGCAGAAGGAGTGGAGTTTCCTGGATCTAATTCAGAGAAACCTGTACATGATGTTATGTATAGTGATATGATGCTGGAGAACTACCAGAACCTAAGATTGCCATCATTCCTGTAGCCTCTCAGGGACTTACTGTGTTGCAAGGTTAGTGATGTTAACTCTGAATACAGTGGGAAATAATATAGTCCCTGCCCTAAAGAGATTGTAACTTACTGTGGTGGTTCTCAAAATGTCCAAGATCAATAACAGTGCTGTCATTATGTTAGAAATGGACCTTTTCAGCCAGGCACAAGGTGTGCACTACTATAATCCCAGCAATTCAAGAGGCTGAGACAGGGAGACACAAGTTCAGAGCCATACTGGGCAACTTAGTGAGACCTTGTCTCAAAACAAAACTAAAAAGGATTGGGGATTTAGCCCAGTGGTAGAGGGCCCCTGGGTTTGATCCCCAGTACTAGAAAAATAAAATTAAATTAAAAACTGGAGTGACTAGGGGTGTAGCTGAGTGCTTAGTATGGGCAAGGCCCTGAGTTCAATTCCCAGTAACACAAATAAAAATAATAATAAAAACAAAAGCAGTGTGTATAGTTTGATATACACACACATGGATTCACATTCTTTCAATAAAATGCAAACTATTATGTCTTTTACTTTATACATAAAGGCCTGTAAGGGGGCTTGGCTGCTCATGTGACTCAGGGGTACAGCACATGTCTAGCACTTGCAAAACCTTGGGTTTAATCCCCACTGTGACCAAAAAAAAGAAAAAAGAAAAGAAAAGGAAAAAAAGCCCTGTGTGGAAAACAAGTTGTTTATCAAACCTCTGACATAATCTGAAATGTTGTACAGTGCTTGAAAATACAAAGTCTATTTCTTATTGAAATGTATTATGGTGTCTGAAAGATTTATCATTTTCTTAGGAGGCTCCCGATCACACATTTGAGGATGCAGAGACTGTTTTTAGGAAACAAAATTTTAATGGCATTTGCTGTGGGAGGGTTAGGGGACCATGTGCTGCTGTATTGCCTTTTATGCTGCTCACATTTTCTACCTTGTGCAAGTAATACCTTAAAAAAAATAAGTTCCAGGGGCTGGGGATGTGGCTCAGGCTGGGGATGTAGCGCACTTGCCTGGCATGTGTGCGGCCCGGGTTCGATCCTCAGCACCACATACAAAACAAAGATGTTGTATCCGCCAATAACTAAAAAATAAATATTAAAAAAAAAAAAGTTCCAAATGTGTATTTTTTTTAAAAAAAAATTTGTAGTTGTAGATGGAAAGCATGTCTTTATTTTATTTATTTTTTATGTGGTGCTAAGGATAGAACCCAGTGCCTCTCGCATGCTAGGCAAGCACTCTGCCTCTGAGCTACAGCCCCAGCCCACAAATGTGTATTTATACTACAAACCCCTTTGATATTTTTCTTCAAACAAGAGTACAGATAAAATACTTCATGTTTTGGCAATCATTCTTGTGATTGTGGAGGGAAAGACCAAAAGAAATACACAAAGAAAACCTCAGATATCCCTGAGTTGCTGCTTCAGGTGCTCCCTATTTCCAAAATTTTTGTTATGAGAAAAATAATCAGTTTAAGCAACTGTAAGCTTTCTGTTAGTTGAAGCCAAAAGCATTGCTAACTAAAAAGCTTGAGGCTCTTCTCTGGACCTGGAACACTGAAAATTACAACTCCTTTGCTTAGCTTATTGGTTAAGAAAAAGTAATAAAAGTACAAAATAGCTGTACTTTTCTGCTGAGTGCTCATTCTGTTTGAGTGTTTTTACCAGTATCAGCTCACTTTATTTCCATAACCATGGTGGTTGATACTACCAGGTGGAAGCTGAAGCTTAGAGGTCGAATCACTTGCTAGAACTGCAGGGCCAGAACCTTCTGGTGCTGAGCCTCTGCCATTATCACAGTACTCTGTGGTGGTAATTCCCCAGCACTGCTTTAAAAAAAAAAAAAAAAAAAAAAAAAGCCAAAAGCCAGGCACAGTGGCACTTGCCAATAATCCCAGCGGCAGAGAAAGGATCTCAAGTTCAAAGCCAGACTCAGGAAAAGCGAGGCGCTAAGCAACTCAGAGAGATCCTGTCTCTAAATAAAATACAAAATAGGGCTAGAAATGTGGCTCAATGGCTGAGTGTCCCTGAATTCAATCCCCAGTATCCCCCCCCCCAAAAAAAGCAAAGAATAAAAAATCCTAACTATGGCATTGATTTTGTTCACTGCTGTATCATTAAGACTTGCAGAGATACTCAGATGTTTGGGAAAGGGACCTTCTTCATCCCTAAGATTATTTTACTTCTGGTGAATTGTGGGTGGGGCATTGCCTTTTTGTTTGGCAGAACCCAAGCAACTATGCCCCTGGCTCAGGTATAGGGGGTCCTAAAAACCATCTACTGGACCACCAGCACATGGGGATGAAGGGGAGGAAGGTAGGTCATGTAAAGAAACACATGTATAACTTCCTTCTGGATCAGAAACGAGGAAACAAGGGTATCAGGGGCCTGCCCAACTTGCTCCCTGGGTCATGAGCCAGTCTCCACCTTCTGAGAAATATCCAACTCCCCCAAAAGGAGTAGCTCTGACAGACAGCACGATGGGGTTGCCTCAAAGGGCAGTTGCAGCCAGGTCCCTGCACAGGCAGCCCAGAATTAGCATTACCAAGATTTGGGGAGGAGTCACACTAGGAGACACACTGTCTCCCAAAGAGACACTTACCACTTGGGTCCAGGGAAGGAGTTCTGCAGTTGTGGCAGTCTCATTCAGGGACTTCCCATTGCCCACACCCACTCCCCAGGATGGCCTAGTCCCCCAGTAGACCCTCACCTGTCCCCATGGAGCCCAAGCCCTCATCAATCCCAGGCTTGATGTTCCTCCTCTCATCGCAGCAGTCCCCACTTACTATTGCCCCAGCCCACAGCTCAGCATGACAACAGCTTCAGTGAGCTGTATTCTTTTTGTGTGTGTGTGGTGTTGGGGATTGAATCCAGGGCCTCATGTCTGATAGGCAAGCACTTTGCCACTGACGCTATATCCCAAACCCTTTGAGTGATCTTCAAAATAAACACATAGAAAAATTTACTCTTATAAACTAAAATAAAGGGCTGGGGATGTGGCTCCGGCGGTAGCGTGCTCGCCTGGCATGCGTGCGGCCCGGGTTCGATCCTCAGCACCACATACAAAGATGTTGTGTCCGCCGAAAACTAAAATAAATAAATATTTTTAAAAAAATAAAATAAAATGTGTTCATGTTAAAAATCTGTAAAACACCAAAAAGTATTAAAAAGAAAATCAGACTCTCAGCAATTCCACCATCTAGTGATAAGGACTGTCAAAGACCTGTGTAACCCAGTATTTCTATGTGAACACAAAGACGCGTTGCTTTCAAACTTCTCCAGATGTATCAATCCCCTTATCTTACCCTCAAACTTCCAGTTTCTCTTAATCTATCCATTCTTCTACAAACTCTTTTTTTGGGGGAGGAAGGGGGGTTGTTAAATTGCCCAGACTTATCTCAAACTCCAGGGCTTAAGTGATCTTCCCAACCTGGCCTCCCAAGCAGTGTGGAGGTATGTACTACCATGCCTGTATTTTATTTATATATATATATATATATATATATATATATATATATATATATGAATGATGCTATCACATTGCGGGTTGTTTTTTGTTCATTGGTTTTATTTCCTTGGTGGTACTGGGGATTGAACCCAAGGCCTTATCCATGCTAGGCAAGTGCTCTACCACTAGTCCTCCCCCCACTTTTTTTTTTTTTTCATACTAGGGCTGGAATCCAGGGGCAGTTTACCACTGAGCTATATCCCTAGTTCTTTTAATTTTGAGACAGTCTTACTAAGTTGCTTAAGGTGCTGAGGCTGGCCTCGAACTTTTGATCCTCCTGCCTCAGCCTCCTGAGTTGCTGGGATTACAGCCAAGAGCCACTGCCACTAGCCTCAGCCTTCTTTACTTTGAGGCAGGGCCTCACTAAATTGCCCAGGCTGGCCTTGAATTTGTGATCCTTCTGTCTTGGCCTCTCAAGTAGTTGGGATTATAAGAATGTCTCAACATACCTGGATAGGCTCACTCTTTCATAACAGTCCACTCTGAAGGGAACTAACATACTCTTCTAGACTAGCATTACTACCTCCAATAACCTAATCACCTCCCACTGGGCTCCACCTTTTAAAGGTTCCACCACTTCCCAACATCACCACACCGGGGACCAAATTTCCAACAATCCTTGGAAGACACTCTCTAATCATATCCAAACCAGAGCACATAGAATCTGCAGTTTCCATAGGATGGCCTCTCAGCTTCTACCTAATCTCACATTCTAGTTTGAGAAGGTGGATTGGGTAGGTTGAAAAGCGGTGGCTTCCTCTCAGAATGAATCAATTTAGGCTCAGAATTTTGTCTGCTGAAAAGGAATTATCTATCAGGTCCACTGGCAGAAGCTGGTTGAATTTGGGGGGTGGGGGTCCTGTCCCACCAGCCCTCATGACCCTTGAATAAGACACAAAATGCTCCTGGAAAACACAAAAGCAAAAGATTTTACGATTGTGTGGTTTTCAGCTTCCTAGTAGGCATTGCTAGTGCGCGACAGGGTCTCCATTCCAGGATGGGGCTTCGCTTGTGGGATGGAGTCTGTGACCCGTGACTCCGCGGAGCAGTCGCGACGAACAGAGGTGGGGGGTGAGCAAGAGGTTATGAGTTCTGAATGCGGGGGCGGGGACAGGACGACTGCCGGGCTGGGCACCCTCTGCCCGGTGGCCCTAACGCTGTAGCGAGGCTTCCTCGCGCTCAGGCACTGGAGGTCATCCAGAGGCCGCCGGGGGACCCTCTGGAGTTTCCACCAGCTGACTGGGTCTACCCACAGCGAAAGGGCTTTAAACAACGGCTTCCTACGGGCTGGGCGTCGGCCCCTGACCTCTGACTCCGGTAAGCTCGTCCCCGGCTCCGTGCCCACCGCTACCCTGTTCCTACCTCAGGCTTCCGACTACCCAGTTTCTGAACCCTAAAGCCGCGGGGATGAACCGCAGGACCCAAACGGGCCCGGAACCCTGAAGAACCCGACCCAGCTCTAACAGGTACCCGGAACACAAGGGAGGGCGCTTGCGGTCTCGCACTTCCGCTTCCGGTTCCCAGCGTCGACTTCGGCTGGGCTTCCGCGCTCGAGCGGAGAGGTTGTGGCGTCTTCAGGTTCGAGGCGACTCCAGGTGAGCGGGTCAAGTGAGAAGCCCTGAGTCGCGGGCAGCGGCCGGCAGTCGCCGCCGAGGGTCCGCGAGTCGATGGGAGGTGAATCCGGGAGCCTTGGGGCCTGGCCTTCAGGCTACGTGAAGTGGCGGAAGCGCTGCTGTCTGGGATCCCGGGTCCTGGGACGCGGTACTTGGGGCCCAAGAGGACTCAGGTCTGGGGGTTAGAGGAGGTGAGCAGAAGACCCAGGCCGGGGTCTTAGGGCTGGGACCTAGGAGATTTGTACGATGGGACTTCTGGGACCTGGGAGGCCCCAGAAGTCCTGACCGCTGTCCTCCCTCCCACCCCGCGTAGCTCCGGTCAGGATGATCGAGGTTGTTTGCAACGACCGTCTGGGGAAGAAAGTCCGCGTAAAGTGCAAGTATCCACCGACGGCCCGAGAGGCAGTGCTCGCTGGGGGTGCTTAGCGTGAGGCAGGCAGCCCGGTCTGTGTTGTCGGGTGGTTCTGGTTAAACCCAGGAGAGCGGGCGGATGGGCTCCCGGCAGAGTGTAATGCACTCAGCCCTAGAATGTCATCTTCCTCGTTCTACCTCTCCCTTCCATTTGCCTTAACTTCGCTGCGTCCAGCACCGATGACACCATCGGGGACCTTAAGAAACTGATCGCGGCTCAAACTGGCACCCGTTGGAACAAGATTGTTCTTAAGAAGTGGTGAGTGCAGTGGTGGGGCTGCCGGCTGGACTGGGGACTAGGCCAGAAGGGTTTGGGTGGGGGAGCGCTGGGCTCAGCCTGCCTCTAGGGGGAAGAGTTTTCTAGGCTTTTTTCTGAAAGGTCTCTATTTCCATAGGTACACGATTTTTAAGGACCACGTGTCTCTTGGGGACTGTATCCTTTGTGTGACTTCTTGAGGAAGAGTCTACATACCCATTCCTGGTTTTCTTGGTTCTGTATTGAAGCACGTTTGATATTAAGCTCATAGGTATTAACTTAGAATATGGTACATGGTAAGCACTGAGAAAATAGTTGTTACGGAATTATTTCATTGGGGAGGAGGGTGGTTTATTGGTGAATTCGTTTGACTTGGCTTAGAAGGACTTTGTCACTCAAGTTCAACATATTACTGAGCTCCACCTGTTAGATAGGAGGTCAGGAGGCGTGAAACTCAGGCAAGTCTGTTATGCAGAGTGGGAGCCTTGAGCTGTGGAGTTTACTGTGGTTCTCTGAACTTTCTTTAAAAAAAAAAAAAAAGTTTTCATTGTTTTTTTTCCCCTCAGTCAAAATTAACCCAGTCCAAAATGACTTCCTTAGCCTTGTACTGAGTCTTTAGGGCACCTGGATCTAGCTGTGAGTAGATGAGGGATGGTGATGGAACACCCAGTGAAGACTCCTTAACACTTTACTTCAGATGAAATCCATGATGGGATGAACCTGGAGCTTTATTACCAATAGAGCAGAATTCCTTCCCCCCTGACTTAGCCTCTTGTCCCAAGCTCACCTCTCACACTGGTATGGATATTTGTTTTTAAAAACTCACATTAATAAAGACTTAGATACTGCTTTGTTGCCGTCTATGTTTGAGAGCTATCTTATGATTTCGTCTGTCCGTTACTGTTAATACATGGCTGCTTAATGAGAGCTTAGGAATGACTGGATCAATGACAGAGCTGACTAGGAGCCCTGAGCTATGGGGTTTATTGTGGTTCTCTGCAGGCAAGAGGCCCTGGGAGTCTTGTTACCCTAATAGACCATAGAGCTCCCACATAAGGTCAGATTTAGTAGTAATGTTAGTAATACAGGCTCTAGATTCAGACAAACCATGGGTGGAATATCAGCTCCGCCACCAACAACCTGATAACCCTGGGCAAGTTACTTAACCTCCCTCTAAGCCTTTGCTATGGTTTGAATGTCCCCACCAAAACTTATGTTGAAATTTAATCTCCATTTCAATGTATTATAAGCTGAGATATTTAAGAAGTGATTAGATCATTAGGGCTGTTTTCCTGGATTAATTAATCTATTCATGGATTAATGGGTTATGTCAAGAGTGGGTCTGTTGCAAAAACTCTTTTGACTCCTTGTTATCTGGAGACTCTACAGAACCCCGTAAAAGGCCCCTCAACCCTGGTCCTCACAACAAAACCAAGAGCTGAATAAACTGTTAGTTTACAGATTACCCAGCCTCTGGTGTTCAGTTACAGCAATAGAAAACAGATGGCCTTCTTTTCCCTATCCCTATTCCTAAACTGGAATTATTTCATATCTACTTCACTGGTATGTTGTAAAGCGATGAGATTAGCATGTGTAAGCATTCATAATTCCTGGCAATTCTTTTAAAGACAAAAATGAGATCATAGTGGACAAAACAAGGCAGTGTGGCACAGGGTTTAACAATTCAGATGTTATAGCTCTGATCCTCAGGTTTCTTCTCTGAAAGGGGCCCGGTGGTACATGTCTATAATCCCAGTGCCTTGGGAGGCTGAGGCAGAAAGATTGCAAGTTGAGGCTAGCCTGTGCAATGTAGTGAGACCCTGTCTCAAAATAAAAAGGGCTGGGTGCAGTGGTGGGAGCCCATATCCCAGCAGCTTAGAATGTTGAGACATGAGGACTGAAGTTTAAAACCAGCCTCAGCCATTTAGCAAGGCCCTGAGCAACTCAGTAAAGCCCTGTCTATAAATAAAATATAAAAAGGCTTGGGGAGAGGGCTGTGATTGTGGTTCAGCGGTAGAGCACTCGCCTAGCATGTGCGAGGCCCTACATTCTATCCTCAGCACCATATAAAAATAAATAAATAAAATAAAGGTATTGTGTTCAACTACAATTAAAAATAAATAATAAATATTAAAAAGGTCTGGGGGGCTGGGGTTGTAGCTCAGTGGAAGAGTGCTTGCCTAGCATGTGTGAGGCACTGGGTTCGATTCTCAGCACCATATACAAATAAATAAAGGTCCATCAACAACTAAAAAATATTAAAAAAAAAAAAAAAAAGGTCTGGGAGTATAGCTCAGTGGTACAGAGCCCTGGATTCAGTCTCCAGTACCACCACCCCCCCCCCAAAAAAAAAAGCTTAACCACTGAGCCACATCCCCAGCCCCTTTTATTTTTTGTTTTGAGACAGGGTCTCACTAAGTTGCTGAGGGTCTTGCTAAGTTCCTGAGGCTGGCTTTGAACTTGCAATCCTACCTCAGCCTCTGAGCTGCTGGGATTATATAGGCAGATGCCACCGAATCCAGCTCAAAACAAAAATATTTTTTTTTGAGAGAGAATTTTTTTAATATTTATTTCTTAGTTTTTTCGGCGGACACAACATCTTTGTTTGTATGTGGTGCTGAAGATCGAACCCAGGCCACACGCATGCCAGGCGAGCGTGCTATTGCTTGAGCCACATCCCCAACCCCACAAAAATATTTTAAATATTTTATATTTTTAAAAATTACATGACAGATCTAACAAGGTGTTCTTTAATTTCAAATCAGCTTATAAATATATAAGCTAATAGTAAAACCATTCTCCTTACCCCATTCTCCTGAGGACAGGCCTTTTTTAATGAATTTATATAATCTTAAATTTTGTTTTCAGAAGATGATTCGGCTATGAGCTTGGAATGTAGTTCACTGGTAGAGTGCATGCTTAGGTGTGCACAGGGCCCTAGGTTTGCTCCCCAGCATGGAAGAAAAAAAAAAAAAAAAGACTAATATTATATGCTCATAAGAAAAACTCAAAACAAGAATTTGTTTTCTGGGCTGGGGATGTGGCTCAAGCGGTAGTGTGCTTGCCTGGCATGCGTGCGGCCAGGATTCGATCCTCAGCACCACATACAAACAAAGATGTTGTGTCCGCCGAAAACTAAAAAATAAATATTAAAATTCTAAAAAAAAAAAAAAAAAGAATTTGTTTTCTTATTTCTTAATTCCATCCCTCCTGCCTCTGGAAATCATTACATATCTGAATGAATCTAGGAATTTTATGAAATAGCAACGTAAAGTTTTCATACAATAGAATAATTATACATTCTGCAATAGGCATTACCATGTAGCAGCTTGCTTATTTTGTATGCTTATGTAGATATCTTTCCATTTAAATTCTCTGTCCCAATCTTTTTAATTAGTATTTTTCTTTGCTTGGTTTTATTTATTTATTGTTTTACTTATATAAATAGGTAGTAGAGGGGGATCTTTATTTGTTTCTTTTTTTGATGCTAGGTATCCAACCCAGCCCTCCCTGTTTTTGTGACAATTGAAAGTGTCTTAAGATATTGGCAAAATATTAAAGAAGTGGTAAATAAAAAGAAAATATTGGCAAATGTTCCTTGAGGAACAAAACATCCTGTTTGAGAACCTCTGTTCTATCATTATGTATGAATCTTCTCCCGCCCCGCACCCCCCCACCAGTGCTGGAGAAAGAACCCAGGACCTCACATTCTAGACAGTGCTCTATCACTGAGCCATACACCCAGCCCTATGACACACTACTTTTGCAACTCTGCCCTAAGTCTAAAGTTGTCTTTAAAAAGAAAAGATTGTGGGGCTGGGGTTGTGGCTCAGCGGTAGAGCACTCACCTAGCATGTCCAAGGCCCTGGGTTCGATCATCAGCACCACATAAAAATAAATAAAATAAACGTATTGTGTCTAACTACAACTAAAAAATAGACATTAAAAAAAGAAAAGATTGTTATGTTGATACACTTATATAAAACCAAAGGATTATGTGAAAATTAAGTCCCCCATTTCCTCCTTCACCAAATCACCACCAGCAGTCAATGTTTTAATTAATCCAGAAATTTTCTGTTATAAGCTTATAGTTCTTACACAACTGAGATGATTATACTCTTAATAATGCTGTTCAGCTGCTTGCTTTTTTCTGCTTTATAATTGGTGACTTTTCATAAGTGATCTATTTATTCATTCTTAGTTTTCTTTTTTGATTTTTTTTTTTTTTTTTGGTGGTGGTGGTATGTTTTCATACATACTACGGTTGCTATGCTGTACTTTTTTTCACCCAGCAAATACCAACTAAAATTTATTTATCATTCTTTTGGCCAACTGGGAATTGGACCTAGGACATCCTGCAAGCTAGGCAAGCATTTTACCACTGAGCTATATCCCAGTCCAGGATTTTATTATATATGTGCTCAAACAGCTCATCCTCTTCCCACCCACACCTGCTCCTATGCCCTCATCTGAGTGGCAGTGCTATCACCCACTAGTCACCCAGGATGGAGGTAGGAGCCAGATTAAGAAGGAGTAAGTTGAAGTAAGTAGGTTACAAAAGGCATGGAAATGTTTGGGTCGGTAGCATTGGGAAATAGCCTTATAAAAACTAAAAAAGGGCTAGGTTCCTTTTGGACATCTGGAAAAGTCAGGTGGGAAGAGGGAGGAAGGAGGAGCAAAAATTAGGCATCTAGCAACTCGTCGCCAAGGCAACTGCGTTGTTTTTTGTTTTTTTTTTAATTTTTAATTTTTTATTTTTTAGTTGTAGATGGATGCAATACCTTTATTTTGTTTATTTAGTTTTATGTGGTGCTGGGGATCGAACCCAGGGCCTCACACGTGCTAGGCAAATGCTCTACCACCGAGCTACAACCCCAGCCCAACTGCGTTGTTATGGCAACAGCAAAGGCAGTCTCCTTCCAAGTACTTAGTGGGTTCCCCAGTTATCTCCACACCAGCCGGACGCTTCCGCCTGGGGGGCTGGCGGGCTTCCGGAAACTGTTCATGAAGGAGGGAACTGCTGCTGCAGTAGCCAATCAGTAAGGTGTATCTTTCCCGGGTGGGCTCCGCGGCGAAGAGCGCCAAGAACGGGTCGGGACTTTTTTGGTGCTTACCGAAGGGCGTTGAAAAGGGCGGGTTCGTGTCCCTTCCCCACCACTTAGGAGGGAGGAGGCGGGGCCCAGATAAATCGTAGGTGAGTACGCCTACCCTCACTTCTGCCCAATAGGAAGCCAGAGAGCTAGCCGGGACGGTTGGAATGTCCAATGTGTGTCGCAGCCAGGCACCGGTGCGGAGCGCGTAGAACCAATAGGCAGCAGCAGTGGGCGGGCGCGGGCGACAGGCGGTGCAACGGAGGCGGAGCAGGCGCTGCGGCAGGAGGGAAGATGGCGGACGAGGAGAAGCTGCCGCCCGGCTGGGAGAAGCGCATGAGCCGCAGCTCAGGTGCCGCGGGGGTCGGGGCTGGGGCGGGGTCGCGCGAGCCCGCGGAAGCAGGGCTCGAGCTTCTCCCTCGGACGCGGCGGCGCCACCTTCCTTCCGTGGGATCTTGTCCCCTCACACCGTCCCCCGGGTAACGGCCCCAACCCGCCCTGTGCGGGCTGTGAGTCCTAGGAGCTAGGACCCGAGGAAACCGAGGCAGAGGGCGGGGCGAGTGAGGGACCTGGGATCCCATGGCACTTCCCAGGCAATTGCCGTGGTCCTGCCGGCCCGGCTGATGCGTTTCGGCCTGATGCACCTGACGCTCTCGGGGAAAGTCTCTTCAACCCACTGGATCTGGGGGCACCGTACCTTTGGGAGGAAGACACCCCAATACCGTGCAAAGGGCGTGGCCTCAGGATCTTGCCATGCCGCAAATCCACAACTTACTCCTGCTAACGCCCCTACCATCTACCCCTACTGCTGAATCTGCAATGTCGGCCAGTGATGATCTGAGGATGGCTGATATTGTGGGGTTTGCCACAATAATAGTGTTGATAATTGGGCATGCATCTGAGCGCCAAGCATCGTGTCTAGTGCTTTAAGTATTTAAGTTCTCTGAATTGCCATAATTCTGAGAGATGGGTAGTTATTACTCCCATTTTAAAAGAGAGGAAACTGAGCCTAGGACACTTAAGGAACAGGTCCAAAATCATGCATTTTAAGGATTGGGGGCTGGTTCTACCCCAGTCAGTCTGCCTCCAAAGCCCACCTCTTGCTTCACTGCCAAAGCTGCAAAAGCTGGTCCAGCATCTCTGGGTAGGTCCAGGATCACTTTGCTTCCTCCAGAGCCCATAGTAATCATAGTCACAATAATAATTCTTATTTATTGAACACCAGGTACTCTGGTGAAAATTTTGCATACATTGACTTCTCACAGTAATTCCATGAGTTTTGATGTCCTTATTCTCTTGATCCCATTTCGCAGATGAGAAAACTGAGGCATTGCTAAGGTTTCAGTCAGTGGCTCCACTGGATTTACCCCCAGAATCCATGGTCTTGCCAAGCCTGCTGCAGCTGATGTGTGACTGCAACCTCCAGCATAAACCTGCTACTGTGCCCAGCTCTGGGTCTATTCTTTTTTTCCTGCAGTACTGAGGATTGAACCCAGGGGTGCTTTATCACTGAGCTTCACCCCATATTTTTTCTTTTTTGAGACAGGGTCTTACTCGGTTGCTAAAGCTGGCCTCGAACTTGTGATCTTCCTGCCTCAGCCTCCTGAGTCACTGGAATTACAGGCTTGTGCCACTACACCCTGCTTCTGGTCCCATTCATGCATTTCTGCTCAGTGCAACCCTTACAGCCTTCTTGATGGATGATCCTGCCCTTCACAGTGCTAAGTCCACTATGTAGCCCAGGCAAATTCTTGGCCCTTGGAGTGATACCCAGAGTCTACTGGGTCCTTCCTTTAAGCTTTTTACTTGCAGTCTTCATTCTTTCATGCTCCTCAACACCTGCATAACATCTGGTCCCCAATAATGCTGTTTC
This sequence comes from Marmota marmota marmota, assembly GCF_001458135.2. NCBI lineage: Eukaryota > Metazoa > Chordata > Mammalia > Rodentia > Sciuridae > Marmota > Marmota marmota. The sequence continues at coordinate 318,836 of NW_026000241.1, forward strand.
CTAGCTTGCATCATAGGACATTGGGTAGGGAGTTAAAAGCAGAGCTTTTGGGTGTGGTACACCTGAGTTCAAATCCTATCTCCTCTCTGTGTGTCTAGAGCAGAATAAATGTGCAGGAAACATTACCTGTTACCAGAGATGCAGAGGGTGAGGCCTCAGTTTTGTCATCTGTGCAATGGAGAAAATAAAAGCTGTTATACTCTTAATATATGCCAGACTCTCCTAGGCAATTTACAGATGTTGAACTTACTCAGTCAGCACTGTAGGCAGGTGCTCTTCATTTTACAGGTGGGAAAACTGATGCCCAGGGAAGATAGATCATGCAGCGGGTAGTGGCTGAGCCAGATTTAAACTCAGGTGTTTTGGCTGCTGATGGAAAGTTCTCCCTAATCTCTCCTTCCCTTCTTTTGTTATTCTGGGTTGTTTTCCTTCCTGAAGTTGTCATTGGCTGATTATTTTGTCTTGCTTCTTTAATGCTTGTTTGGCCCCACATACAGTGTTATCTCTGTGGGAGTTAACATGTTGGTCCTGCCATATTGGTTTACATCTTCAGAGCCTGTGGCACATGTTGGCACACAGTGGGTTTGCTGTGTGAAGGCATCACATAAGCCAGTCCTTGTCCTGGTTTCTGGTCAGGGACCCAGGGTGATATCCTGTGATCATAGCCCCAGCTGAGTTCCTTCCTGTCCTCCCCTCCAGGCCGGGTATACTACTTCAATCACATCACTAACGCCAGCCAATGGGAGCGACCCAGTGGCAACAGCAGCAGTGGCAGCAAAAATGGGCAGGGGGAGCCTGCCAGGGTCCGCTGCTCACACCTGCTGGTTAAGCATAGTCAGTCAAGGCGGCCCTCGTCCTGGCGGCAGGAGAAGATCACCAGGACCAAGGAGGAGGCCCTGGAACTGATCAACGGTGAGCTGGGCTGGGGCAGGGTCTTTCTTGGGAGGGAGTCCTCTCAGATCACATCAGACCTTCCACTCCAACCTGGCTCCGCTGTCGGGTATAACCTTGGCCTACACAGAAGTGCCTGTATGTGACATAAGCTTGGTTCAAATGACTACCTCTCTCTGCTCTGTGGCATTTGAAGGCGAGCCTTGGGATAGGGGCAGAGGACCAGCCTTTGGGCTGGCACATCTGGGTTTAGATAGCAGCAGTGCCTTGAGAAGAGAAACACTGGGGACTCCTGTCCAGGGGTTGTGATTTTGCCCCTCAGGGGAAACAGGGTGTTTTTAAAGAGGTTAATCAAAAGCTACGTTCCACATGTTCTCTGTTGTACTTCCGTTGTTAATTTGGGAGATAGTCATTTCTTAGATCTTCTGGTGCCATCCCCAAGTCTGAATTATTTAGTTCCTGTGGTGGGTATGTGTGCAAAGACATACCCCTAGAATGGGGGGAAAAGGTAATCCTGTTTCCCCTGAGATTAGGGAGGGAGTCAGGTTTTTTGGTTGTTGTTTTGATTGTTTTTTTTTTTTTTTTTCCTTTCTAACCCTAGGGTTCCTTTTCCCTAGTCTATAAAGGTTCTGGTCCCTGACACCTTCCTGCACCCAGCAACTAAGCCTAGTCATTCAAAAGCACTGGCCACAGATTCAAACCTTGATTACAGATCTAATCTCTTCCATTATTAGCTGTGTGACCTTGACTGTGTGAGTTGGCTGACCGAGTCTCAGTTTTTCCACCTTATAAAATGGGGATCTCAGCTTCCTGCCCTGCAGGGTTGCTGAGATTAACTCAGATGATGTAAGTGAATGCCTAGTGTAGAACAAGCATTCAGAGTTGGTGGGTTTACTCTGACCTGGGGAGGAAGTTGTACCCAACCCTGATCTGTGTCACCACTGTAATCTGTAAGCAAGGTTGGCAAAGATGGTGTGTAGTTAAGGTTTTGTGGGCCATGCAGTTTTTGCCAGCTCTGCCTTGAAACTCCATAGTAGCTGTGGACAATATGTAAACACATGGCTGTGGCTGTGTGCTGGGAAAGCCTCATTTACCAAACCAGGCAGGATTTGGCCTGTGGGCCATAGTTGGCAGAACCTTGGACTGGAGCTCTCAGTGTGGCAACCGCTACTATATACAGCTATTTCTGTTTAATTAAAATGAAATAAAATTTAAAATGTTTTCTCATTCTCATCAGCTTCACTTTAGGCGTTCAGAAGCTACGTGTCCTGGTGGTAACCATCTTGGGTGGGGATGTAAAAGGAAGTTCTGTCAGACAGACACAGCTCTTTGAACCATGTGGGCCAGTGGCAAGCAAGGAGGATTCCTGGCAGAGGACAGGGCAGAAATAATGGAGGGGGCTAGGGTGTAGCCAGAAATCTGGGGAAAATTGTACAGGGGGACTAGAGGGGCATGAAACCCTTCAGGGGCAGGACCCAGCTAGGGGAGGAGGGTCCTGAGTGAGGGGAAGAGTTTGGATCCATCCTGGAGGCAGCAGGAAGCACAGGTCATGTGGAACCAGGAGAGGGGCCCTGGTGCTGTGCCTTCAGGAAAGATCTGTGTGGCTGGAATGTGAAGGGTCAGGAAGCCAGAAGGCTCAGAACCCAGGCTGAGTTTTGAGGGGGGTCTGGCTACCCCAGGGGACTAGGAGGAAGTGGCTAGAAGAAATTATAGGATGACCTCTTAAGTCGTCCCAGCACTAGCGTTCCCTGTTCTGAGGCCCCTGCACTCCATAAGTGACCAAGAGGAGATGGACGTTTGGAGATGGAATGACAGAGGTACCATCTCCAGTAGAGGGCACTTGGGAAGAGGCCCAGTGTGGGAGGAACTCATTAAATCTTTGGGGCTAAGGAAGAGACTGGGAAAGGGCCTGGGGTTCAGCAGAGGAGCCAGGCTGGAGACAGATGTGTGAGGTGATCCCAGTGAGAGAGGTCTGAGGCAGGTGGGGATGGTAAGAGGGCACAGGTGTGGGCATGGCAGGTGAGAGTGTCTTCCCTTGTGGTTGGTGGGGGTCCTGCGGGATGTCTGAAGATACCAAGCAGTTGGGCCCTTGGCCTAACTTTAAGTAGACACGGACTCAGTTGGGAATGTCAGCAGGAATTCCATGCTTGTCTGTTCAGGAGGGCCCCATGGAAGCTGTGGGAGTAATTGCAGCTAGAGACAATGTGATTTGAACTTGGGGGTGGGGTGGGATTAGAAGTGAGGGGGAGCAAATTCTAGAGATGTTTAGGAGACAGAATTAGGAGGACTTGGTGATGGATAGGTGGGCAGGGATTAGGTGTTCAGGAGAAGGTGATTTAAGGTCAGGACTGTAGGACCCACCCTTGCAGGTCTGGTTCCAGGCCAGCCTGTGGAACAGAGCAAGTGTCTTCATTATGAGAGCCTCATTTGCTGACCTGTAGAACAGGGCCAGGGTGGCCATGAAAATCCAGTAGTTATGGGCTCTCTCTTGATCCCAGTCGTTCGGCACATGCTGTGGGGAAGCTCAGGCCAGGACAAGTTCTGTGTTCATGGGCAGCCCCTGTTGCTGTCCTGAAGCCCCTGGAAAGAGCTTTGAGCAGGGATGCAGGAGGCCTAGTGGCTCAGCCAGAGACCCTCCACTGACCTTGGACCATGACCTCCTTCTCCTAGCCTTGCTTCACTGTCTTCTCGGACTGAGACAAGACCCTTGGTGGTCAGCTGGAGGGTCGGTGAAAAGGCCCTAGCCAGAGTGCACTGGGGAACCAGACGCTTCTGTGTCGTGTCAGCAAGTGTTGGGCATCCAGGCCTTGTTTTCTGTCCCAGGAAAATGAATGTTCTTCCCCATCCTGGGCTTGTTCCAGGTGATCAGGAGATGATGATTTGGGCAGTGCCCGCCCCATCTCGCAGGCTAAGTGAGTGTCATCGGTGCCCATTTAGAGCTGGTGTTTCCTCTCCACCCTGAGGACAGACTGCCCACAGCAGAACCAGTGCCTCTACATTTCTGCTGAGGCTACTTTTCCCAGCATTGGTTCTCCTGTAACTGTTGGGCTACAGCCAGAGACTGTCAGGAATCCAAGGCCCAGCCGGGTGTCATTGTTGGTGTCCTTGTCTGAGGAGGCCAGACCATGGACAGGTCCTCATTTTCTGTTCCCCATTGTTCCAAGACCCTCCTGCTTGCCCAGGACCCGAGGCTCAGAGAACGAGGAGCACTCCTTCTCACGTACCCTTTCCAAGGCTCAAGGGTCAGTGAGCTTCTGTGGCTTGGTGTTCCCTGGGGTCAGTGGCATCCTTCCAGCCTATTAGTCTCAGGCGATCCCACCTGCTGGATCCTTGGTCTTCTGGGACAGCAGACCTAATCCTGTCACCTGTTTCCCTGAGCAGACCCTTTCCCCTAAGGTTCTTGGACTGGAAGGAGCCTATAGGATGTGGTGGGAACGTGGGAAGTTTGTCTCTAAATCTTTTTAGGTTCAGGGGGTCACCCCATTTGTTCATTCACTCTCTCTTAAGTATCTATGGCATATCAACTTAGGTTGCCATAACAAGAGACTAGACTGGGTGGCTTCAACAATAGAAATTTATTCTCTGACAGTCTGGAGAGCAGAAGGCCCAGATCGGGTTCCAGCCTGATGGAAGCTTGGTTTTTAGCAAGGCCTCTCTTGGCTTGCGGACATCTGTCATCTTCTTTTTTTTTTCAATACCTGTACTTTATTTATTTATTTTTATGTGGTGCTGTGGATCGAACCCAGGGCCTCACACGTGCTAGGCGAGCGTGCTACTGCTGAGCTCCAGCCCCAGCCCCAGCCCCAGCCCCAGCCCCCGGCAGCTATCTTCTTGATGAGTCCTCACATGACCTTTCCTTAGTGCTAGTGCAGAGAGAGAGAGAGAGAAAGAAAGAAGAGTCTTTTTTTTTTCTTTTGAGAGGAAGTCTTGCTACCTTGCTGAGGCTGGTGTGGAACTCCTGGGCTCAAGTGATCTTCCCACATAGATGGGACTACAGGCACATGCCACTACACCTGTCAGTGTCTATTCTTATAAGAACGCTAATTATTCTGTTAGAGGCCCCTGCCTCCCAACACAATCACACTGGAGGCTAGGGCTTCATTTTATGCATTTGGGGACACAGACATTCAGCTCCTATCTGTGAATGACTTTCTCTGAACCAGCCATTGCTCCAGTGGTCATTTACTCCTCAGAACAGCCCCCCAAGGTGGAAGCTCTTATTATCCCATTTTATAGGCCAGTGAGTGTGAGATTCAGAGGCAGACCTACCAGACATGCAGAGCTCAGAAGCAGCAGAGCTGGGATTTGAACCCAGCAGTTGGAGTCCTTCTAGGTCTCAGGGATATGCTGTGAGCAGGCCAGCCTAGAGCTGCCAGCGGAGATGTGTCTTCTTATGTTTTGCATGCAATTTCAGGGACTCCTGAACACCCTGAAGCAGGGAGAAGGCCCCTGTTCCTGGAGAGTCTGCCCTGGGTCTGGGTAGTTCTCAGCGAGAGCCCTCCCTGGCTGGAGCCCTATTAATCAGATTTGAGTCAGGCACCATGTTGAGACGGGTGTAGTTGCAATCAGTGAGGCAGGGCCTGCTCCTGGAGGAGGCCCAGGAAGTCTGGCCTCCGCATTGACACCTGAGGTTCAGGTACAAAAGTCAGGAGATTCCAGTGATGGTTCCCTTTTCCCTCCTTCCCTGTGGCCTTTTCTGTCTTGTTAATTCATGAATTCCTTGGGCACCTGGGAATACCTGTTTTGGGCACACTGCTGGGTGCCGGCAGGGATAATGATGAACAAAGTCGACCCAGCCCCTGTCCTCGACACACACACAGACAGGACAGTGGTAAAGGCAGCATCCACAGAGGGCACCTCACGCAGTAGGGGCTTTGGGAAGGCTTGCAGGAAAGACCGGAAGACATAGGCTGGTGCCCAGCAGAACTAAAAAAAGGCCTGGAGGTGGAGGCAGTGGGGTGGGGCAGGAGTAGGAGTGACACCATCGTGGTAGAGGCATGTGTAGACTGAGCTGCTGAGGGGACACATGGAACCGACCACTTTCAGGTCATTGTCAAAAGAAGGAAAACTCAGGATGAAAAAGGTTTTTTTAAAAATTTGTGTGAGGCTCCATCAAAACAGAACATATTCTGAGAGAGCTGGTTTGTCAGGTTGATCTGGGTGATGTGAACTGTGAGGTCAAAGCGTGGCTCTTATTCATTTTTAAGTGGAAATGGCTTACACACTGAATGTGTTTGAGAAAGCCCTAGGCAGTCCAGTCTTAGGGATCCCTGTGGCCCCAGCTGCTGGGGGGTGCAGCAAGGTGACACTTGTACAGGGAGGGCTGTGGGCTTAGCTCTGTGGGTGCTGGGCTCCTGCATGCAGTTCTGCTGCCAGGAGGCAGGCAGGTACCCACAGGGGCACTGTGCATCAGGATTCCTTGACTGGCTGACTGTGGTCCACTCAGAACGAGAGGTGGGGAAACCTGGTGCTGTACGGCTAAGGCTGGGGTACACTCAGAAGGCCAGGAAGAAGAGGAGAGGAGGGTGACTAGGGATGTCTGGTTCAGCTCAGAGTTGCTGATGGATGCATTGGCACAAGGGGCCCCCTTGGTAGCCTAGGAGGGTGGTTTCCAGCCAGACCTGGGTATTCCATGAAGCCCAAACAGGGAGCAGGGAGGAACCTTGTATGGCCAACGTGCTTGTCTGACAGGCATCAGGCAGCGCCTCCAGGGATGGGCAGAGCAGAGAGGAGTAGAGGCAACTTTGTCCCTGTGACATGCAACTCACATAGAAGGAAGAATGGTGACAGCAAGTAACTTTGTCAGCATCTCACTCATTGCCTGGTACTGTGCTGTGTGTCACAGTAGCACGCTGGCAAGATTGGCAGTCTGGAAGACAGGTGCAGGTGATGATGCAGGTGCAGTTGAGTTGTATGCTCTGGCAGTGTTCAGATCAATGTGGAAGTCACTGCCATGACGTGTTTTGCCAGACAAGAACAACATTCATGCTCTCTCAGTCACACGGTTTCCACTTTGGTGCCAGTCGTGTTTATTAGGGTGGCATTCGCATCCCACAGGATCCTGAGGCAGATCCAGCAAGATCCCCATGGGGCTCAAGCCAGCACCAGGTGGGTGTGTCAGAGGTGGTTACTCCAGGCTGGCTGACAGGCATTTTGGCTTTGTGTAGGTCGGTGGAATTAATTGGTGGAAGTGTTGGTGATTTTGCAAAGGCAAAAATGTGTTGGGTGACCCTCACATCTTGAGACAATGGCAGCTGTGGGCTGGTGTCCAGTTGCCCAGCCAGATGGGTGGGGTGGGTATAGTCCCTGGTGCACTCCACAGAGCAACTGCTGGGCCAGGCAGGAAAGTGGTACAGGGTCCAAGATCACCAAGGGCTGCTCCAGGGTCTGGGGCCATTGCCCTGGGAACTTGGGAAGGAGATGGCCAGAATGCTCACATGTGCCAAGGCTGCTTGTCAAGCTGGAGGGTCATGAAGGGAGGACAGGATAGACTGTCCTGTATCTGTGTCATAGACTCCTGGCCACCTCAGGGACTTCCTGGACTCAGGAAGATGACAGGCAGCTCCTCCCTACCTGGCGCACATATGCGTGTGCGCACACACGGTTACACCTGTGCCTGGACACCAGTACACTCTGACACATGCTGCATACTTACACTGCACATCCTCACCCCTAGTGCGCGCACACACACATACATTTGTGCACACGTGTTCAGATCTTACACGTTCTGCTCCAAAACCTGAGTCACCCAGATTCTTGGCACTGCCCTCTCACTCCCCTCTGCTGGGGTCCTTTTCCTTCCTCCCTTGCCCCTGGCTTCCTCTCTCTCCAGGAGAATTGTGGTCCAGTGGGGCTGGTTTGGACTGCACATCTGGGGCTCTGCCAGACACCTGTCAGGGCAGCTGGAGAAGAGCCGTGTCTCTTGCCTATGGGACCCCCGTGCACAGGGCTGACACAGCATCCCTTGGAGTCCCCTTGGGTTCTCAATGCTCCAGTGATCTCAGGGCTTGTCTCCCCTGTCCCGAGAACTGAGGCCCACGGGTGAGGGCTTGGCTGGCCTCTGTGGCAGACCTGGGCTTGTACCCTGGCCTCCTGCCTGTCCTAAACCTTCTCAGACTATCCTGGGGCTGGGTGAGCCTCCTGCTGTGGGGTCCGCCATCCCTTCGGTCTCCCATCTCCTGTTCTTACTCCCTGTTGTAACTTAGAGGTAGATTTTCCTCTTAAATATTGTGTGTTGGGGGATGGAAGGAGGTCGGTGTGTGTGTGTGAGAGAAGGAGAGGGAGGGGACAGGGGGAGACTGGCTTGGCCATCAGTATCACTGTAGGATCACAGGCACAGGTACATGCAAATGAGTGACAGGGTTGGTTGTGTCCCTGTGCATGCATGTGGAAGGCACCTCTTCATGGACTCGTGCAGTGCACGAACAGAAGACTGCGTGAGTGTAGGGGTGTGCTTGTGGCCTGCAATGTCTGTGAGGAGTGTGCACAGTGGTCAGAGGAGGGCTTACATCCCCCTTGGGGATGGCCTTCTGCTCTGCCCCTGATGTGGGGCTCTTTTTCCTGTCCCCGCAGGCTACATCCAGAAGATCAAGTCGGGAGAGGAAGACTTTGAGTCTCTGGCCTCACAGTTCAGCGACTGCAGCTCGGCCAAGGCCAGGGGAGACCTGGGTGCCTTCAGCAGAGGTGGGCAAGGAAAGGGCACCACCCTACCCTAGGCAAGGACCACCTGCAGCCAGGAGGGCAGTAGAGGCTGGGAGGAGCCTGTGGGTTTTCAGGAGTGTGGCCCTTGTCACACAGGGCTTCCCAGCCCACCAGGTGGCAGCACAGTCCCTTCCTCAGGTTGTTGCGGCTGCCCTGCCTGGGGAGCTGGCAGCCAGGAGAGAGTAGGGGCAGCACAGCCTTCTTTCTGATGTCATTCCTTCCCAGGGTCTGTGCGTCTTTGCACAGTTGTCCCCATCAGGGCCCATAAAGGTTGGTTCCATCCTGTTGTTAGCATTCCCTTTTGTCAGGTCTATTGAGCTGAGTCCCCCAGAATCTCCTTTCCAGTCTCATAAGTGGGGAAACCAGGGCCGGGGGAGGGGGCAGGTCAGCAGCCCTGAGTTTGGGCCCATCTGTCCAGGACAAAGGAAATCAGGGAGCCACGGTGGCCTGGCTGCCTCTTCCCACCACCTCCTTTCTCCTCTCCCCCTTTATTCCTCTCTGCCGGCCTTCCTCAGTCCTCAGGGTCTACAGGCCCGGGGTGGGCTATGGTATTCAGACCCCTGCCAAAGAGGGGGAGTCCCGCCCTCACCCACCCCAGGAGGCCTGTGGGACAGATGATGTGCCCGTGTGGGGAGCCAGGCCCAGGGAGAGGAGTTCATCACCAAAATGCGCCTCTAAATGCATAATGGTGGCAGCGGCTCTGCCTGCCATCCCTCATGCTGTCCTCGGGCTTCCCAGGGCCTCCTAATGGCCTTGCCACCTCCGGCTAGGCTGCAGCTCTGCTCTGTGACAGGCCATAAACTCAGTGATGGATGAATAGGGGTGGGTACAGGCGGGAGCCGCATCTGCTGTGGCTCGACTCACCTGCCTCCTTCTGGCCCTGCACTGACTCGCTGACCCCTTCCTGTCCATGTCCCTCGTGGTTCCTAGGTCAGATGCAGAAGCCATTTGAAGACGCCTCATTTGCGCTGCGGACAGGGGAGATGAGCGGGCCCGTATTCACGGATTCTGGTATCCATATCATCCTACGCACGGAGTGAGGAGTGTGGGCGGCCCAGGCTGGCCTGCAGGGTGGGGCAGGGCCGCGGGACCCACCAGCTCCCCTGCTGCCCGCTGGCCAGTGAGTGCTCCTCCCTGCTACCGTCACACAGTATTTATTGTTTCCAAAATGGCTGAAGGGGGGCTCTTCAAGATTGGGAGCTCTGGGCTTCCGCTCCCTGTTCTACGTGCAGGTGGGGCTCTCCCCGCCAGACTCCCCTGAAGTAACTGACTTCAAAGGGCAATGGGGGTCGGGAGGCTCCCAGACCCAGGGGAGTGGGGGGTGACCTGTCCCCCAGGTCCCAGAGGCAGGCAGGCAGCAAGGCCTGAGTTGTTGGGTTCTCGGTTTGCCCCATTCCTCTGTTTAGTTGCAAAAAGCAAATGCTCCGTGCCAGCCGCCCAGCTGCGGGCCCTTTGGGCGGCAGTGCAGCACCCCTTGCTTCCCCATTAAACCTGGAACCACTGCTCTGCCGTCCTGTGTCTCATTTCTTCCCTTTTTCTGTACCGGGGTGGTCCTGTCGGCGTTCTCCCCAGTTACAGGACTACCAGGGCCGTGGGGCACCTTCCAGCCCCAGTCCATGCAGGGTGTGCCATGCCCTCCCCAGGGCCTGTCCCAGGATGCAGGGGCCCCACCTCACTCACCTGAGGGCCTCCATTCAGCGGGTTGGGAATGGAGCCAGTGGACCTGCCAGTGTTCCTGGGGGAGCCAGGCTGAGGCCCCTCGGTGCTGGGTGCTCTTCACCCGTTCCCCACCCTCATACACACAAGCCACTGTCAGATTAGAACAAATCACACCCTGCATCCTGATGCCTGTATCCCTGTCACCTGGAGCACTTCCAACAGTTTGTTCCTGGGTCCAGCCGCCAGACCCAGCACCCTCTGTAGCTGCTGTTACCATGGTAACATAAGCCCCCTGGAAGTGGGCTAATACCAGGTGCCGCTGTCAGCAGGGATCCTGGCAGAAGGGGCTGAGCAGAGGAACAGAGTGGGGAGCAGAGTGCGGCTGAGAGGATGCCTGGGGCAGGGGGAGGTGGACCCTCTTCCTCCACCTCTGGGTAGGGCCCCTGCCAGGGTGGATAGCTGCGAGTGTGGCCTGCCTGTCCACTTTCACCTCCGCAGCTGCCTCTGCAATGGCCTGGGACAGGGGTTATTGAGAGTCATTTAGATGTAGAAGTTCTGCCCACCCACGGCCCCCTCATTTGGTGGGACCAGCCTGGATTGTGAGGGTGGCCAAGCTGGCAAAGGTTGGGGACCTGCAAAATAAGGCTGAATCCCAAGGGAGCCCCCACCCCCAACTCCAGGGCTGAGACTCATAAACAATCACCTGAGCCTGCTCCCATCTGGCTGGTTTCTGGAGCAATCGCTCTCCCCACCAGCCGCCTGCTGGAGCGTTTGTCATTAGGAAGGTTTAATGAGTTTCTTCCCAGCTCTGCTGGGCTGAGGAGAGCTGGCTTGGTTGGCTACACCTCCTTGCAGAATGTTCCATCATGGGGGCTGTGAGGCAGGCAGGCAGTAGCCCTGCTGTCTGCAGCAACAGTTGGGTGGGGTTGGGGAGGCGATTGCACTGCTCCTGGTCCAGGGGAGCCCCTGGGGATGATTGGAAGTGAGGGGTTGGGGAGCAGGTTTTGCTGAGTGCTGCTCCAAGGGAAGAATAGCCCTGTGTTCTGATTTGTGACACAAGAGCCCAGGGAAGGATCTCCCTCGGGCTCCTGCTGAGTCTGAAATGCTGCCAAGGAGGGGCATACCGTTATCCTGTGTGAGGCCAGAAATAGTGTTTATGGCACTGTCACTTTGGACATCCACAAAGTGTGTGTGTGCGTGTGTGTCCTGTGCCATGCTGAGAGACCCTGGACCTCGTCCTTCCCCTTCCCTGTCTATCCATGCAGTGGCCAAAACTCAAAGAACATTGCTATTAGACAAATCTGCCCCCGGAGCCCACTCACTGTCTTGGTGATTCATTATTAAGTAGCTGTGCTTCCCTCACCTGCTCCACATTCTCACCCACCCCTCTTGCCCAGAATTGGAGCTGTAAATCCCAAGCCTTTAGGATGGTGACAGTGTAGTCTCCTCTGATTTTTTTTTTCCTTCCCAGTGCTGGAGATAAGCAAGAGCTCAGCCACTGAAAGCCCCACCCCCTCCCAGGCCAGGCCCTGACCCAGAGAGCTGGTTCCACTCTGCCATGTGCATCAGTCCTGGCCTCTGGCTACTGGGCAGGGCTAGAGGTGGTCACCTCAGGGCAAACAGGGTTATTACAACTTCCTGGATGTAGCCAGGTCCCTGTCTATAATGACCGGGACATTACAGAATTAACATTACCTAAGACAGGTAGACACAGACGGTTCTGGCCTCAGGTTCTGGCCTCGAGGGGCGGTGTTCTCCCCTTGCTCACCCTTGGTTGGAACAAAACCCCAAACGTGAAAGTAGAAGGATTGCCAAGCCTGTGTGCGGGAGAGAGAGTGGCAGTTGTGTGCCAGGTGCCCGGGCTCTGGAGACTTGAGGTACAGATGTGACTGACGGGTCCCATCAGCTCTGTTCTTGGTGTGAGAAGTGGATCTCTGTGTCTCAGCATATTCTGGACAAAGGCTGAATCAGCATCCTCCAGTCATGACCCTACTCTGGAGGGTTCAGTATCAGATGGATAAACCATGTCCCCTCACTTTGGAAATCTGCCTCCAGATAAATGTAAGTGTGTGTGGGGGGTGGTACAGGTGTTCCGAGCATCCCAGACCTGTGACGTTTTTGTTTGTTTTTTCAGTTGGTATGGATCAAAGTGCTGCTTCAGGTGTTAACCCAGGAACCCGTCCTTTTCTGATGTCACACTTGTTCATTTAAATGGAAATTAATTGTTCTTCTGGAGAATTTCTTTAAAAATTGGTTTTAAATGAGTGCATTAGGCAGCCCCATTTATTATTCATGGGGTTCATTCCCAATATGGCCCCCGTGTCCAAGTTCCCGGAGATGCCAGCGCAAAGCGGAGATGATTTAATCAGGAAGGCCATTAATTAGAGATGGGGACATAAGCCTTTGGGAGGAGCGCCACCACCTTCCTGTGGCCGCAGAGGAGTGGGTTCTGGGCCAGTGGGGCCCTTTGCAAGATTTTTCTGCTCTGGGTTCACATGGGGTCGACCACCTGAGGGGCTAACGTGGAGGGTGGGGGCAGCCCTGAACCATCCTCTCACCTCCATTCCAGAAAAAAACAGCCCTAGGGATGACTCTCCCACCCCTCTTGCAGTCCTACCCGCTTGCCCCTCAACTTTTGACACCTCCCTGGTCCCCAGCTTCATCCCTTCAGCCTGCCTCACATAGCTCACCAGACGAGGTATTGAAAAGCACTCGGTTTTGTTCTCCCCCCTTCTGTGACACCTCCAGCCCCTCAGCCCTACCTTTAGCTAGGTTTCTAAGGCTCCAGAGCATCTGGCCTCTTACTTTGCCAGCCTCTTCCTGACCCTGCACCTCTTTCCTCCTCTGATTCCTCCTGTCTGCCTGGCCACGAGTCTGGTCCCCATGTTAGGAAGCACCCTGGCCCAGCCCCTTCCTGCACATAGGCCCCAGGCATGGAATGTGCTGGGTTCCACTGACGGCCAGACCACCAGAGCAAGCCCACCTGGGGTGACTTGTTTAGAAACAATTTTTCAAATTACAAAGCTGAAAGAGAAGAAAGGGGATAAATTTGGCAGGGCCCTAACCTCTCATACCCAGATTCTTAAAAGTAGCCAAATTGTTTAAAACCCATTAAAACATTGCCAGACAGCTCAGCGAAGCACTGGATGGATCAATGAGTGAAAAGCCAGCGACAGGGAATATTTGTTTGAGGCCAATTTCCATCCTTGTTAGAGGATTCTCAGTTGTTTTGATGAAATTGCTTTTAAACGAATTGCTTTTGATTGAAACACCTTGGATCAGATCTCCTCATTCGTCTCCCCAAAGGGCTCACCCTGGCGAAGGGGGGCTCCAGGCTGGACTTGCTTGCCCCTGGTTGAATGGGACAGGGGCTCAGTGGGGATGGGGCTGCAAGCTCAGGCTTCACCTCCAACTCAGCCACCAATGGACACACAGAGCAACCAAAGCGTCAAATGTCAAAGGTCCCGTTTATTCCAGCAACCCAGAAAGAAAAAAGTGTAAATAAAAAAAAGATCCATGCACTCAACTCCAGGGGCTGGGGGTTGGGAGTGAGGATGAAGAGCGGGGGTGGGGGGCAAAGAGCAGGAGGGGAGGGGGAGAAAGAGAGACAGAGACAGAAAGAGAACTGGGGGGTCAGATCAATGAAAAGAAAGAGACGGAGGGACATCAATAAAAGGCAGAAAGACCAAGAAGTGGAGTATCAAAAGCAGAGATCAATAAAGGAGAAGAGAAAATGGAGAAGAGGCATTGATAGGAATTCAGGGCAGAGAATGAAAGCTGGGTGTGCAGAAAGGTGGGGAGAGGGCACCACAGAGACAGAAACTTGAAGGGACACAGGCAGAGTGGGAAGGGCCCCAGCAGCCCACGTGGGGCAGCCTGAGCCGCGGAGGCACCTAGGGATCCCCAGCGGTGCTGATGACATGGAAGAGAGTGACATTGTAGAGCACCTGGTGGCCATTGTTCCAGGTGTACAGGGCCCGCTCCCGGGGGTTGTAATCCAGCATGGAGATGTGGGAGTACTGGTTGTGGAAGGGGACGTCCGTGTACTCATAACTGGACGTGTTGGTGAAGTAGGCGAAGTAGACCTTGGCCCCGGCCAGGTGGGAGTTGGTCACATAGAGCACGCCACAGATCATGAAGGCCTCCCCAGCACTGCGCTTGGGGTAGCCAGTGTCCCAGGACCGCATGACCTCCAGGGTGTGCGGGTCCAGCCGGCTGACCACAATGTTGCCCGCGTTCTGGTTGGTGGTGTACACGGCCCAGAGCCCGCTCTCGTCCACCATGAAGTCCATGTCGGAGAAGCCACCCCAGGAGTAGGGGAAGGTGTTGTTGTAGCCAGCCCCAGGGAGACTCCTCTGCACCAGCACGGAGCGCGAGCGAAAGTGGTACTTGACCACCACGTTACTCTGGTACTTGTTATAGAACAGGGAGCCATTGTACACCACGTGGCCCGTGCCCGCCCATGGCTGGGGCAGCAGGTGCTGGATAAAGTTCTGGCCTTTGATGAAATCGCCCAGAGTGCGGAACTCCAGCACCCGCCGGCCCTTGTAATAGCCGTCCATGTACCAGACCTATGAGAGTAGCCTCTGGTCACTGGAGGGACCAGCGTCAATGACCCAAGGGTCCCAGCAACCATTCAGGACTCAACGATGGTCATCAAAGACCAATGCCACCTACATGGTCAGTCGTGGGCTTTCTACTGACCACTCACGACCCAGTGACTATGAGTAACAGACACTAGGTGGGTGGTGCTTGATCCCAAAGGATTAGGGAAATTGCACTCCCTGGGGACTTCCTAGCCTAGGAATTCACTGATCACTGGACACTGGTGGCTAGTGGTCACTGAGGGTCCCTTGAATTCTTTGCCCATGGGTAACCCCTGTAATAAGATAACTAGGCATGTCCTCCTCATCGCCAACATTGTCTTCATTGCCAACATTGTCTTCATTGTCCTTGTTGTCATATTAATTAGTATTGTGCTAAGAATCTTAAGAACTTTAATTCTGAAATTATAATAATTTTGAAGATAAGGAAATCAGAGTCAGACATTAAGGATGCTGCCTAAGATTCCCTAGCTGAGAAATGGCAGGAGGGGAACGCGATCCAAGCCTGATTTCCAAGCCAACCAATTGGTTGAACCTCCATAATCCCTGGGAGACCAATGATCACAGGCTTATTACTACCTGTGGTCTATGATACTTAGTGGCTGTTCAGTGACCTATATCAGTCACTAGGAAGGTCACTGTGCAGGATAGTCCCTGGGCAGTTTGTTCCTGGTTCTTGTGGGTCAAAGTGATGGGCAGTCATGACCAAGGAGGCCACTGGAAGTCCAAATGTCACTGAGCAGGAAAGGCATGGGTCACTGTAGCCATACAGTCTTATGCTACATATGACATTTTGGTCAATGACACATATACAATAGTGGCTCCATAACATTATATCACCTAGTAACATTGACGCCATCTTAGATTTACAGAGCTAGAGGGTCCTTGGTCACTTGCTTGTCACTAGACAGTCAAGGGAAGGTCTAAGGATGCTGAGGATCCCTTAGGACACTTTGGTTACAAGAGTCATTGGTGTGGAGTCCCTGGGTACCTGTGGGCAGTCACGGACCATGTCCCTCCCAGAAGCTGGTCCCTGGGTTGGGCACTGTCACTCACCCGGCTATCGGCACTGGGAGCCATCGTGTCAGTCATCCACGAGCCAAAGCGGGACCCCATAGCCCGGACAGTGATGGGGTTACTGACACCAGTCAGCTTCCCACAGCCTGGGGACAGGAACAGAGGGAATGAGGTAGGAATGGGAAGAGCCCAAGGGAGGAGGGCAAGGCTCAGACTGGGAAGGGCAAGGACCAGGGATGCGAGAAGGGGCAGAAATCTGGTCCCAGTGTAGAGCACGGTTGGGGGTGCAGGGTGGGAAGTCAAGGGTCAAGATCATTCAAGATCATTTCCAGTTTCTGGACCCAGGTTTGGCCTTGGATAGAGAAATCAAATGTTGAGGTTTAGAAGTCAGAGGTTGAAAAGTGCCCACATTCGGAGCACAGGTGGTATTGGGGTGGGGGACATGGAGGTCAGGGGTCAGGGTCAATGGTCAAGGCGTACCCAGTTTCTGGGCGCAGGCATGGAGCCGGGCCTCCAGAGCCATCACGCGCTGCTGAAGGTCCTCGTACCCGTAGGCGCCCATCTCCTCCTGGATGGCCGCCAGGCTGCCGGAGAGATTCCGCACCTCCTCGCGCAGGCGCACGATGGTCCGCGTGTCCGCTTTATACTGCTCCAGGACGGAGCTCAGGGGCAGTAGCTCTGTCATCCTGTCCTTCAGCTCCTGCCGCCAAGGTAGAATGGTCGCCAGTCCTCACCACAGACCCGTTGTCTTTGGTGTACCCTGGCCCTTGACGTTTGACCCATACTGGACCCAGAGCCCAGCCAGCCCTTGTTTCTTCCCAGACATGACCTTGCCCTTGGATCTACTGAGACCAATCGCAATCACTCCCTCCATATCTGGCCTGAGCCCAGAAGGACCCACCTGGAAGCTCTTGGCCGAGACGGACCCATCGGCTGCCCGGAGCCTCGCGTCCAGGCTGCGCATGAGGGTCTCCATGCTGCGGACGTACTGCAGATCGCGGAACGTCCGTAACTCAAGGACCTCCATGGACTGGGACACATTCTGGACCTAGGAGTGGGGACAATTCTGGAGGCCAAAATTCCTGCCACCCGGTAACCCAGAGACGTCACAGAAAAGACCTGGCAGGGCCAGAGGCCACACAAACACCCAACCAACCTTCTCCTGGCATCTTACTAGCAACCTCCCAATTGCATGTCCACTCCTTGCCCCCCTCATCCCCTGGCTCCCACCACCTCCCACCTGCTCCCTGTTCTCCTGCTTCTACCCTTACCCCCTGTCATAAGTTCACCCCATAGCGGCCAGAGAGAGCTTTCCAAAAAGAAATCAGGTGAACTTCCTCCCCTACAGATCCTGTGAAGGCTGGTCCTGCTCCCTTACCTGCTTTCCCTCCTGGATGATTCCATTCTAACCTCCCGTTGTCAGAGGCTCTAAGTTCCTCCCCACCTCAGGGCCTTTGCACATGCTGATCCCACCACTGTTCCCCTCATCTTCCCAAGACTGGCTCCTGCTCATCCCTCAGGTGTGAACTTCAGCATCACTTCCCAGCAGTCTCCCTGACCTTCTTGGCTTGCTCACACTCCCCTTGCCCAGGGATTTTCTTCCCAGCTATCTGGAACATTCTTATACATCTGCCTCCTCAGATGGGATCCTCAGAGGTAGAGTCAGTGTCTAGCTTGTCCTTGGCTAACTAAATCCCCAGTGACCAGTTCTGGCCCCAAAGTAGATGCTAAATAAAAACTTTTGGCTGGATGATTAAATTAAAATTCCCTTGCCTTGGCCTCTTCTGATTCAGCCTGAGGGTCCTCCAGCTCCCCCTCCACCTGGCTGAAGTGAACCCCACCTGCTTAAGGTGAGCCCCACCTGCCTAAAGTAAATTCCACCTTCTTAAACTGAACCCCACGGCCAAACTGAACCCCACTGGCTAAGGTAAACTCAGACACCACTGGTCCCTTGGAGGAATGCAGACTGTCCTGTGTGACCGCTCACAGGGCCCCTGGAAGTTCTCAGAAACTCAGCAGCACACCAGCCCCCTGGGGGCCACAGACATTTTTACAGCCATTATCAACAATCAGAGGGCACCACATGGACGTCTCAAACAGGTGGGGAAGGCAGACCGGTGTCGGGGTAGGAAGAGCAACAGGTGGAGGACACCCTGGACACTGCTCTCTGCCAAGCCTCAGCTTCCTCTATCGAAGGAGCATTGGGAGAGCCCTGGTCCTTTCCATCACTGGCATCAAGTGACCAACGGGCAGTTCAGGTGGGTAATGGCCGTCAGTCTCCAAAGGGCACTGAAATACCTCGGGGATGGATTGATGGGACCTCTTTACATCAACCACGATCAGAGGGAGAAGAAGTCTTTACAGGAGATTTCTTCTAGGAGTGGGGGGAGGTCCCCGAGAGGCCCAGAACGCCATCAGCAGGTGCACTAAAGGCTGTACGGAGCGTGTGCAGTGGGGCCTGGGCTCGCGGACAAGACTCAGGTCCTGCCCCTGAGATTTTCCTCTCCCTGACTACAGGCTCTTGGCTTCTCTCCCCAGGAAGCGGTAGCAGATGTTGAATTAAAATATCCATCGGGACTAGGGATGTGGCTTGGTGGTAAAGCATTTGCCTAGCGTGTGTGAGGTCCTGGATTCGGTCCCTAGCACCACCGTCTTCCCCAGTGGCACCTGGAGTTTCCTACCTTCTCCATAAGCTGCCGCAGCTCCTGGCTCCGGCCATCACGGGAGCAGGTGCTCTGAGCCGGGATCACAGCTGTGCAGATGCATTTGCCGTCAGGGGCCTGGGCCGAGGTGTACAGTTGCCAGCCCTCTTCTGGACTCTGGAAGAGAGTCTACCAGAGGTTGAGGTCAGAGCCGGAGCCCAATGGGGGACCCCCCTCGATCTTGCTGGGAGAGAAAGAGGGGTCCCTGGAAATGACAGATGCCCTTTGCTGGATGCCTGGAATGGGCGGGACCATGTATTGAGTGTGGGCTGTAGTGTGACCGCAGTCATTCCTCAAGGAGCCCCACTTATAGATGACAAGACCCACGTAGGGCAGGATTAAGGAACAAAGCAAGGAATTGTGGAATTTGAGCTCCTCCCCAAGCCGGGAACGCATTCCCTCACACACACGCCACCTCCATAACCTCCATTAGAACATAGACCTGCTAGGTGTGGGCCTCCCTCTCTGCTCCTCCAGCCCTTGGTGATGCGTGGGCTCTGGACACATGAACCTTGCTGTCCCACCCCACCGCACCTGGAGAAATCCAGGCAAAATCATAGCCAAAGTGAGATAAAATGCTCACAGAGACATTTCAGGTTCTTGGATGAAAGCCATCACCTTCAGCTGTCTCTTAAATGAAGGATCCGTTTATGTTGGAGATCAATTATGACTGTTTTCCAAACCATGCTCCTTGGAACACTGGCAATCTTACCAGGTGCGCCGGGAAAGGGCGCTCTGAGGTTAATTTCATGCATTGCTGGGCGAAATAAGTTTTTATTGTAAGGTTTATCAGAGTCTTGGCCGTGCTAAGGTCCATCAGGGAACTCAAGCCAAAATTTCCAAACTTATTAGGAAATATCTAGTAAGAGCTTCTTCTGTGCCAGGCATGGGGTCTGGGAAAGGAGCAAGGAGGAGAGGGGAGGAGGGAGCACCCATCATTGCCCACAGAGCCAGCAGCGAGGACAGACATCAGACGTGGAATCCTAATGATGCTTCTAGAACCCGTGTGATGCTTTGAAGAGAATGTTTTGAAGAAATGAGTAGCAAGGAGTAGCAAGGGGTCTTTCTTCCTCAGGGTTGGGGTCTTAGAGGAAGCGTCCCCAGGAACAAACATTTGAAATGAATTTCAGGATTGAGGAAACTAGAAGAAGCGGAGAGAGAAAGGGACATTTTGGACACCCCCAAATCCTGAATAATATCTGAAGGAGCCTAAGGAACGCTGTTAAAAGGCAGTGAGTACTGTCTCTGCTTGGTATCTCTGAAGACTTGTTCCGGGATGCCTTGTAGACACCAGCATCTGCAGGGACTCACGTGCCCATAGAAACCGGTGGAGTACTTGCATAGAACAGAACCTAGAACATCGCCCTGTGGACTTCCAATCACCTCCAGATGCCTTATAACACCGAATATAACGCAAAGGCTATGTACATAGTTGTTATATGGTATTGTCTAGGGAACAATGGCAAGAAAAATGTCTATGCATGCTCAGGACATAAATAATATATTTTAAAATATTTTTAGTTGTAGATGGACACAGTACCTTTATTTTGTTTATTTAGTTTTTTTATGTGGTGCTGGAGCTTGAACCCAGGGCCTCATGCACGCTGGGCAAGTGCTCTACCACTGAGCCACAACCCCAGTCCCCATAAATAATTTTTAAAAAATATTTTCAGTCCGTGTTTGGTCAATTCAGTGGACCCACAAGGTGCAGCAGACACCAAGGGTCAGCTGAACTCACTGGATGGAGCCGAGACCCCAAGTCAGGTCCCCGGAACATCCTCAGACATAGTGGATTTGGTCCCAAGCAGATCCCTTTCTTTTTAATAGGGTACAGTGATCTCATTTGTTCAACAAATCATCAGCATGTTCCTACTGTGACATCTCTACCTCAGATGCCGAAGACACACGCAGCAGTGAACAAAACACGTGCGCTCGTGTGCACACACACACACACAGGAGCTGATCTGGGTGCTTTTATTAAAGGGGGGATGGACATAAATAAGTAAACATCAACTATTTTTAAATGATGAGTATCAGAGAGGAGGGATCCAAGGATGATGGATAGGGAGACGCAGGGGAGGCCCCAGGTTGCGAAGTTGGGTGTCCTTGGAGTTAAGACCTGAAGGAGGAGAGAGAGGAGCACAGGGCTGTGTAGGGAGGGGTGTTCCAGGCAGGGGGGAGAGTAAGGAGGAAGGCCTGAGGCAGGACCTGAGGCAGGAGCAAGGGGGTCCTCGGGGTCGTCCAGGAGAGGAGGGCTGGGGACAGCGCAGCCCCACAGCCTGCAGCAAGGATTTTGGCTTCTCTGGATGATGCGGGAGCCATGGAGGGTTCTGAGTCAAGGAGGGGTGCGCCCTGACTTGGGTGCTCACAGTGACCTCCAGCTGTTGCTGGGGTTGGGGGATACAAAGGAGGGAGGCTCAGCAGAGGTGACTGCATGTGTCCAGGCAAGTGATGATGAGTAGTGGCCATAGAGATGGCAAATAGAAAATTCCAGTCCTCTCTGGAATGCATTCTTATGAGCGCGAGAGAATTCTGATAAAACTGCAAATGTTTTACAGAGAAACAAAGCGCCACAAAAATGGATCATTTCCACCGCGTTCTGATCCCCCAGCTGAGGCCATCCCACGAGCTAGATCAAGCCCGCCTGGGAGTCAGGAATAATCGCCGAGACTCCAACATTGCCCCACCTTGTCCTCCCCCGCTCAATAAAGTCTTTTTTTAAAAAGCTTATTGGAATGTGAGCTAATGATATAATTGTACAGATGAGCTTGACTCCTCCACTAATTTATAAGGAAAACAAACCATTCATAAACACCATCCAAAACGATTGTAATGAGTCATTATTTGTATCTTACATATACTCTGCTGAAATTAGGAGAACCCCTTCTTTTTTGCTGGGGTACTAGGGATTGAACTCAGGGGTACTCGGCCACTGAGCCCCATCCCCAGCCCTATTTTGTATTTGATTTAGAGACAGGGGCTCACTGAGTTGCTTAGGCCTCACTTTTGCGGAGGCTGGCTTTGAACTAGTGATCCTCCTGCCTCAGCCTCCCAAGCCTCTGGGATTACAGATGTGTGCCAACATGCCCGGCTGGGAACCCCTCCTTTAGGTGACCACATGCCCTCCATTGGGGTAACTCTTCTTCCCAGCCTTCTTTGCGCCAGGTCTGAGCTGGGTGGAGTCTACACTGGCTCAGTGTGGAAGTGCCCAGGTTTCCCCACCGCCAAGGGCCTCCTTTGGTGGTCAGTGTGCATTCAGCCTTTGCACTGGACAGACAGGCAGGGCCTCCCCCCAGCATTGTCAACAATGACTCAAAGGTGCTAGTGATAATTCAATCCTCTTGCCTCTTCCTTGGGAGAACTTTGAGGTCCTACGAAGTCTCCCAGGAGAGCCACAGGCACTGTGCTCCAGTGGCCCGGGGTGCGACCTGCTCATTAACTGGCTCTGCGTGAATCTCCCTCATCTCCTCCCTCCCTTCCCTGCGTCCCCACTGGTTCCTCCCGGGATCTCCGCCTAGGCAAACACAGTCATCCCTTGGGATCCGCGAGGGATGGTTCCAGGACCCCCGCAGATACCAAGAGCTGAGGATTCTCAAGTCCCTCATTTTAAAGGTCACAGTATTTACACAGAAGCTCTGCACATCCTCCTGTAAACTTTAAATCCTCTCTAGATGACTTATAATACCTAATACAACATAAATGCTTTGAAATAGTTGTTACACGGTACTGTTTAGGGGACAATAAGAAGGAAAAGTTTGTGCATGTCCGGTACATAGCAGTTCCTCTCCAATATTTTCAATCTGCGGATGATTGAATTGGCGGAGGGAGAACCCAGGGATAGAGAGGGCTGACTGCGTCTGTACCCAGTCCTCCCCTGCGAAGCCCAAGACAAGAAGGATGACCCCAGCAAGGCTTTCCCTTTGTTCTAGAAGAATGCAGCATTAGTTTCATCTCTTTTCAAGACAAATCCAGTTCTTTAAAGACAACACAAAGCAAAACAATGAACAGGAGCCCAAGCATCCCTGCACATCCTCCCCTGGCTCCAATCCCCAAGCAATTAAGTCAGAACCCCGCCAAAGATTCTCATTTGTGCAGAAACAAAGCAGCCCAGCTCAACATAATTAACATCTCCTTCCTACATTTCCTAACATGTCCTTTGAAGCAAACAAGGCATTTTCTCTCAACATATGAAATATTGAATTGTAAAAGAGAAGCGAGATTTAAGTGGCACGAAGAGAAGGCCTCCGTGGCTTTCCTAAAATAATTGTCTGCGTTGGACGCACTTCGCAGGAGTGTTCTCTGCAGCAGTATAATTAAATGCCTGGGGTTTGGCTGCCAAGTCTCAGCATGCTAAGATCCCGAGTTTTGCCCGGCAGGTTTAAGTTCAAATATGCAGTCGAGTTCATGTCCCTAGGAGCCATGGGAATGTCCTGGAGGGCTCAGTGTTTGAAAGTCCAAATGCCATTTCTCCTAGACTGGGTCTAGCTTAGAACCAAAGTCATGAACTCCTAGAGGTCACAGCCGGAGGGATAAAGTGGTCTATCCTGGGGGAGATGCTCACGATGGCGGGTGTGAGAATCCGTGAGTTCTCTGGGTACAGAACTCTCCAGTGGGGTGGCCGCCTCACCTCGGATTGGCAAATGCTCAGGAGAAGCCAACTGCTCTCTTGCCGAGCTCTGCCTCCAGCCTAATATTCCTGCTAATGGGCTCTGAGAGGGTACGCTATGCACTCAAGTAGCAATTCCTCAAATCGTCTCTTCTGGCTGGGATTTTTCAAATACTTCACTGAGGCTGCCGCCCCAATTAAGCACCAGGCTCCGTCACTGGTCCAGAGTGAACTGAGCAGGAGACACACAGGGAAGTTTTCCTCAAGGCTGGCTGGGCCGGGGGTCATCATGTCTGCAGCTCTGCTGTCTGTATCTGAGCTCCGAAACCTCCCCCGTGGGCTGGGGTGTGGCTCAGCGGGAGTGTGCTCGCCCCTCCTGCATGAGGCCCCAGGTTCAATTCCCAGCACTAAAAAAAAAAATTTTAAGTGTTTGCCAGGGTGAAGGGATTACTCCAGCATCCCGGGGACAGACCCTCACTGAGCACTGGCTGCTAGGGATTAGCCAACAGGAAGAGAGCAAGGGTTTAATAAAATGAAGATATCATGGTGTTTGAGACTGGATAATTTAATCAGGAAGCAGATGTGGCTTGGGGCTTATATATTTATTTGTATCCTGCCTTGTTCCAGAAAAGCATCTAAGTGGGTTACAAGGATCTGTAAAATACCACACGATAGCTCCAATTAAATGCGAGAGAGCAGGGATTAGGCACTCCTGGAAGGCCGTTCGCCAACCCACAGCTCAGGCTTTGAGATGTCTGTACTTGCCTTTTATTCAGCCAATCCAAGGCCAGGAATCCAGCCCATGGAAATCACAGGGGCACGTACTGGACCGCTCTGAGGATGCTAACTAAAGTGCTTCTTTGGATCTGGAGGACTAGAATTGTTTCCTCCAATTACCTGACAACAGGAGGAAGGATTTAAAATTTTAAGATGCATCCACAGGATGGAATATTATGCAGTCCTTAAAAATTGGGATTCACAGGAATTTTTATCATCATCTCTATCTCCTTTCCCAAATCTTCAAAGTGAACATGTATCTTGGAAGGGGGTGGAGCCCAGGGCCTGCAGGGTGCGGACCCTGCCACTGAACTACACCGCCAACCCATGGTTCTTGTTAGGATTCTTTTAAAGCCCGTTTTTTTTTTTTTTTTTTTTTTTAATTTTTTTCCAGGGGAGTAAGGGGAGGAAAACAAAAGTAGGGACATAAGACAGAGCCAGAAATGAGACTAAGAAAAACTCATCCCTGAAGAACCCAACCCATCAGCATATGGTTGGGCCATAAATTTGGCTCCAAGCTCCTTAGCAGCCAACTAGAAAAGAGAACGCTGGTCATTTCTGCGGTTCCCAGTGTCCTGAAACAAAAGTACACCAGATGCTCAGGAGAAGGCTCAACTATTTTTGGTACTGAGAACAGGCAGGGATTTCTCCCACGGTCCTCCCAAAAAGGATTCTGTGTGATGTCACCCGTAATCTTTCCAGACAACATCCTTACGATAGAAACCATTGTTTCCCCTAGATGTTTATTACTCCTACTTGAATGATGGAAGATAGCCAGGGTCCTGGGGTCGTGGCTTGACCATTCCTGGGCTCTGTAATGTGGATAAGCTCCTCCCACTAGACCCCGCCTCTTAAAGGTCCACGCTCTCCTCTCTGTGCCTCAGTTCCCTCATCTGTGAAATGGACGTGTTAGTTATCCCTACCTCACAAGGCTGCTGGAGGATGCCATGAGTTAATAATACACAAACAATTAGAACAAACATCATCATATAGGAAGTGCTACATAAGTGTTTGTAACTAGTATTATTATTTTTTTGCAGTGCTGGGGATCAAGCCCAGGGCCTGGTGCCTGGTAGGCAAGTGCTCTATCACTGAGCTCCACTCCTAGACCCTCTGCTATTTATTTATTTAGGTACCAGGGATGGAACTCAGGAGCACTTAACCACTGAGCCACATCCCCGGCCCTTTTTTAAGATTTTTTTTATTTAGAGACAAGGTCTCACTGAGTTGCTTAGCTCCTTGCCTTTGCTGGGGCTGGCTTTGAACTCACGATCCTCCTGCCTCAGCCTCCAGAGCCGCTGGGATGACAGGCGTGTGCCACCGCGCCTGGCCACTGCTATTATTTTTATTGCTACCCTTGTAAGTCTCCAAAGGCTGATTTCAGTAACTTTATGGAATCAAGGTGGTGGGAGAGAGGAGACACGGCTCCATCCCGAACCCGGGTGGTCCCGCCGATGTCCCGACCCAGAACATGTGCTGCAACCCGGCAGGGGGCGGGGGAGGGGGCCGGTCCATCTTGACAGGCATCTTGACGGCTTACCCGCCCCGCCCCCTCTTCCTAGTTGCGGTTCCTGCCTGGAATGGACGGCGCTTTTCTCCTCTCCGGCCTCTGCGCAGTCTGACCCCCTTCCACCGACCCTTGTGCCCCGTCTCATGGCCAAAATAACCCTTCTCCACCCCTGGGGCTCAAGCATCAAGGTTTCTGCCAAGTTCTCCGCTCTTCCTGCCATGGGTTACCATCTCTCGAGGCAGCCTGTGCCCACTTCCTAATGCCCCTGTTTCTTATTGTATTTGTTCACTTAACAAAATACCTGAAGCAGACGACTTTTGAAGAGAGATGTTTATTTAGCTTCCAGTTCTGAAGGGTCAAGGGCACGGTGACCGCATCAGCCCTGCTCTGTTGAGGGCCTCCAGGCAGCTGGTATCCATCACAGCGCTGTGGGCAGGTGCAGGAGGAGGGAGAGAGCCTGAGGTCCCACAAGACCCCCGACGGACCTAAGCTCCTCCCACTAGACCCCGCCTCTTAAAGGTCCACGCTCTCCAAACACCTCCCACACTGAAGGCCCAGCCCCCACACAGGAACCTTTGGGCGCACAAACAGTATCTAAGCCATAGCCCTCGCTGTGAATCAGACGTTTCCTCCAGCGCCTTGTGTGAATGGACTGATTTAATCCTCACAAGGACATTGTGAAGCAGTTGCTGTTATTTTCCCTCCTTAAGGGTGAAGAAACTAGGGTAGAGAGAGGTCAAATTCATCAGTCTTGGGCCAGGATTCAGGCCCAGGTCTGACTTCACAGTCAGTCCCCCCACTTGCTGCACCTCCTCCCTCCAATTCTCCTGTAAGCCCGAGTCACAATGGCGGGGGGGGGGGGGGGGGGGGGGGAAGGACACAGAGAGCAAATATCTTCTCGGATCCACCACGAATTTCTCCTTCTGCCACCAAACTGGCCTCCGTCCCTCACAGGGAAGAACCATCTGAGATGAGGCGGCAGACAGGCGCCAGGCAAGCTCAGCAGCAGCCCTGGCTGCTCCCTGCCTGGCAGGATGGCAGAGGGCCGTGATGAATGATCAGGGACATGCCTGTCTGCTGCGACTGAGCCGTGACGGGGCCACGTCCCTTTGGAGGGCTTGAGATAATAGCAGGCTGCCCTTGTCAAGCCTCAAGGTGTTGGGCAAATCCCTCCTGAGTGATAAGCTTGACAGGCCTTAAAGAAGATATCAGCTCTCCTGCGCCAGGCTGGAGGCCGAGAGTCACGGCCTCCCTGGGCCTGAGCTGCCGGGGCTTTGCCTGCGAGAACCCGGTGGCAGGGGCAGGGGACCTGTGCGGGCACGAATTCATTAATTCATGCATTCATCTATTTGCGCGCACACACACACACACACACACACACACGCCCAGCCATTTGTTCATTCATTCATTTATCCTAATTAACCCATCTTGAGAGGCCTCCAGGGCAGCAGCACAAGACAACCGCTAACCCTCTGCGAAGGCCAATCTTTTTTATAATTTTTTTTTTTTTTTTTTTTTTTAGTTGGGGACAGACAGATGCCTTTATTTTACTGAATTCTTTTTAGGTGGTGCTGAGGATGGAACCTAGGGCCTCCCACATGCTGGGCAAGCTTCCACCACGGAGCCACAGCCCCAGACCGCGATGGCTAATCTTGATTGTCCCCTTGGCTGGATCGAGAGCTGCCTAGGAAAACACTAAAAGCCCACTCTGGACGTGTCTGGGAAGGAGGGTCAGAGGCCATTGGCATTCGGGTCAGTGAACTGAGTGACCCGCCCTGAATGTGGGTGACACCGTCCACTCAGCCGGCCCGGAGGGAACGGGGAGGAAGGAGCTGGCTGCGCTCCTCTTGAACTGGGGCCGTCTCCTTTCCGGGATGTCACAGTCAGTGAACACTGACTCCGGCCTCTGTGAATGTGGGCTCACACCTGTGCCTCTCCAGGGGCCTCCCAGGCCTTCAGCTCTGGACAGGGCTGCCTCGGTGGCCCCTCTTGTTCTGAGCTCCTTGGACAGAGTTCTTGGACAGGGTTCCTTGGACAGGGTTCCTCTGGCCCTCCAGCCTGCGGCGGCCACCGTGGGTCCAGCCAGCCTCGGCTCTGCGAGTGGATCTAGTGAAGCCCCTTTCATAACTATATGTGCAACGTGTCGGTTCTGTCCCCTAGAGAACCTGGACTGGGGCTCAGGGGCAGAGCGCTCACCTAGCCTGGGTGAGGAACTGGGTTTGATTCTCAGCACCACATACAAATAAATAAAATAAAGGTCCATCAGCAACTAAAAAATATATTTAAAAAAAAAAAAAGAACTTGGACAATACACCCTCCAAGCCACCCAAGCAGAAGACTCTAATATGCTCCCCGGCCACCAGCCCTAATTGAGGCCACTCCTTATATTCAAAGATGCTTCAAGGCTGTGGCATCATATAAATGAAAAATAAAATAAATGAAATAGGTTTTCTGGGGAAAAATGGAAAGAGACACAACTCTGCGTTTGCCTGACTCTCCCGCCTGGAGTCCTCAGCACACAGACGGTTGCCCTGTTCAAGAGTTTATAAAGGCAGGGCTGGGGCTGGTGTGGCCCAGTGGTAGAGCACTTGTCCAGTACGTACAAGACCCTGGGTTCTACCCCCAGCACCGCAGAGAGGGGGCAGGGTGGAGAGAGAGTCAGAGAATTGACAAAGACAAGCCACCGGGTGTGCGTGTCGCCCAGTGTGTGTGGCCTGGTTTATAAGACAGCTTAAGAGATCTGCATTAGGACTGCAAATCCTGACACCATCAGTCATCAAACAAGCTTGCTTTGAGGAAGTACACAATCCACCTGCACCCCAGCAATCAAGTGCCCCTCTTTTGGGGAGACCCTTCTGGGAGGAAACAGACACACACCAGGGCCCCCAGGTCTCACGCGCCTCCTTTCAGTTCTTCAGCAAACCCTCACACTTTGCTTTTCCATGATATTAAGGACTGAACCAAGGATGCTCTACCACCGAGCGGCATCCCCAGTCCTTTTGATTTTATTTTGAGACAGAGTCTCATGAAATGCCCATTTTTTTTTTTTTTTTGCAATCCTCCTGCTTCACCTTCTGGGCAGCTGGGATTACAGTGCCCAGCTCCCCCAAGCTCTTCATCACCCCAGGTCTTCTGAACGTGCTGTCCTCTGCCCTCCCCTCATCAAAGGGTTGAACAATGACGAGGACTTGTATGATGAACATATTGAGACAGACGTGTGGTGGATATGAAGGCAGAGGCCAGAGGTTTGCAGAAGGAGGGTGGGAGGTGGAAGGAACACAGGGGAAATGAGAATGACTCCATCTTTTGGGTCATGCATGCAAGGCAAGCGCCCCACCACTGAGCCCCCCCCAGCCCCAGAACTGCCTTCTGATGTGTCTCCCCCATCTCAGACCCCCCTGCGGCCCTCAGCGCTGCCAGTACAAAGCTCAGACGCTAGTCCTGCCCCGTGGCCTCCCCTCTCCTGTCCCCAGATGGCATATCCTGTCCATGCTGTACTGTCCAGGACACCTGCCTCTCCCCCATCATGGAGGAACCTGCTAGGGCCTCAGCAGGCAGGAGCTCCTAGACTTGGGCTGGGCCCTGCAGCAGCCTGAGTATGATGGGAAAGTGTTGCCTGTGGGGCTGGAAGCTTGGTCCCTGGTCTGGTGCTGGTGGGAGGTGGTGGAACCTTTAAATGTGAGGCCTGGGGGAGGTACCAGGTCATTGAGGCCATCATGTCTCGTGGACTGAATTAGTTCCCATGAGAATGGGTTGTTATAAAAATAGCAGCCTAACCCCTGGGCGGCTCAGACTTCCTGTCTCACCATGGTGACCCTCTTCTGCTGTCTTTCCACTCTGTGATGCCTCACCACGAGGCTCTCACCAGAGGCCAAGCCAACAGACTGACTCAATCTTGCACTTCCAGCCTCCAGACCTGTGAGCTCAATGAGCCTCTCTTCTTCATACATTATCCAGCCTCAGGTATTTTGTTACAGCAATAGGCAAAGGTCTAAAACAGCTCTCCCCTAAAATGCTGCTGCCCCCAACATATACAGAGTACTGTGACTATGCGATGTGAAAATCTCCTTTAGCATCACAACAGTGGTGGCAACAACAACAACAGTAAATATCAGCTACCATTTATTGCACACATTCCCTGAGCTATGTCCTGTTCTAAATGCTTTGCAGCCAATTTCTCACGAATCCTCATAAGAACTCGACAAGATTGAGCCATGATGAATGTTCAAGTCCTGGATCTGCTCCTTCCTCTTTGTAGGTTCCCAAGAAGATCACTTTACTTCTGTCAGTTATAAAATGGAAATAAAAAACTGTTTCCCTTCTAGCCACCTACATGCACACACATACACACATGCAAGCACACACTCAAGTAAGTGCAAGCTGCTTGACGGTGGAATTTTCTCCTGCTCTATCTGCTGCTATAGAAAAAAAGGATCCAGCACAGGACATAGGAGGAGGGCTGCCCATCTACCACCTGCTCTTTCCTTTTCCCACCCCTGTCCTACAAGGCTGGAAACTACATTACCCACAGTCCCGTGCTCTCTGCCTTCCAGGAAGGATCAGCCAATGGGGGGCGCTCGTGGAGGGCGGAGGGTGGGACAAAGGAGAAGCCTGTGTATTTTCTGCTTCCTGTGCCTCCTGCGCTCTGACTGTGGCTGCGTCTCTGCTGGGGCTTCAAGTCCCACCTGAGTCCCAATGTTGGGCTCTGTGTATTTGACCTCTTCTTTCTTCCTAGGGGTACAGACGTTCTCCTTTGTTATTGCCATTCTGATTTTCTTTTCCATCCTTGGTTTAGTTTCTTATTTCCTCCACCGTCTGTATAACTAATTTCCTGAATTAAAACCCTTGAGAGGCCTGTAAGAGTTCAGTTTCTCTAGCACCTGAAGGGGGATAGTAGTTGCTCAATAAATATCTGTGAATTTATAGGCGGCTGTTAAAGAGTCCAACAGAACAGGCTGCTCGGGTCCAAATTTTGATCTGCTCCTTTCTGTGCGACCCTGAACAATAGGTTTAACCTCCCTGTGACTTTTTGGGAGGGGTGAGGACTGAACACAGGACCTCACGCATGCCAAGCACATGCTCTACTGCTGAGCAACCTTCCCAGCCCCTCTCTGTGGCTTCCTTAGCCTCCGATTCCTTATCCGTATCAGTCCATTTTCTGCTGCCATAAAAAACACCTCAGGCTGGGTTCTTCGTAAAGAAAAGAGAGGTATTTCTCTTGCAGTTCTTTTTTGTTTGGGGAGATGGTGGGTACTGGGAACTGAACTCAGGGCACTCAACCACAGAGCCACCTCCCCAGCCCTGTTCTGTATTTTATTTAGAGACAGGGTCTCACTGAGTTGCTTAGTGCCTCTCTGTTGCTGAGGCTGGCTTTGAACTCAGGATCCTCCTGCCCCAGCCTCCGCTGGGATTATAGGCGGGTGCCACCGCACCCAGCCTGTCTCACAGTTCTAAGCATGGCCATGGGGAGGGCCTTCTGGCAGATGGCATCCCCACAGTGGGTGTGCATGTGAACTGTGAGATCCCCCGTGAGACGGGAGGCAAGAGGGACTCAGGGGCCAGGCTTGCTCTTCTTAGACAACTCAATCTCCCAGGAACCAACTGGGGTCCTGAGATACTGCCCTCAGTCTCTTCTGGAGGTGATGCCCCCAGAACCTAATTACCTCCTGCTAAGCTCCTCCTCTTAAAGGCTCCACCTCCTCAACTCTGGGGTCCAAGCATACAGCACAGGAACCCTGGGCAGACACTCTAGAACAGTGTTTAAATCACAGCCTCATCTCAAAGTCCAGATCCTGGGAGGTTAGGCCTCCCAGAGTGCTGTAAGGGTGACATGAATTAGTATACATCAGCGGGGACAGTGCCTGGCACACAGGATGCACCTGGTCTTTGGAGCTTTTGAACCGGCACAGTTCCTGAATTGTTGCAGATCCTCTGCTGATTTTTCCTTTCTTTCTTTTTTGGCTAATAAACTTTTTATTTCGAATAACTTTAGATGTACAAGAAAATTACACAAGGTGCCAGGAGCGCCCGCGTGCCCACCCCTTGTGGTGGCAATCTTACGTAACCTCAGCACATCCCTCACAACCGAGACGGCAGCATTACTACTAACTAAATGCAGACTCCATTTGAATTTTCCCACTCATCTCCTTTTTCTGGTCTGGAATCCAATCCAGGATACCATGCTGTTTTGAGTTATGGTATCGCCTTAGTCTCCTGCGGTCGGTGACAGTTTCTCAGTCTTATTTTTCATGACCTTGACAGCTTTGAGGACTACTGAGGAATTTTGTAGAATGCTCCACATGTTTTGTTTTGTTTTTTCGTTCAGTGCTGATTAAGCCCAGGGCCTCATGTGGTCTAGACAAGTAGTACCACTGAGCCACACCCCAGCCCCCATCTCCAATGCTTCTTAAAAATGGTACCAAGGACTGAACTCAGGGATGCCTTACCGCGGAGCTACACCCCCAGCCCTTTTTATTTATCTTGAGACAGAGTCTCACTAAGTTGCCCAGACTGGCCTTCAACGTTCATTCCTCCTGCCTCAGCCTCCAGAGTAGCTGCAATTACAGGCAGGCACCATGGCGCCCGGCTCCCCAGTAGCTTTTAAGGTCAGGAACTGGACTGGGGGTGTGACTCAGTGGTAGAGCGGGCACTTAGTATGCATGAGGTCCTCAGTTCCATTCATAGAAAAGAAAAGGGGGGCAAAAACTAGGTCCCCATGTCCCCCAGCCATTCCCTCAGCCGGAAGCCCAGTGCCCAGAATGCAGAGAGATTTCCCCAATGAATGAATCCGTGAATCGCCATCATTTAGCTCTGCATCCTGCTGCACCCCATGTTCTGTGGGCATCCCTGCCAGAGGCGAGATCTAGAAAAGTTCACAGGGACATAAAAGCTCTTCTCCTTTCAGAAAGATTCACTTTTGATCCTTTCTTTGTAGACATCAAGGATTCATTTCTTTAATATTTAGGGGCTTTGGAACCAAAGACAAGCAGCACATTTGCATCAGACGGCTCATTTTTCAAGGCCGCCGAGAGAACTTCCAGAAAGACTCGGTTTCTTCCTTCCTGCACTTGTCACTGATTTCTCTGTCTCTCCCTCCCTGGCTTTCGGGGCTCTGACAGGGGGTGGGAGTGAGGGTTCTGGAATCCTCTGCAGACTCTCTGAGTTCTCCCTGTCACAGCCCCAGGACGCTTAATAAGCACGGACCAAGTCACCGGGGCTGAATTGGGCTCAGGAGCTGGGGCAGGGGGTGGCTGGTGATGCAGATAAATGAGTGGATTGAACTCAGGGGTCCACTAGGCTGCACCCCCTGCCCTTCTTCTTTGTCTGGAGACAGGGTCTTGCTAAATGGCTCAGGCTGGCCTGGAACTTGTGATCCTCCTGCCTCAGCCTCCCGGGTAGCTGGGATTGCAGGTGTGTCCCCGCTGTCCCCGGCGTAAATTAGTGGCTTTATTTCCCATCCTTCTGACCAGCTCCTTATCTGCCACAGGGACCCAGAATCCTGTCTTTGGGTGCACAGAACAGGTCACCTTTCTACCATGAGCCCGGTCAGAAACGGGAATTTCCTTCAACCACACAGCCCTCAAGGTCTGAAGGCTTTTTATTTCTCAGCCCTGGGAAGCCCAACCAAAGGCAGGAAATGGTAGAAAAAATGCCCGCGGCGGGGTCATTTCTCCGCCACCGCCACTGCCCCCGAGGTCTCTGCAGCTGGAAGACACTGGCCGGGGTTTAATCTCTCGCCTCAAGTTTGTCAGAGGTAAAAATGAGGCAGGCTGAGCTTTTTCAGACACTTCCCTCGACTTACAGGAATTCAATTTCTGGCCAGGGCATAAATCTGCAGCGATCAGTGCCTGCAGCGGGGCCCGGGCTGGGCCTGTGGGCTGGGGATGGATTTCTGAAATCAATCCGGCGGCGCGTGGAAAAGGTCGTCATGGGGGAAATTTATCTTCCGTGGCTGGCTGAGGCATTTTGTGCCGACAGCCAGGGACACCCTGCACAAAATGGAGGTGTTTGCTCTGAGGATCCCAGGCAGGGAGTGTGGGGAGGGAAGAGGCAGGGAGGCTCAGAGGCTGGATGGCGAGGCCGAGGTGGGGGGCTGGGCATCAGGCCGCCAGCTAATAACTCAATGGGGCACAGGTGCCAGCACTGCCTGCCACCAACTTCCCAAGGGCTCCTTCCTGCTAGGTACCACGTGCGCCCCTGGGGAGGTGGGTTA
Organism: Marmota marmota marmota; assembly: GCF_001458135.2. NCBI lineage: Eukaryota > Metazoa > Chordata > Mammalia > Rodentia > Sciuridae > Marmota > Marmota marmota. Next base: position 352,515 of record NW_026000241.1, read on the forward strand.
ATTTGGTTACCCAAACCTTTTATCACTTGGCTGTACCTCTGCACACACACTCCAGAGTCTCAAAGGCTCAGCCGACTCTGGGTTCAAATCCCAGCTCTGCTGTGTGACCTTTGGCTAGTAATTGAACTATCCCGTGTCCCAGCTGGAAGAGCACACTTAGTGCCGACGTCATGATGTTCAGACATTAAAATGGCTTCACTGTGCACTGTAATGTGATGTGGCTGCTTGTGGAATTAGAATGATAAACGTGTGCTGCCTGGGAGCACAGAAAGACGGGCCGGATCGCCTGAATTTCCATCTTGGCGCTGTGTTACATCGGGCAAGTTATTTACTGTCTCTGAGCTTCGGGTTCCTTATTTCTCAAACAGGCGGTAGGTGACGGTGACATTGGCGTTTTGAGGATGCAGTGAGCGAATATATTCCAAGTGTTTAAAGCCGTGGTTCAAAGTGAGAGCTCCAGAAACGCCTGCGGCTGTTTTCCTTGCAAGGCAGACAGGACCGTGAGCTCCCCAAGTTCACAGATGAGCCAGGCAGAGACTCGGCGAAGAGGCAATTAGAACAGAGTGTGATGGGTGTGCGGCGGGCAGATATGGGCCCGGTGAGAGCCCATATCAAGAGTGTGAGGACAAACTCCTGGGAGAAGCAACAGCTAGCTAACAGTCTGGATGGACAGACAGGAGACTGTGGGTGGGGAGGAAAGGGTTCCAGGCAGCGGGGATGGCACAGGCAAAGGCCTGGCGGACAGAGAACATCTGCTGCTCCCATGGGTGTTTGTTGAGCACCTGCTCTGCACCAGGCACTGTTCTGGGCTCTGGGAACACTGCTGCTGGTGAGACAGAGAGAGATCCCTGTTCTCATCAAGGCTCCACCCTAGTAGGAGGAGACAGGGGGCACAGAGGTTCCTGAGAATTGTCCAGTGAAGAGTCAAAGGTCAAACTGGGAGGCTGGGAGGTGAGTTGAAATTCTCTGTTTGTCCTCCACCCACCCCATCCCAGATCCAATCTCTGTACTGCTGCATCTGCTCTGGGCTCCAGAAGCCTGACCCCTGTGTAGGATTCCATCTTTTTTGGTATTATAATGAAATACCTGAGGCTTGATACTTTATCAAGAAAAAAGGTTTATTTAGCTCAGAGTTTTGGAACATGAAAGTCCAAGATCAAGTGCCTCATTGCTTTGGCCTCTGGTGATGACCTCATGGCAGATCACAATATGGGAACCGGTGCAGAAGAAAGAGATTATATAGGAAGGCAGAAAGTAGGTGGGGAGACCCGGGGGTCATCTTCAGACTATAATATCTTGCTCTCCAAGAACTTACGCCAGGAGACCAATATTCCCTTCACTTGGTCCCAAGGGCAGCCCTCTCCATGACCCAAGGACCTCCCACCAGCCACCACCTCTTAAGGTTCCTCCTTCTCCCACAGCCACACTGGGAACCAAGCTTCCAATGCGTGAAACTTTGCTTGTGGGACAGACAAACCACACACTGCCTAGGACCACAGCACCCCCGCCCCCCACGCCCCCCAGACTCCCCTGCCCTCCAGCTCCCAGCAAAGTGTGGCCCAAGGGGACAGCCACAGGAAGCAGGAGGGCAGAAGAGAGCGAGCCCGGGGGTACTTTTACCCCTCATTCCTTCCAGGCAGGTGGCAGGCAGTGGCTGCGTTTCTCTCCCTCTGATCGGAGCTGAATTGTGTCCCTCCCAAACTCACATGTTGAAGTCCCAATCCCAGAATGTGACTGCATTGGGAAATAAGGTCTTTAAAGAGGCCACTGGGTTAAAATGAGGTCCTTAAGGTGGGCCCTCACCCAGTAGAACGGGGTCCTCATAAGAACAGGTGATCAGGACCCCGATGTTTGCCAAGGGCAGGTCCAGGGAAGACACGGGAGAAGACAGCTGTCAGCAAGCCAGGGAAGGAGCCACCTGCCGACACCCTGACTTCAGACTCGGAGGGTCCACAGTTATGAGAAGTGAAGTTGTTTAAGCCACTGAGTCTGAGATATGGTCCGAGATACGGTCTTGGGTATGAGAAGCTGACCGAAGGTGACTTAAGTCCATGGGAGGACACATAGGCGCTGTGCGAACTCCACACGGTTTTATATAAGGGACTTGAGCGGCTGTGGACTTTGGTGTCCTGGGGGTCCTGGGACCATCCCTCCCCACAGGTACCGAGAGACAGCTGTGCCTCATGGTGACAGACCTAACAGATGAGCACATCGCCCTCAGTGTGGCTTCTGTGGCTTGGGGAGTCTCCAGCTGCAGGTCCTCTGAGCCTGGCCGCTTCTCTGGATCCTCTTCACTGCGCCCTGTGAGGGAGCTGCTTCCCAGGGGACTCTGCCCACACCGTGATGAGGAGACCCGGGCAGGAGTCCAGGTCTTCGGGAGACCACCACGGGCAGGTGCAAGAGTCTGCTTGGCTGCAGGATGAGGGGCCGCAGGCTGCACTGCTTTACATGGACGCCTCCTGGTTCTGGAGAGTTTGAAATCAAGATGTCAGCCTCCGGGTTCCTCCTGAGGCCTCTCCCGGGTTCGCAGACAGCTGCCTCTCTCTGTGTCTTCACCGGGTCTCCGCCCAGTGTGTGTCTCTGCCTAATCTCCTCTTCTTGTAAGGACCCCAGTTGGATTGGCTCAGGGCCACCCTAAGGACCTCATTTAAATTGATTACAGGCCTCTGTTGGTATCTACAGGGAATTGGTTCCAGGGCACCCCTGGGATACCAAAATCCATGGGTGCTCAAGTCCTGGATGGGAAGAGTTTGCAAAAAAAACCTACACATCTCCTCCTGTAAATCATCTCTAGATAATTTATAGTACCTAACACAATGGAGGTGCAATGAAAATAGTCATTATATTCTATTGTCTAGGGAACAAGACAAGCAGCGTGTGTGAGCACGTTCACTACAGACTCACAATTGCTGGCTACAGACAGAACTCCCACCAGTCGGGGCCTGAGCAATGCTCAACTGAGGGCTGGAGGGGACTGGGGACCTAAGAAATGGCCAACAGCACAGCACGGTGTGTCTACATGTCCGTGGGTTCAGTGTAGTGCCCAGCTGATAGCATATTCCAGTTTTGTTTTTTTGGAACTTTCTAGATTTTTTTTTTTTTTTTGATCTGCAGTTGATGGAGTCTGTGATACAGAACCTGGGGTCCAGAGGGGGAGCTGTACCTCTTTAAAGCCCCATCTCTAAATATAGACACATTCTGGGATGCTGGGGTTCAAGACTTCATCGTGTGAATTTTTCTGGCGGGGACAGGGGGATGGACACAGTGGAGGCGATAACTGTGCGTGGGCGGGGGAGGCAGAGATCTGCTGGGGGAGTCCGGGCAAGCACACCAGGGGCCGGCTCAGTCCATCTTTCGAGTTTTCCAGGTCTTTCAAAGAAATGAATCTCAAAGAGAAAAATCAGCTCCAGCGGAGAGACATCCTCAGCTTGGAGGGGAGGGGGCAGGGACAGCCACCTGGGTCACCGAGCCCTTTGTTAGTGAGAATGGGCCACTTGAAGGGAAATCGATCCCGGCTGAGCGCGGAGCAGCTGTTCCCAGCCAGCGCTCCCCTGGGGAGGCCGGGCCCCTCCCCTCAGGGCCGAGCCGAGCCAGAGCCCGAGGATTGTTCTGGCAGGTGGCGGCCGCGGACGGGCCTTCAATCAGCGGCATTGTGCTGCGGGCACCTGCGTCCACCCCCTCAAGGGAGGCTCATTCAGCCTGGGCCTCCAGCCTCCGCAGCCGTCCCCGGCCCGGCCCGGCCACGCCATGCGCCTGCAGGAAGGGCCTCGCGGCTCCGCGTCCCAGTCGTGTGACGGAACCTCACGGGTGGCCTCGGTTCCCGTCCCGAGCCGAGCCGACCTAGCGCTCACTCCCCGGCCGTCGTGAAGGTCCGGGCACGAGCTCAGAGAGTGGGCCTTCCCACAGCCGTGTGGCGTCGGGGACACCAAGGGAAGGGCAGGGAGGAAGGGCCAAGGGACAGAGGCCGGCGTGTCCCCACAGGCTGAGAGGGGAACCGAGGCCACGCTAGATGGTCCCTCGGAGGGGGAGAGGCTGAAAGAGAGCCCGGGACGGTGAGGCCATTCAGACAATAGCAACAGCTGTCACCACCCAGGGTGGCAGAGGAAAGGGAGGGGACAGGGTCACTAGAGCGGTGTCACTAGAGCCCGGAAGCTGGAGCCACCCGGCAGGCAAGCCACCCAGGCGAGGTCACTGCCTGGAGCAGAGACTGCGGGAGAAATCCCCCGGCTCCTCTCCGACTCCGCCCCCAAACTCCCACCGCAGCTTCTCATTGGCTGAACAGAGCAGGGAGCCAGTGCGCATAGGAGCCTGGGAAATGTAGTTTTCCAAAAGTCACCTCCTCCACCACAGGGAGAACCAGGAAGGACAGGGGAGGGACTCCAAGGAAATGACCCGCATGCAAGACTCGAACTCTGGTTGCCTCTCTCTAAAGTTGTCTCGACCATCAGCCTATCCACTTATGAGACATTTCGTCAGGTCCACTCTCCCATTTTGTCCCCATAAGAAGCCTCTGATCGGTGACAGGACTGGATTCTTAGTCATAGTTAAGAGTCTAGCTAAACGGTCACCTCCTCAGGGAAGCCTTCCTTGATTGTCTCCTTCTGAGTCTTCCTCTCCCTGCATGGAACTTGTTATGAGAGAAACCATTTGTTGGTTAGTGTAGTGTGTGACTTAGGCAATGGATGTCATTTGTCCCTCAAGGGTTCATTTGTCAGAAGCCCGGCCCCCAGAGTGACAGTATTAGGAAGTGGTGGGACCTCTAAGATGTGGGGCTAGTGAGAGGTGATTGGGGCACTGCCCCGGAAGGGAGTAAGGTAATCCGGTGTGTCAGGAGGGGGAGGGAGGGAGACTGGTTAGTTCTCTCCAGAGGGTTGTTACTTAAAAAAAAAAAAAAAAAGGCTGGTCCCTCTCCTTGATTTCCTGTCTCTTGATTTGCTCTTTCCCCCTCACATGTGTTCCTGCCACTGTGACACTGTGCATTCTGAGGTCCTCATTAGAACAGAGCCAATGCCAGCACAACGCCCTTGAACCTCGAGCACCGTGAGCTACACAAACCTCTTTTCTTTATAAAGCTCCCCAGCCTCAGGTAAGTTATAATGAAAATACACTAATGCAATGACTAGAGGAAAGTAGACAAGGACAGGGGCCTCACCCTCTGTCACTCCCATGTTCCCAGTGCCCAATACAACACCAAGCACAGGGCAGATGCTCAGCGAATGTTCGCACATTTTTTTTCCATAAAGCTCGGAGGCGGTGCTGCTCTCTGCCTGCATTCAGAGGCAGAGTGGGTTAGAGCCGGGCCACGGGGCTGTACAGATGCTGGTGTTTCTAGGTGCCCCACTGCCATGACCCCAGGAGGACTCCCCCAATTCTGTGCTCCCTTCAAAGCTACCTGGAGGAAGACCTTCCATCTCTGAAGCCAGGCGGGAGCACCGTTCCCCTCCTGGGTGGTTGTCCACTGTTGCCGGCCCACCCCCCCTTACAAAGTCCTTCACTTTTCTTCTCCTTGGCTAGCTGGGCATCTGTGTGGCCCAGGGACCTTGAGCTCCAAGGCAGGGCTGAGACATCTTCCTTGGTGTGCCCAGTGTCAGGACATGCTGGACAGAGCAGGCCTGCGTCAGAGCATGAACGAATGAATGCTCTGCACTCTCCACGTGTCTCATGTGACCTCCCTCCCCCGTGCCTTCTGTCCTGTTCTCTCAGCCCTTCCTTCTTCCTCTCCCCTCCAGAGTGGACATGGGGTCTCTGGGTTTTGAAGGTTTCACAGGGTCTAAGGCAGTTGAGTGTGGTTTTGAAGCACACAGACCCCAGAGCCTGATGAGTTCTGGCTTTTCCACTTTCTGGCTGTGAGACCTTGGGCAAGTGATTTAACCTCTCTGGGTCTTGATTTTCTTGAAGATGGGGGTGGCAGCAGTGCTTTCTTTTAGCACCGGGGAAAATTAAGTCACCCTGACCTCTCTGAGGGCAGCGTCTCCTCCTCATGGCCCCCTTTTGGCAATTCCCGGGCAAATCTGGGAAGTGAAGGGCTGAGTCTCTGGCAGCTAATGAATCCGGAAAGGATCTCAGCTGTGTCAGGGGAGTCCTAGTGCCAAGTTGGCCTGATTTTCATCCCGGGAGAACTGAGAACAGGCTCTGGTGTCAGACATCCGCACTGTGATTGGCACTAATGTTTGGTGCTCCCGTGACCCTTCTCTTTGGGGGCCGGGGATGTTGGAGCTGCTCTTGGGGTTCTGCCTGGATCCCCTGCTACCGAGAGGCGCTCACTCCACAGCTGCTGACCACGGAGGCTCATTGCTAGCAGCTGTGACCTCTGGAGACCTTCCCTGGGCTTTTGGGAACCATTGTACCCTTGGGAGGTGTCCCCCACTGCCAGAGGCAGCCACTACTGATACATGGGAACAAAATCGGCAATGCAATGTCTGTTCTAGAGTGTTCCCAGCCCTGGGGACCAGGCCAAGCTTGGGCTGTACCTGGGACCTGGTCTTCGCTCCACCCCTTCCCTTCCAGGACCGCTTCCCTCACCCCTATTAATCATCAGCTCCAGACCCTGTCTCCCACTCAGGAACTCAACCTAAGAGGGGAAATGATGAACACCACAGTAAGAGGGTATTTCTGCAGGTGCTCCTTCAAGCTCACATGCACACTGGGCACCCGTTCTGTCATTTCCATCTAAATAGGTAATCCATCAAGCAAACCCGAGCAGCTCCTACTTTGACATGCATCCCCAACGCTGCCCAGTCCACCCACCCGCAGGTGCAGCCCTGTGCTTCTCTGGGCTGGGCTGGCCCTGATGTGCACGGTTCTGCATAGAACTGCTCCGCCTCCTGCCTACAGGAAACTTATTTTGCTTCTTGGTTTTCTCTGCCATGATAGGTCCGCTCCTCAAGGGAGGGGATTTTTTTTTTGCTCTGTTCATGAACTGTGAGCTCAAATCAGAATCGTGCCAGGCACATAATAGGTGCTCAAGAAACATTTGTACAATCAGTGAATCCTTTTCAGTGAAGTCACTTGGAGACATACTTCATCTCACACTAATCCATCAGTTATATCTCTTACCTCTACTCTATGAGCATATACCCATTTCTCCCCCCTCTCAACTGCCATCTCCAGGGTCTGACCCTGTGGTCTCTCACCTGGATGGGTGCAGTAGCCAGCTCTGCCCTGGTCCTCAGTTCCCACCCTCACCTCGCTGTTCTCCCCACAGCCACCAGAGGGCACCTGAATACCTGCATCATGGCCCCACCCTCTGCTCAGAACCCTCCACGGCTCCCACCTTACTTGGGGTAAGTGGCTTGAACATGTCCCCCAAAGCTCACATGTCAGAAACATAATTCCCACATGCATTTGTTGATGGTAGCTGGAGGTGGAGCTCCGGGGAGGCAGTGGGTCTGATGAAGTCGTGTCAGGATCTAAAGAAGGGGAAGGGAGCCGCGAGCCCTGCTCCCTGTCTCCTGCCTCCACACTCCAAGCACGCACCTTCCTCCTCAGGTCTCTGCACTGGCTGATCCCTCTACCTGAAATGTCCTTCCAGTTCCTTCAAGTCTTTACTCAAATGTCATTGTTTCAAGAGGCCAGGTCTGGCTGGTCGGAACTCCGGGGGTCCCAGCAAGCCCTGCACCTTCTCTGCTCCCCACATGCCATATCGCTGATGCACTCATTTTGCAAACTGTCTTTCCTCTCTTCAAATGTCAGGCAGGTGTTTTAAACCCGTTTTTACTGAGTGGTGTGTCACCTTCACCTAGAACAGAGCACCTTGCACACAGCAGGTGCTTGGTGGCTGCTTGTTACTTTAACTGTGTGTGGGGGGTGGGTACTGGGGATCAAACCCAGGCCCTCACACAGGCTGGGCAAATGTTCTACCCAGCACATTCTTATTTGTTTTGTTTTCTTTGGGAGATGGAACCAGGGCATTCAATCACTGAGCCACATTTTTTTAAAAAAATTGAGACAAGATCTTGCTAAAGTGCTTAGGGCCTCACTAAATTTCTGAGACTGACCTTGAACTTGAGATCCTCCCGCCTCAGCCTCCCGAGTGGCTGGGGTTACAAGTGTGCGCCACTGCACCCAGCACGTTTGCTATTTTTAAAACTCTGCACTACAGCTCTGCAAGGTAAGGACTCTCAACGTGCCTCTTATGTAGATGGGACTGAGGCCATAAAAGGTGTCCTGCTGAGATCATGGGTCAGGAGGTGGCCGCATGGGCTGGGACCGTGGGCTTCTCTACGGTGGTGCGTGTGATCGTGTGCGGCTGGGCGCTGTGTGTGCTGCTCTGAGCAAGAGTGGCTGTCGCTGCTGGAGGGTAGACGGGGGAGGCTAGACAGGGGGAGGCTGCCTGCACATGCTCAGGTCCACTTTGTAGGGTGCCGTGTGTGGGGGGGGGGGAAGGGAGGCGGTGGCCGGCCCAGGCAAAAGTGAGCACGTGTCTATGTGCCTAGCTGGGTGTGAGTGCACGCACGTGTGCAAGGGTAGCTCTGGAGGCTCGGTTGGGGTCGCAGCTGAACTTGAAGGAATCAGTGGGTGAGGGAAGAACCCCATCAGCCACAGGCCTGTTATTTATAGATGGATCCTGGTTCATAAATTCCAAATGTTTTTTTTTTTTTTTCGTCTCCCTCACTGCCAGGCCCCTATAAATATTCATGAGTTTCCTGCCTTGGAATATTTGAGTAGTCACAGGGGGAGCAGGGCTGGCCGGGAGAGGGGCGGAGAGGGTCCCTGGTGGTGCTGGGCGGGTGCGCGGGAGGAGGCCAGGGTCTCTCTGGGTTTGCTCCCCGCTGGGCTTCCCTCCCAGGCTGCAGCTGGCGGGATGAGGAAGGTTCTCAGCCAACGCAGAGACCTTCCAACGCCCACTATGATTCTTCCCAGCGTCTGTGGAAAAACACCGCCCACTCCCGGGCCAGGGGAGGTGTTTGTGCTGCTGTCTCCAGCTCCAGGTGGGAAAGCTAATTACCCTGGGCCCCCCTCCGCAGAGGCCAGGGGACCCTCTGATGTTCCCAGGGCAAGGGGGCCCTGGAGGAAGGTGTGCGTGGCTCATCTCACGGATGGTGTGGGTCAGCAGGGAGGGACGGCAGGGGAAGAAACTGTGTGTGCGTGCACACGTGTGTACGTGCATCTAGGAGTGTGTGACTTTCTTGAGCGCGTGGAAGTGCAGTCGTGGAACTGTTGGTGTTTCGCAGCTCTTTTCTCCTGGGCAGATGATAGGACTGTACTTCACCAGTGTGGCCACGTGACTGCCGCCTCAGGAGTGGAAATTACTTCCAGGAGAAAGCTTTAAGAGGTGGCATGTGATTTGCCCTGTTCTTGCATCAATAATTGAAGTCATCTGGGTTATTGCAAAGTCCCCACCAGCAGGGTTCCCAAGTGACCAGACAAGGTAGAGACCCCTAACGACCCTCAGGCAGCAGGAGTCAGATCTCATTTGTCTGCTCCATGGTACAGAGACTTGGGAATGGTTTTGTTACACAGCGGAGCGTGGCCTATACTGACCAGCACAGAGCCTGTGAGTGGGTGAGACTGAGGTGTAGCACATCTGTGTCCAGAGACCAAGGACGGGCACCAGTGTGCAGTTATGTGTATGCTCACATGCGTGAGCCTCAGCGAGTGCATGAAACCAGTGTACGATGGCAGAAAGGGGCTGAGTATGGGTGTACAAACTTGAGTGTGCAAGCCTGCGCGTGTAGATGTGCAGCTGAGCGTGAAGGGCAGGGCCCTGTACCGCACAACCCCAGGGCCACTGCCCTGGAGCCACACCGTGTCCCCAGAGTTGCACACATTGTAGACGTGAAAGTGGCCAGTGTGGGAGGCTGTCAGTGTGCCAGGGACTTGAGGGTGGTGTGCCTACAGGGCCACCTTGTGGTCTGTGCACATGTGTGTGAGGGCATGTATGTCAGTGTGCAATGCTTGTGTTTGAGGCGTGCGCATGGGTCTGTGTGGACACGTTTGCACACGTATCTGCTACAGCGTGAACGTGTGAATCTCTGCGTGTGATGAGCCCAGGCCTGTCAGAGTAGTCACCGGGACACGGGAGGAGGGACGGCGCCCCCACCCCCACCCCACCCCCCTCAGCTAAGCCTGTTTCCAGGCTCCTGGGTTGCGCTGGATCAAATTCCGACCCTAGGATGACCTGGCATGGGAAGATGAAATTCTCTTCCCCTCCTGGGTCTTGGGACATTTCAAGTCATTTGCAGTGGTTCTTAGTCCCAGAGGTACTCAACAGTTTGGGCAAAGTGGTTCAACTAGTGGGGAGGGCAAACCCTTCCGCTCCCCCAAGGTAAATCATTTCCTGTCCTGTCCACGTCTGTGCTGCTCTGATCTAGCTCAGGGTTCGGCTTTGGTCTGTCCCAGGGTCTGGGTTCGTTCTTGTCCATCTCAAGTCCACCGAGTAGCCCTGATCTACCCAGGATTTGGATTTGGGGCTGGTCTCCTAGCACCAGGCTTCTTTCGGTCTAGCCCTAGACCCAAGTTCAGCCCGTGTCTATCCAGGGCTTCAGCTTGACCCTAGGAGACAAGAGCCAACCAGGGAGTATCGTAGCCCTCAGATTGTCCGGGGCCTCGAATGTACCACCACCTTGGACCCGAGCTGAGCCTGGTCTATCTCAGGGGCCACCTGGCCCTGGCTGAACTTTCCCAGGTGAGTGAGAAATTCACAGCCAAGGGGTCACGTCCACAGCACCCGTTGCTCACGGAACACTCAGGAACTCGTGGATAAGTGTCCGTTGCAAATGACTGGTGTGTCCCAGGATTAACGAGGGTAAGGGGATTTTATTTTTCCAAAGTCATTATCTGAAGTTCATTAAGTTGGATTTTATGGGTCTTTACTATAAGGGGTTCTTGATTTGCTATGCTAAATGGCATTGATCTTCAGGAGTTGGGGACTTCATGAGAACCCATCATGGGGTCTTACTCATAGATGCTGGAGTTGGAACCCCTCCATCTGGGCTGTCCCCAGGCTCAGTCGCCACGCCGCACACTTAGCGCTCTGGCAGAGCGTTGCAGGGAGCTTTCTTCATGGGTGTGACGGGTGGTGTGTGTGTGTGTGTGTGTGTGTGTGTGTTCGTGCACCGTCACAGGCCAGCACACGCTCAACAGAAAGGCTCAGAACCTTCCATCTCCTCCAACCGTCCCTGGCTTCACTCCAAACCTCCCAGAGGAAATAAGAACCACACAATGAAGTCCCCCTTCTCCCTAGTGACAAGTGGCCAACTTCTGTCTCATTCTGTCCTCTCCTTCTTCCAGGGTGAGAAGCTCTTTCTCATTCTGCAGTTCTAGTTGGATCCCTCCACCTTCTTGGGACTCCCAACAAACGACTCGTCTCTATCCTGCTTATTCAACCCCTGGCAAGCGGAACTTTGTCACTCGAGTGCTTCCTAGGAAAGAAGACAGACCAAGCCGCCTCGCTTGACCCCCTCTTCCACCCTCTACTTCTCCCCTTCTTTCTAAGCTGCCTCCATCTCCCCGCTTCCTGCACCGGCTTCTCCACCCCTTCCCCTGGTTTCTGATCCCACAGCTCCTGCCAAGCCCACCAGGGGCCTCCATGTTTCCACACCCAGGAGATGCCCGTGGCTCACCATCTTTCTGAACCCTGGCTCCGCTGACGTCTCTTTCTCTGTACATTTCCTTGGCCACCATGACACATGTGGTTTGGGCACCTCTCCTGGAATCCGAGAGTTGGAAACTTCATCCCCAAAGTTCCTGGGCCCGTGTTATTTGGAAGTGGTGGCTTCAAGAGGTGCTTAGGTCCTGGAAGCTCTGCCCTAATGGATTCATCAATCCGCCATGGATCAATGGGTCACGGAGAGTGGCCTTGTGATAAGGGTGGTCTCTCTCTGGGTAGCCGGCTCTGGCCCACCGTGTGGTGCCCTCCACCTCGTCCGGATGCAGAGGAAGGCCCCCCGCTGGCACCATGCTCTAGACTTCCCAGCCCCCAGAGCCGCGAGTAAATGAATATCTGTTCTTTATAAATTACCCAGCTTGAGGTATTCAGTTATAGCCACAGAAAACAGACTGAGACACATCCTGCACGGCTCCCTCCTATCGCAGACTCGTCCTCCTCTACCAAAGATTAAATGGACTAAGGTTTCTCCGTCTCAGCACAGATAACCCCATTCTGTGCAATCGATGTGAGCAGCATCTCTGACTTCTACCTGCTAGATGCGCGCGGTATCCCCCTCTCCACACCGACAGCAAGCTCTCTGGGCAGGGCCAGGGGTCCCCTGGGGGAATAGCGGCCCTCTGGTTGGAAACCGTTGCTCTAGTCTCAGCCGTGGCCCTCCCTCCCCTGCACCTCTCTCTAAAGGTTCCTCCCACACTGAGGCTCCCATGGCCCCCTGCTGCACACGTTCTCAGAACCCCCCACCCCTGTCCACATGTCCATCTGGCCCCTCAGCTGCACCCTGCCCCCAGACGTCTCTAAAGCCCTGAATCCTAACAGGCTCAACTCTGAAGGCAAGACCTCTGCTCTCGAACCTTGGTTTCATTCAGTGGCTCCTGAGTCTCCATCTCCATCCCTTCCAGGTAAGTGGGTCAGACACTCAGGCCCTATTTCTACTCGCTCACCAAGCCTGGCTGACTCCAATTCCTAGATATGAGACGTCACAGATGGTTCTACGCCTCCATCACCATTCAGTGGTCTAATCCATCTTCAAAACTTGGAAAGTCCATCTGGTCTACCTCAACAGACTCTCTTTTTTTGCACACCTCAGGGAACTTTTACAATGTACATGTGACCATTATCCTGCAAGCCAAGCCCCATGGAGGGCTCTTTTCACTCTCTGGATACAGATAAACCTCCTTAACAGCCACAGGACCCTGTGGGTCTGCCCTTACTTACCCTCTGCTGTTGTCCTGTACTGACTTCTTACTCCAGGGCCTTCTCTGGACTGTCATTCTTTTCATACTTCCTCTCACCCCAGGGCCTTTGCATAAGCCATTCCCTCTGCCCAGAGCACTCTTCCCTCTTGGCATCAGATCTCAGCTCTTGCTCCCTTGGCCTTTCCAAATGAGATCAAATCTCCATATCATAAGTTCCTACGGCACCAAGATCTTTTCTTCCAAGCTGTTATTACAGCGGCCATTCATATTTATTGGGGAATCTGTGATCACTACTTGCCTCCATTTGACAGGAATCCCCATCTGCCCGAGTCTGCTGGGCTCACCCCGTCTCCTCCCATCACGAGCATGGAGGCACTGCTGCTCTCGGGACCAACTTTGAGTGACCCAGTCCAGCAGTGGAGGTTCTCCGGGACCTCAGGAGCCCAGCTCCCAGGCTTGGTAAAGGTCCGAGCAAAGACAGACGGGCACAGGTGCCAGGTGGAGAATAATAGTTCATCAGAGGCAGGAAGTCAGAAGCCAGGGTGAGCAAGAGAACACGCCCCCCCCCCCACGACGAGGAGCCCCCAAGCTGGCATCCATGCTGCACAGGGGACTGAGCCACTGTCTCCTCCTGGCTGTTAGAGACTGGTGACCTGTTGTGTCTGCTGGGGCTCGGCTCCCCATCTTTTACCCATCCCCCAGGCTCCGCCCATCTGCCAGCTGCCACCTGTGTCCCTGTGTCCCCGTCCTGCTGCTCTTTCCCAGTTCCTCAGACCAGACCCGTGGGCAAGTCCCGAGGGCTCTTCTCCAAGACTTGCTCCCACCTGCCCCGCACCTCCTGTCTGGCTGCCTCCCTCTTGGCCTGGACGGCGCTGGGTCCCGCGTGGACTGTCGCAGTCACCTCCTAGCTGGTCCCATTCCCCAACCCAGTAACTGACAGAGGTCTTAAGCCTCGGGAATCAGATCGGACTCTCCTTCCCACTGCAACTCGTCCCGCAGCTCCGCGCCACATTGAGAATACACTCAAAAGCCCCCCCTGTAGCCTGTGAGGCCCTGACTGCAGCCCCCTGCCAACCTGCGTCCTCGTGCCCGCCTGTCTCTGGCTAGCTCTTGCCACAGTGCAAGGGGCTCTTCCCCACCTCAGGGCCTTTGCACTTTTCCCAGCTCTTCCCAGGGCCAGAGAGCCTGACCCAGTGACCCTGCCTCACGAGGCTCCCCTCACACACGCTCATTTATTTGTGACGTCTGTTATGTCTCTAGTATGATATCACCCAGGACTCAGGCGGGCTTATTATAGTCACATCTGTGTCCTGCCACCTACGACACAGCCTGCAGCTCCAGGCAATCGCTGTGTCGCGTGAATGAACGAATGAGTGGCCGCGTCTGTATGACCTCCACTCCCAGCTCTCCTTCCAAGAAATGCTCCTACCCGTCCACCCCTGCCGAGTGAGAGACCTCCAGAATCAGGGGTTCCAAATGCCCAGGGGTCCCATCTCGGCTAACTGGACAATGAGTGCACTCCTGGTACAAGTTGAAACCTCAACCTCCCCTCCCCAGCCTGGGGCGATGGACTTGGAACACGGAGGCCAGGGTGATTGGCAGGTGTAGGGCCATGGACTTGAAGGTCCATGAAGATCGGGGGCTGAAAAACCCGGAGCTGTGGGTAGGTGACATGAGGGGTGCAGAAACAAGAGGCCTGGGGGGGGTCATGCCAGGGGAGGGACCCAAGAGCTGACGCTGCACCAGCTTCCAGAGGGGATTCTCTAGGCCCTTGGATTCGAAGTAACTCCCTGCCGTTGCTGAGATCTGGAACATTCCCCAAAGCCTACATGTGAAAGCTTGGTTCCCAGCTTGGCACAGTGGGCGCTGGTGGACATGTTAATAGATAGGGTCCCATGGGAGGTCTTAGGCCATGTGCACATGACCTTGAAGGGCACAGTGGGGCCCCAGTCCCTCCCCTCGCCCTTTCTTTCACACCCTGGTCATGGGATGGGTGGTTTTGCCACTCCCTGCCACGATGTGCTCCCTTGTCACAGGCCCAAAAGCAACAGCACCAACCGACCATGGACTGAAACCTCTGAAACTAGGAGCCAAAATAAGCATTTTTGCTTTATAAGTTGATTGTCTCAGGTATTTGTTACAGTAACAGAAAGCTGACGAACACCGTCCCTTGCCACCACCATTCTTTGCCCTGCACTTGGAACCAGACAGTAATTTCTTGTTTGTTTCCAATTGGTCTCTTCCTACTAAATGTCAGCTTGCAAGAGCGAGTGCTGTGTCTGTCTCACGCAGAGTGTGGTATAAATATTTGTTAAATGAATTGATAAAGGAGTAACTGAATGAATGAAAGATGGCCCTTTGGGCCCCTGGAGCACCACCTACTGGGTTTTGAGAGACTCCCTGACAGCTCCTGTGTCCCTGGGCCAGTTAGGGACACCGCCCCCCACCCCCACCCAGGCCAACAGGAGGCAATTGAAAATGGAAAGAGACGTCAGGGAAGAGCCAGCCGGTGAGAGGGGCAGAGGGTGATGGCTGAAGGAGCCTCTCCGGCTGGAGCAGGAGGGAGGAGAAGACTATGAGGCCAGAGCTGGACAAGGCCAGAGCTGGGAACAGGCAGGGCTGAGGGACAGGAGGCAAACCAGATGTGAAGGACCAGGACCTCTCTCACGCAGAAGCTCGTCACGATTGATGGTAACAGTGATTCCTCAAAATGCGAACCGTGATCCCTTGCGTGCACCTGGCCCTTGCTTGTGCCAGGCGCCTGTTGGTGCATCAGCCCCTGTAATTAGTCCTGGGGGTCAGGGGGTCAGGGGGTGGGTGGCCATGTACCTAGCGTACATCAATGTAAATCCAGGCAAATGACCGTGTGCATCAGTGGACGAGGGCACCCACGGCCACGATCCCTCCCTTGTTAGTGGTTTGCAGCATCCTGTTCTCCTGTATGAAGGCTCCTCGACTTACAATGGAGTTACATCCTAATAAACCCAGAAGTCGAAAATGCGCTGGACACACCTCACCTTCCAAATATCACAGCTGAGCCGCGCAGCACATGTGGAACGTCTGTTATGTGCACCTTTGATGGCGTGGCCAATGGCACTGTCATACTGCACAGTGCCAATCTGGGAAACGGTCAAAAATCAAACTGAATGTGTATTGCTTTTTGCTCCATCCGAAAGCTGAACAATCGTAAGTCAAAAAACACCGTAATTCAGGGATCATCTGTACTCTATGTACAACTGAGAGCTCACGGGTCAGTGTGAGAACCCAGTGTACCTGGTATGTGTGTGTCTGTTTTCCTCCATCCTTGGTCAGTCACGTCCACGTGACGCTCTACAGCCATGTACACACATGCATGTTGCCCATACCCAGAAGTGTGCCACGCTGGGTCATGCCCATCACACAGGTCAACACCTCCTTGTAAATTCCATGGCCGTCTGTATGTTCTTCTGGACAACCAGGAACACGTGTGTAAGTCCACCCAGGAGCCATAAATATGTTATATATCTGGTTCTATTTAAGAACACCTGTGTCCTTCCATGTATAACTCTCTACGTCCACTCACATCCACCTGCCTGTATCCACAAGCATCCCTACACTCGTCTCAGTAGGAATGGACATCTGTATACCGTCTGTCAACTGCCCTCCTAGGTCTCCCCGTGAACTCATTAGCATTGCAGTCAGTCCTGAAATATTCCTGCAGAATTTATGCTTTACTAATAAGCCTGATGTCCTGCTGAGGTCACATGGCACTTACAGGGCTAATGGAGCCAGCCTTGGCCAACAGGGTTGGGGAATCCAGGACTCCCGGAATGGCAAGAGAATGCACTTACAAGAATGAATGAATTCCTCTTTCTTCTCACTGCACCAAATGTCTCAGTCAGTGTCTACCTGCAGAATGTAAGTCACTGTTCAAGATATGTTTATGGCCCCAACACTGCCCTGGCATCCTGCTAAGGGCTACATCACTAGATTTGCCATTATACTGAAGACTGCATCACACACTACACTGAGGGCTGCATCAACAGACTTGGCATACTGAAGGCTGCATTCCCTTTAGAGCATTACACCAAGGGTTGAGTCATCAGACCTGTCTTTACATGAACATTGAATCATTCTTCCAGTGATACACCTGAAGGCCCCAATGGAGACTGAGCATTATCCTGAAGGCTCCATAAATAGAAAGTAAAATTGAGAAGCAGCACCTTCCCTCAGCCCTGGTGACTCCTGTGTGGGGCTGAGAGATGGTCCTAAGGGTTCCAGGAGAGTGGCACAGTGGAGAAGCTGGAAACCTGGAGTCGTGCACCGGGGGAGGAAGCCAGAAGACAGAGGAGCACTAGTACATCAAGAGCTAGAACCCAACCCTCTTGAGTTACTGGTGCTGAAGGAGCTGGGGAGACGCCCAAAGTGTAACTTGGGGCCCTTCACTGGAGCCCTGGAAGCTGCAGATCCCGTCATGCTCAGCTCCCCCTGCCCAGGGGCCCTGCCGACACATCCTTGGCCACTCCCTTGAGGAGAGATCTGCACCTGAGAGCACAGGCCTCTGCAGGACCAGGCAGCCGCTGTGCTGACACAGCCCGGGCATGTGACATGCCCCACGTGCCCCACTGCACCTCAACGCCCTAGAGTGTGCCCCACATGCCCCGCAGTCCCCATGATCGCCGTGTCCTCTAGGCTCAGACACTCCAGATGACATCAGATTCCTCTTACTCAAAGGTGCACACCTGCCACCAACACACGCTCAAACACACCGGGACACACCCCGCCACGCAGGGCCAGGCTCCAACACACACGCCCGTGTCCGAGCGAGCTGTGGGGTCCGGCAGGTCCCCAGCTTCTGCCCGGGTCTACACGCTGCGGACGGACTGACGGGCAACAGGGAGAAGCTGTTATGAATTAACCATGGAGGCCGTGGAGCACTTGGCCCTGCCACCGTCACTGGCTGCTGCCCTCCCAGGAGGCTGTGGGACCCCAGGGCGCGGGACAGGGCAGGCAGAGTGGCTCGCTTAATTAATTAGTCCTAATTGAGATATCTTTGCAAATATCCCTTTATTGAAGGACAGGATTCCATCTGTTCCTTGGGAATTTGTCGCCTCTATTTGTGGCCAGCCCTTGAGTACCGCAGAAATGACAAGAAAGAGCACTCAAGGAGGCCACGGCTTGCACCTCGGCCACGCTCCCGATAATGACAGTGGCGCCCGGGGACGGGCGGAGGGGCTGGAGATCCAGAGATCCAGCGGAGAGACGGAGAGATAGCGATGAGATGGGGGTGCTGGGCCAGAGCAGAAGGGACACCCGGGCAGGTAGAGGCACAGAAACTTCCCACCAGGGAGGACAGACGTGGGCGCGGAGGGGCCGGCATGGTGCGGTCGCATCTCCCTCTGCCTTTCCCACCTCGCCCGGCCTCCGGTCTCCTGGGCACAGCACCCGCCACAATCAGGCCTGATTCCTCTTGGCCCTCGAAGCCTCCCCTTCCCTCTCCTCCTCTCCCTCCCCAGTCACTCCCGCAATCATCTCCCTTGTTCAAAATGAGCTGCTGCAGCTGTAGCCAGACAGCTGTTCATCTTGGAGCCAGTGCCGGGCCTGGTGGCTGGGTCCTAGAGGGACGCCCTCGTGGCCGGCAGCAGGAGGGGGCATGGGGCTTGGCTCCCACCTCCACCCCAGCTGCCACCAGAGCTTGGCTCCCACGCCCAGTGGCCACAGGGGTCTGGATGCCCCCGATTGACCGTCTTTGGGGCCTTCCTGGTCTTAGGCTCCCCTGGACCGCCATGTCCCACCCACAGCAGCCTTCCTGACACCCGACACGTCCTCACTCAGGAGCCTCTCAAGTCTGAGAATTCTAGTCTGCTCCACACCCTCCACCCCAGCCCTGCCAGGGTCCCGTGGTAATATGCAGACGGAACCCCAGGACAGACAGATGGACAGATATGTAGGAGAATAAAGGTGGTGACATCAGAGGCAGAGATGTCAGAGAGACAGAGACACATAAGACAAAGACAGAATGAAACAGATTGTGTGTGTGAGAGAGACAGAGAGAGAGAGAGAGAGAGAAGGGGTTGGGGCTCAGCAAGCATGAGGCCTCAGTTTGATCCCCAATACTAAAAAAAAAACAGAAGAGAGAGAGGATGACAGAGATAAAGACACACACACACAAGGACACACACACACACGATCAGCAGTGGACACTCAGCAAACATTTAAGGAGTATTTACTATTTGCTGTGAATACATAGTAAAGTTAGCAAGAAATAAACACTGTGAGCCAGGCGTCCCTGAGGTCCCAGCTACTTAGGAGGCTGAGGCAGGAGGATCGCTTGAGCCCAGGAGCTTGAGGCCAGCCTCAACATAGTGAGACCCAGGACTGTTTAAAAAAAAAAAAGAAAGAAAAAAAGGACATCTCTATCCATTGAGATAGGCATGGGGGGTGCAGAAGTTCAAAACCTCGGCACTGGGACTGAGACAGAGAAAGGCGGAGCCAGGCCCACCCCCACGCCTATTCCCCTGTCCCTCTGCCTGTTTTCCCTCCAGCCCGGCCTCCCAGCGGCTGCCTCTTCCCTCCCAGCAAGAACACACCCAAGCCCACGCCCAGCAGTTCCAAAGCCCCCGGGGCTCCCCAGAGGGTCGCCAGACAAGGGAGGTGCAGCGGCTTTCCAACTGGCCCTCTAGATAGACGTCCTGACCACTGAGTCTCGGTGGCCTCACGGTCCCTTCCTGCCCCACTCAACGTGGCATTGGAGCACCCAGACCAACTCCCTTTATGCCCTGGACATCGCTGACATTCCGGGTGCCCCATGCCCCTCCTGACACACTGCCCCCGGGCCCTCCCGGCCCTCATCCTCTCCTCTGCTGGCAGGTCCCTGCCCTCCTTCCCCGGGAGCACTTCCTTCTCGGCTGGAAGACTCGGTTAGGAGCTGGGGGTGCAGCTCCGGGGTGCAGTGGGCACTCACATGCCACAGGAGGGGCAGGGGACTCGATATACGCATCGCCACCTCCAGGAACCCCCCAGGCTGGTTTCAGTGCCTCCTCTCGCTCCCACAACCTCCCAGAAATATCCCTGTCACTAAACAAACCACGTCATGTCACGTCATGTCACAAGTCATGCTGATGAGACTGTGATCTAATTGAAGTCAGGGACCTTGTTGTGTGTGTGTGTGTGTGTGCATGTGTGTGTGTGTGTGGTGCTGAGATGGGACCCGGGTCTTCTCACGTGCTAGGCAAGTCACCCTTCTGTCCCATACTCTGGAGCCCTTGCCACTATGAAGCAGGCGCTCGACCAGCATCGCCTTGCGCGTGAGGGTCCTGAGCAGAAGTCAGGAGCCATGACCTGGGCAGGAGCTTGAGGCCAGGCACAAGGTGGACATGGCCGATGGAGGCCAATTCCAAACGCCTTCTCCTTCTCTTGGCCTTGACTCTGGTCCAGCTCTATCATCACCCACCTGGAGAAGTGCAGCCACCTCTGCCCTGGTCTCTGGGCTCCTCCCTTGTGTCCCCGCCAGTCGGCCCTTCCCAGAGGCCTCAGCAGGCAACTGTGAGCCCCTAATCCCATCCCTACCCACGCAGAACCCCCCAGAGCATCCCATCCAGTCACCATGTATTCATTTAACAAGTACTTATTGGACACCTACTATGTGCTTTGTTCCAGGTTGGGCCTAAAATAGTCTACAAAGACTGATTTTTAAAAGTCCCTGCCCGATGGCCATGCTATGTAGAGGGGGATCAAACAAGCCGAGTTAGTCGGCGATATAAAGCCTGTTACAAGGTTAAAGAGCCATAGCGAGGACGCAGCGGAAGGAGGTGGGAGGGTGTGTTACATCACAAGTCCTGGCACAGCCCTCAGACAAGGTATGGCTCCTGTCACCTCCTTCCCCTCCCCTCCTCTGGCTCTCCCCTCCCCCACTCTGCAACTGCTCCACGGGCCTCCAAAGCCACTTCAGGGCCTTTGTACCTTCTGTTCCCTCAACCGCCAACTCTTTTCCTCTAGATATCCCCCCTCGCTTCCTTCAGATCTCTGCACAAATGTCACCTCCTCAGAGAGGTCACTCAATCCAAAATAGCTCTCTCACCTCTCCCCCCAGCCCCCACCAATTCTGCTCTATGTTCCTTCGGTAGAAAGAACTGCCACCTGAGGTTGGGTAGATTTGGGTACACTTGTTGCCCCCCACCCCTGCCCCAGAATGTCAGGCCCACATGGGCGAGGATTTCTGTCTGTTTTATTTGCAGCTTGGCACATAATAGGTGCCCAAGAAACACTGGTTGAATGAACAAGTGGGTGAGTGAATGAACGCACAGAGGCAGCCCCTGTGAGAATTCCTGTCCTTTAAGTAAGAGGAGCAGAGACCGGCAGAGTGGGTGGCCCTGGCAAATACTTGACTGTTCATCCCACGTGGTCCAGGTTGCGGGACAATTGTATGTCTTGCCCTCCTTGAGGTAAGGCATGGCCGTGTAACATCTTTTAACCAGTGAACTTTGAGCAAAAGTAATCTATGTCACTTCTCAGGCAAAGCTTTAGGAATCGGTGGGGGATGTGCCGTGCCCTGACTCTCTTCCTCCCTCAATGATCATGTCACAAGAGAGCATCCATCATCCTGAGTTCCTCCAACACCTTCAGTCTGTGGGTGACCACCATGGACAGCTCTCCACCCACCACCGCCAGCCAAGGATGGACCCATCAGGGAAGCAGGAATTAAGCCAGGCTGTTAAACGGGGGCTGTTGGGGATGTTTGTTGCCATAGTGTCACTAAGCCTCTCTTGACTGATTTGGGAGTCTCCCCACCCCCACCTCAAAAAATCACCAAGAAAATATGGATTGTGAGTCTTGGTTCTACTCCCCCAGCCTTTTGCTGATAGCTGCTCAGACCCTCCCCACACTTCCTGGGAGCAAAAGGGTCCTCCCCCAATAGAACAGCCTCCCCCATCTCCCCAGCCCTTAAGCTGGACGGAAGGCACAAGGGCATAACATACAAGATGCAGGTAGCTCACTTCGGGCCCTGTCATGACGGCAGCCGCTGGCAATGGCGGTGACCGCTCTTAGTCTGGGTCTGGATTTATGGTCCCCAGGTGAGAAGCCTTTCCGCCGAAGGCTCCACCCCACAGGGATGGTTTATGGCTGGGAGATGGCCAGAGGTACCAGCAGTGGCTGCTACCTCCCTCCTCCTCCCTGGAGATGGTCCACAAGCACAAGAACGCTAAGCTGCTGCTCTGGAGCGAGGAGGGGAGAGCCAGAGAGAAGCACGACCCTGGGTCTGGGCTCACCCCTTCCACATCACTGAGGTCCTTTGAGTCAAACGCCAGCAAGCACCCTGCATCATGGTGCCATGAACCCACACTGCTTAGGTTTCTAAACCCTCAGCCTCTCCCAGGTTGGTGTCTGTATCTCCCTATAACTCCTCTTTACTGAGCACCTACTATGTGCCCAATCACTTCCATTCATCCCTCCCAAATCCTTATGAAAGGGACATCGATTTAGACACTTGATAAATATTTATTCCAGACCTACTATGTGCTTGGCTACAACGGTGAACACAACCCCTCCTTACTAACCACCTACTATGTTGGGTCGTTTGTTTCCATTTGAAAGTGGAATTTGAGAATCTCTAGGATACTGTGATTGTTTATTTTAGCCACTTGACACACATTTGTGGTAAGCCTACTATGCAAAACACAGCTGTCCTCATGGATCTTATAGTCTAATGGAGATACTGAGTTCTCCTTGACTAACACAAACGTTGGAGTTCAGAGAGATTATATGATTTCCCCAAGTTTACAGTTAAGACCAGAATCAAACCCCGACATTTTAAATTCAAAGTCCTATTATTAATGGAGCATCTATCCAGAGAGGCAAGAAGCTGGGGCCTTTCAGATACACACATACTTGACATAGAAGAGGCACTTGGTAGTTTTGTTGAGGAAATAAATGGATCAAAGGATGGATGGATGGAGATATGGCTGGATGGAGAGGGATGGATGCACGGAGGATAGACAAAGAGATGGCTGGATGATAGAGAATGGTGGATACATGATAGAGGTGGACAATGGGAGCAAAGACCTGTAGATAAGTAATGGAAATGGATGAGACAGGGCGATGGAGAGATGGATAAAAGGATGGAGGAACCGGTGGATGGAAAGACAACGAAGGGACAGAGATAAGATGGATGTGTGGAAGACCAAGTGTAAAGGTGGATGGACAGATGGAATAAAGAATGGACAGATGGGTGGGCTGGTGGAATGATGGCTAGAGAGAGAGACACGTAAGGATGAATGCAAAGAGATGAATAGATGGATGGATGGACAGGCAGATAGAAGAATGGATGGATGGGGGCCTGGACAGTAGATGCTGTTACCCACAATGATTCTGTGAGGTAGGAATGATCATAATCATTTTATAGATGAGGAAACTACAGCACAGAGTGGTGTATCCTCTAGTGGATCCAGGGACACAGAGAAAGGGGGGAGAAAATCCAGATTCTAAGGTAAGTTTATCAGATTCCCAAGACCTTTTCTTGAGCACCCCACGGTGGTCATCACCTCCCAGGCCCCACCCTGAGTCCTTTAGCATCTCACTCCACAGAGCCCTTTTGTCAAGGATAGTAAGACTGAGGGATGGGGAGGGGGGTCAGGGATGCGGGGGCCATTAACTTTCAGCAGGTGATTCCATGACAGCCTTGGATCAGGGACTGTTAGCTATGAAGGGCTCCAGGTCCATTTAGGAACATCAACAGACACACATACACACGTAACACACACACACACCTGCACACAGGCAAGCAAGCACAATTAATAAATACACATGTGCCTATGTGCACACACAAAGCATGCACGTTCACCCTTAGTGCACACAAAAATGCTGGGCACATGAACAATTTGCACACACATGCACGCATAAATCATAATTTAGAAGTGCTCGCACACACTTATGTATACATATTCCCCCAGATATGCCATAAGCTCACATGCCCACACACACCTGCATATAACACATACATGAGTTACACAGACTGGCACTCTCTGGTGGTTGGGGGGGGGGACTGGACTCTGATTTCAGGGAACGCATCTCTCTCCCCTCAGATAGTATCTGCAAGAAGGCTGTGTCACATTCACGTACACAAACTCAGATATGCATATGCAATCACATAACACGCAAATCCACAGCAAGGGGCGTACAACTGCAGACACGCAGATGCCTCCATATCCAAACACACTCAGGGACACACCCACACTGATTCTGGGATGGACTCCCACATGCAGGAAAGCGCAACTGGACCCTCATGTCAGCAAGCACATAAACTTTCTCTTCACATCCCCCACATACACATACTGAAACACACGCACAGATGCACACACCAGGACAGACCCAAACAATGTCACCTGATGTGAGACACACAGAAAAATACTGCTTCACAAATTGGCTGCAAGTCTGAGAATGTGGAATGAATAGTCTCACTTGGGTCCAGCCCAATACCACCTCCCTGCAGGGGCCAGACAGAATCTGGGCACAGTTGATGGTGTCCTCCAAGACACACACACACACACACACACACACACACACACACACATACGCTTGCCTGCAACCGTTGGGAGCAAAGACCTCTCCTTCCAGCCAGGAGGGAGAAGCTGTGGTGCTTACTGAGGGCTAAACAAGGGGGCTGGAGGAGTTGGGGCATCACGGAGCAGAAGAGCTGAGGTCCAGTGCAGCCCAGACCCACCTATTGGGAGGAGTTCTGCAAACAGATTGAAGATGGGAGGGGCTCCAGAGGGGTGACGATGTGAGGGGAGGGGCTGAGGGAAGTTTGCAATGGAGGAAGCCCCCCTCCCCTCTTTCCAAAACAACAGGACCACCATTATGAATCCAACTGAATACCTTCCACCCCCTCCCAGGGAAGCTCTGTGGCGCGGAAGCGGGAGGATAGGGCCACAGAGGGGGATGGCACAGAAGGGGCGATCCTGGAGCTCCTGGTGGCAGTCTGAGCCCCTGCCTTAGGCTAAGCCCCTCTGCCTTCCGAGGTGGACGAGTTATGGGGATAAATATTCAGCGCATGTTAGACAGGTAAGGATCAGGGAGATGCTGGGGTGGGATTAGGGTCGGTGGGTGCAGGGGAGGAAAAAGAGACAAAAAGAGATTCAAAGTCAGAGACAGTGCGACAGAGATAGAAAGAGATTGGAGAGACGTAAATAGACTCAGAGAAGCAATCAGAAAGAAAAGGAGAGAGAGAGAGAGAGAGAGAGAGAGAGAGAGAGAGAGAGAGAGAGAGAGAGAGACGAACTACTCCGATGCATTTAGACACAACCAGACAGAGACCCTGAAGGTGGAGACATCGGAGACCCCGAGACCCGCCCCCATGCAGAGGCCGGCTCCCTCGCAGCCCACGAACCCTCCCGCTCCGCGCGACTCAGC
>NW_026000241.1:377733-391955 GCF_001458135.2 Marmota marmota marmota
GGCAGCCTGGGGTCCCCCGGGGAAGGGGTTTCCCCGGTACCAGGACACTCTGGGGTCCCTCGTTAGTTTCGGGAGGAGGGAAGCCCAGAGTGGCGTGGCCCGGAGCAGTAGGCGCGATTCGTCGCTGGAGGTGCGGTGACTGGGGTCACTTGGGCAGCGGGAGGATTTCCCTGCGCAGCCGAGGGCGACAAGGGAGCGGTCCCGGGGCCCTGGAGGCGCCTCGGGCAGGCCAGTGCCAGGCCCCGCGACGCTCAACTTGAACTCGGGGTGGGGGCGGGGAACTTGGACTTGGGACCCTCTGGCCGCAGGGCCCGGGACGGCTCCGGGACCCGCTCTCGGCGGAGAGGGGAGCGCAGCCCGCAGCCGCCCACCCACCCACGCACCAGCCGGCGGCGGGCGGCGGGCAGCGGGAGGAGCGCCCGGCGGGGCTTAATTTCCTCTGTTTTGCCTGCACTCACGCCCCCTCCTGGCGTCCCCGCATCACCTCGCGCCGCCGCCGCCGCCGCCCTCGGCCCGCGGCCGCCGCCGTCTGGAGGCGGCGATGACTCAGGCCTTTCCCGCGGCCGCTCTCGGAGGGCTCGCCCCGGAGAAGCGCAGAACCTGGCGGTGGAAGTGGGGTTCAAGCACTGTCTCTGAGCCCGACCACCCCGAGAGGCAGATTCTACACCTACGTGACCTCCAGCAGTGACTGCTCCTCTCTGCCTCAGTTTCCTCATTTGCAAAATGGGTGGTTGTGAGGGCTGATGGCTCTGTTACAGGTAAATGGTTTGGCTGCCCTGAGAACCAAGTGATCTATCGAACATCAACTACACCCCAGAGAGCAACAGACAAAAATGCCTACCTTCGCGGAGCTGTGGGGCGAGTCAGACAAGAAACAAAGTGAAATACAAATAGAATATCTGAGGAAGGGGAATAGGGACTCCGGAGGGGAGAGTTGATTTTAAATTGAGGAAGCTTACAGTTAAGCAGATATTTAAGAAGGCGAGGGAGGAAGCCATTTGGATATCTGGAGAAGAATTCAAGCATCAGGAACAGCAAGTGCAAAGGCCCTGGGGCAGGAATGTTCAAGGAATAGGAAAGAAGCTAGTGTGGTCGGAACAGAGTGAGCCTGGGGGACAGAGAGGGAGGACAGTGCCTGTAAAGTGCTTTGTACATTGTCTGGGACATGGTACATTTTTCATAAATAGTAAATGCCATTGTTGTTATTATTTGCAAGTGATTAAAAAAAGTGTCCTTGCTTACTTGTACAAAACTTCCATTTATTAGCACTGAACGCGGAAAATGGACTTGCTAGCATTTACTGCAACCTCCCAAGAAAAATTTGAAACCCAATGATACCTCTCATCTTCTCGCCCTGAGGGCTGTGTGTCACTGCCCTAGCTCAGTGCAACAGTCTTCTCCCAGCAGTGATCTCCCTACTCAGTACTAGATCCACTACTGGGTGCACCTCCTGGCCTCCCACCTCCTCCAGGATCCCAAACTCCTCTCCCAAAGGCATCAATTACCTTGCACGGAGCTTGAATTATTTAAGCTACATTCCCAACCCTTTATATGTGGATTTGTGTATTTATTTTTGAGACAGGTGTTCTCTAAGTTGCTAAGCCGGCGCGATCCTCCTGCCTCAGTCTCCAGAGTAGTTGCGCCACTGGGCCTGGCTTTCCCCTTCTTCTTGAAAGCCATTTCTTCCCTTATTTCAGACACACCTTATCACTCCCTGGTTTTCCCACTTCTGTAGCCTCACGGTCCCTTCCTACTTCCTGAATGTCTGCTTCTCCCTTCTGGGCTTTGTCCTGCCCCTGCCCCTCACATTTGGCACACTCGATCTGTACCATCCTACCCAACCCCAGGGCCTTGGTTCCACCTGGCACACTCAGGACCTTTGCCCTGGCTGCTCTCTCTACCCAAAACTCTATTACCACAGACGCCCACATGGCTTGTTCCTCTATTTCTTCTATGTCTATTCTATATCCTTGTATGGGTCAGAGTCACGCCATGCCCTCCTGCAGAAAAAACTACATTTCCCACGTCCCTTTGCGCACTGACTTCCTGTTAGATTCAACCAATGGGAGGCACTGGAGGGAGATTGGAGAGTGCGGAGGGAGAAACCCGGTTTCTCTCCTCTCTACCCGGGTTGGTGGGGGTGGTGCTTTGTGACTGTGCCCACACCCCCTCCATGGCTCCACAAGAGCTTCTCCAGTGTCCCTCCAGCAGCTTTCTGCCGAGGCCTGTAGCTGGATTCCCTGATTATGCCATCTGGCTTCTCAACTCCTCCATCTCCCACTTAGCCAATCCCCTGTGTTAAATCCGCTGTCCCTGATCGACATGAATGGTTGTTTCCCTGACTGGACCCTGAGTGATATGGTCTTTGGGGAAGGGGTGCTGTGGACTAAACCCAGGGCCTCATGCCTGCTAAGCACAAGCTCCCCACTGAACTTACCCCCAAGTCCAAATATGGCCATCCGTTCTGAACGACCTTCCCTGACCACCTCATCTGCAATCAGAGCCCCCATGACGCTTCACCCTTTACTTATTTTTTAACTATCAGAACCCTCACCATGTGATATTATTGTGTATTGCACTTCTATTTGTTGATGGTCTGTCTCCTCCACTAGACCATAGACCCCTAGGACTGTCATTCATACACACACACACACACACACACACTAGCATTTACTGCAACCTCCCAAGAAAAAGTTGAAACCCAATGATACCTCTCATCTTCTCACCCTGAGGGCTGTGTGTCACTGCCCTAGCTCAGGGCAATCAGGCTTCTCCCAGCAGTGATCTACTCAGTACTAGATCCACTACTGGGTGTGTGTGTGTATATATATTTAATCATTTATTTATTTTTTAGTTGTAGATGCACACAATACCTTTATTTATATGTGGTGCTGAGGATCTCACACATGCTAGGCAAGCACTCTACCACTGAGCCACAACTCCAGCCCCATTATGTCTTTATTTTTGTCAGCTGAGTCTTCAGGACCTAGAACAGCACATGGCACATAGTAGATGCTCAAGAAGTTGTTCTTTCTTTCTTTCCCTTTCTTCGTGTGTGTGTTGGGGGGGGGGTTGTTCATAGGGATTAAACCCAGGGCCTGGTGCATGTTAGGCAAGTTCTTTACAGCTGAGCTACATCCCCATCTCTAAGAAATTGTTCTTGATTGACTGACTAAATCAATCTATTACCTGAGGCCTGTCTACAGCCCAGATCTCCACCTAGAGCTCACACCACTAAACCCACCTGATTTTTGGACACTTCTACGAGTGTGTTTCACAGAACTAATGACACATTGCGTTCATTAGAATGGCATCAAATAAAAAAGATGGTATCAAGTATTGATGAGGATGTGGAAAAACTGGAACCACAGACACTGCTACTAGGAATATCAATTGTTGCACTTTGAGAAACAGGGTAGCAATTTCTTAAAGAGTTAAACATAAGTCTATCATAAGACCTAACAATTCCATCTACCCGAGAGAAATAAATTATACGACCATGAAAAGACACATGCATGAATATTCAGAGCAGCATGATTCATAAGGCATGCAACCAAATGCCCATCAGCTGGCGATGGAGAAAAAAACCTTGGTCCATCAATATAAGGGAACCCTTCAGCCACAAAAGGAACAACTATTGATATTTTCTACAATGTGGGTGAACCTCAAAAATATTTTGCTAAATAAAAGAAGCCAGAAAAGAAGACAGAAAAGGCCACATATTTTATGATTTCATTTGTACAAAGTACCCAGAAAAGGCAAATCAATGTGATGGAAAGTAGATTAGCGATTGTCTGGAACTGGGGTCAGCAGTGGGGAGGGAATGCAAAGGGGAGTGAGGGATCTTTTGAGGGGGACAGAAATGTTGTAAAATGGGATTGGGGTGATGGCTGCATAACTGCAAATTTATGAAAAGTCACTGAATTGCATATGTAAACAGATGAATTTTATGCTGTGTAAACCATATTCCATAAAGCTGTTAAAAAGCAAGGAACAAGCTGGGTGTGGTGGTGCATGCCTGTAATCCCAGCAGAAGGATCGTGAGTTCAAAGCCAGCCTCAGCAAAAGCAAGGCGCTAAGCAACTCAGTGAGACCCTGTCTCTAAATAAATACAAAAAAAGGCTGGGGATGAGGCTCAGTGGTCAAGCACCCCTGGGTTAAAAAAAAAAAAAAAGCAAGGAACATTCTTATACTTTTCCTGTGACCTCCCACCCTCCCAGGTGTCCTGCACTTGCACTAAATGAGAGTAAGTGCCTTCTAAGGACTGAATGACACTGGCTTCACCCTGGTCCTTGCGCTGATGTACTCACAGTCAGAAACTAGAGGTTATTCCCCTTTAACTCCTTATTCTCCCTGCCTCCCCAGCACTGAGCCAGTGGATCCTGATGCAGAAAACATCTCAAAAAGTGTCTCTTCCTCTCCTCACCATCATTCTGAGCATCATGCCGGAGAACCACTGAAAGAAATGGGGGCCAGGGTGCAGTGGTGCACACCTGTAATTCTAGAGGCTCGGGAGACTGAGGCAGGAGGATCATGAGTTCAAAGCCAGCCTCAGCAAAGGTGAGTCACTGAGCAACTCAGTGAGGCCCTGTCTCTAAATAAAATACAGAATAGGGCTGGGGATGTGGCTCAGTGGTCAGGTGCCCCTGAGTTCAATCCCCAGTACCCCCAAAAAAGAAATGGGGGCCTACCCCAAGAAAAATCGTCAGGAGGAAAAAAAAAAAGTTCACCGCTTTCAGAGTAATATGAATCATAGCTAATGTGTCTTGAGCTTCTGTTAGGTACCAGGCACCACTTGTAGCAAGGCACAGGTAACGACTCAGAATAGACAGGACTATACTTCCCATTTTATAAGAGGAAATAGAGGCACAAAGATGCTAAGAAACTTTCCCAAAGACGCCCAGGTTTTGATTTGAGTCTCCATGGTACTGGGATATTTAAACCAGTTCATGGGGGGAGAAAATGAAGGCTGGTTCCTACCTCACACCCTGTACAGAAACCAATTCTAGATGGATTGTTCATCTAAGTGGGAGAGACAAACTCTAAAACTTTTAGGAGAAAACGTGGAAGGATATCTTCATTACCCTATTGTGGGCAAGGATTTTTAAAATAGGACCCACTGACAAGCACCATCCGTGAAGGGAAAAAAAATTATGATCTGAACTATGTTAAAATTCAGAAATTCTATTGATTAAAAGAAGCCATTAAAAGAATGAAAAGGAAACTCACAGACTAGGGGACTATGTTTGTCATCCTTATGTCCAATCAGGAGCTCGTATTCTGGTTTCATATTTATGTAAGCTATGGTTGTGTGTGTCTATATACAATCTGGACACACTCTCACTCACACACACACACACACACACACTCACACCTTCCTACAAAGCAATAAGGAGAAGGCAGGCAGCCTAATGAGAAGCAGGCGAAAGACTTGAACAGACAAAAGGGGGTATCCAGGTGGTCGATCAAGAGGTGAAAAGTACTTAGCATGATTAATCATCAGAAAATGCAAATTAAGTCCACAAGGAGGAACCACGGTGCACCCACCAGAGAGTCCAAAAGGAAAGAGAGGCTCGCAGGTGTTGAGGAGGATGCGCAGCCGCCGACGGCTCCCCCTGCCGGTGGGAGAGGGAACTGCGGCTCTCTCTGGAAGAGTTCCCTGGAAGGGGTTCTGAAAGCCTGTTCAGAGGACCTCCACTGAGCCAGCAGTTCCATTCCTAGACTTACAGAGTGGAGCCTCGAAATCTTCGGATTCCCTACTGACAAACTTGCCTATTTGATACAACTTATTTATATGTCTAAGGCCAACTGCTGGGACTTTTTTGGTAATTTGTGGCCATGTGCAGAGTATCAAAATGTTGCTGGACTGGGCACCGGTTCCCAGCTGAGGCTGAACAACCAGATAGCTCTGTTTCATACTATAAACGAGCACATTTTTAACAGTCTACTTAGTGTCCTGTTTTCCACACTTTTGTGCATTTTGCTGGCGACTTCATGTCCTTGAATGTTACCCTCCGCAGGGTCCGAGGTGCTGTCTAGTGGTCCTCGGTGCAAGGCTCTGAGAAAAGCCACGTGTTAGATAAACTTTATTTGGGTGTGAGTTATAATGCTGGTGGCCATGAGTTCCATATTAATGAATCAAATTTTCAAAGTTTTAAAAAGAAATGCACGTCAAATGGCATTATCTCTTATTCCACTAATAAAAATGTTGTGACTTGAGCTTGCAGACAGAGTGATGTGTGTTTGCAAGGATGTAGACCACTAGGGCACCCTAGCTGGGGACGTTAAAGGGTGCAGCTGCTGAGGAAAACAGCTCAGAGGGCCCTCAAAAATATACATGGGGGCTGTGGCTGTAGCTCAGTGAGAGAGCACTTGCCTAGCATGGGTGAGGCCCCAGGTTCAATCCTTAGCACCACATAAAAGTAAATAAATAAAATAAAGGTTAAATTTTTAAAAAATAAATAAGTATGGAATTGCTATAGGATCCACAGACTCCACTCTGGGGTATAGACATAAGGGAATCAAAAGCAAGTCCTCAGCAAGATATTTGCACACCCATCTTCTCAGTAGCATTACCCGTAATAGCCAAGAGGCGGAAGCCAGCCGAGTGTCCAGGTACAGATCAACAAAATGTGGGCATCCTTATGATGCAATATGATTCAGCCTTCAAAAGGAAGGAAATAGTCCTGTGGACACGGATGAACTGTGAGGACAGTATGCCAAGGGAAATAAGCAGTCACAAAAAGACAAACCATGTGTGGTCCCTCTTTTTTTTAAAAAAAAAATATTTTTTTTAGTTGTAGATGGACTCAATATCTTTATTTATTTATTTTTATGTGGTGCTAAGGATCAAACCCAGTGCCTCACATCCGAGGCAAGTGCTCTACCACTGAGCCACCATCCCAGCCCTGCAGGGTCCCTCTTACAGGTGATTCTATAAAGACATCAATCAACAATCTAATTCATACAAACAGAAATCAGAATGGAGGGTACCAGGAGTGGGAGGGAGGGGGATCAGGAAGTGATTAATAGGTACAGAGTTTCAGTTCTGCACGATAAAATGAGTTTAACTGGTTGCACAATAGTGTGAATTTTCTTAATATTACTGAACTGAATACCTGGAAATGGTGATGATGGTAAATTATATATTATTTGTATTTTACCCACAATTTAAAATTTTAAAAATCTTTCATTTGAACTCTCTCTTCCCTGCCCACCGCTGTCTCTCCTATGACTTACTGTCAGCTCAATAAATTCTAAGACCCTTAACCCAGCATTCAATGTCTTTATAGTCAGATCACAACCTCTTGTTCCAAGTTCACCTCCAAATCTCACCTCCCCATGGACCCAGCCAGGCTCCACCTTAGTTCGCGTTTCTAGAACACACCGCATGCTTCCAGGTCTTGTTAGCTTGGCCAACAACCTTCTTCTGCATGGAATGTCCACTCTCCCGTCTTCACGCACTCGACCCTCAGGCTCAACTGGAGCCACCTCCTCCAGGAAGCCTGTCTGACTTGACATTTTGCACAATGGACCACATCTGCCACATCTGTCTCCCTGACTGTCGACATAAAGCCACTCCACAGCAAGCTCTGTCACATCTCTTCACACCCCAGTGCTTCTCTCAGTGACCTTTTCATAGGGGTTACAAGAGAAGTAGAAAGAACTGGGAATCTGTGGTGCTGTCTCGGGACCTAAAAGATGAGGAACTCTTCGCCTCTTCATTCAAAATCTCAGCGGAGTTTGCCTTCTGGTTTCTTTCTTCTTTTCTGCTAAACTGGACTCAGATGCTAGTTGCCCAGGATTGTCAGAACTGTGTGTAAGGTACATGTGGACAGGCACCTAGAGACTACTGGGATTCCTGGGAGCCATGCAAGTAAGCTTTTGCATACAGACCTCAGAGAACTCATTCAGACTACTCTCTGCTCTTTCCTGGTTCTGACTTGGTTTGTGGCTAAGCCTTGGATGGATGAAAATTGGGACAGATTGAGTTTCCATCCCAGGGGCAAAGGAGTGTGGATGCCCTGTTAACTAAAAGTGGTATCAAGCTGAGCACAGTCAACACACGCCTATAATCCCAGCAGCTAGGGAGGCCAAGACAGGAAAATTGCAAGTTCAAAGCCAGCCTCAGCAACAGTAAGGCACTAAGCAACTCAGTGAGACCCTGTCTCTAAATAAAATACAAAAATAGGCTTGGGGATGTGGCTCAGTGGTCGAATGCCCCTGAGTTCAATCCCTGGTAAATAATAATAATAATAATAGTGGCATCAAACTCTGCTTCCATCATGAAACCCTCTTCCCTTTATTTATTTTTTTATGTGGTGCTAAGGATTGAACCCAGTGCCTCACACGTGCTAGGCAAGCACTCTACCACTGAGCCCCAACCCTAGCCCTGACACCCTCTTCCCAACACAGCCAGGCTCAAAACCTCCAGAGAGGTAAACTCTTCCACCCCACTGCTTGAGTGCACAAACTATCACCCAGACCTTGGTGTGTGCTAAGAGGCTTGGAACAGAGGGTTCTCAGCGAATGCTTTCCAAATGAATGCACGAATGCACAAATAAATTATAACTGCATGTTACTGGCTCCCCAAAACTGACATTGAATTCTGGGGACACAAAGCCATTGCCCAGACTAGCTGCTGGGCTCATAAGAAACACACGCCCACCAACATGATGGATGCATAGGGAACAGAGTCACATGCACACACATCCATAGGTATAATTGTGGTACAAACGTCCCTGTGCCAGGCTTGCCCAATGCTGAGTATTCTGCAGGTTCAACCAATGCTGGATCAAAAATACTGGGGAAAAATTGCACCTGTATTGAACATGTACAGACTTTTTATTATTTTCCAAATAATACAGGATAACTCTTTCCATAGCATTAACAGTTTATTAGGTATTGTAAGTCGTCTAGAGATGATTTTAAGTCTACAGGAGGGTTGCATAGGTTCTACGTAAAAGCTACACCATTTTACATAAAGGACTTGCACATGGGCAGATTTGGGTATCGTAGGAGGTCCTGGAACAAGTCTCCTGCAGATACGGAGGCACAACTGTGACAGTCCCTGAACATACATACTGTCACTGAACATGTGCACATACTACAGACAATTCCTATGGGCCCAGGATTAAAGTGAGGCAAGTTGTACAGGGGCAGAATTGATTCCCATTTTTATTTAAGTTTTTGACATTTTGTGCATAGATATTTTGCATAAATTTTGCCTTTCTTAAAAAATTTGGTTAGTTGGGTGTGGTGGTGCATGCCTGTAGTTCCACTGACTTGGAGGCCTGAGGCAGGAGGATCACAAGTTCCAGGCCAGCCTGGGCACCTTAGCCAGGCCCTGTCTCAAAATAAAAATCAAAAGGGGCTGGAGGTGTAGTTCAGTGGTAGAGGATCCCTGGATTAAAATCCCAGTACTACAAAAAAATTTAAATAAAAATTTAAAAAGGTTTGAATCCCTTAAATTTTGTACTAGAAACAACTGCCTGACTTATGTTGGCTTAAGACAAACACACACACCGACACGCATAAGCATCACGCACACAGGAACAAAGTTCCTGCAAAAACCTCACTTCACCACTAGGTGTCGCCTCAGCTCCTTATCTTAGGCCTAGCCCCACCAGGCTCTGGGTTTTGAAGTCTTGAACATTTCATTTACCTCCCTCCACCTGGGACACTCATATGCTCTAAAGGAGCTCAGGAAGAATAGCATCTTAACCCTAAACAGTGCTGCCCTATAATGGATTTCAAGCACAGTAAGGAAGATGGGTTTTCTTAATGCCTTTGCTCCAGGAGTCCCTGCATCCTCCCTTGGTACACTGGTTCCCCCTTAGCAACAGACAGTTCCTTAAACGAACAATTCATAAGGTTGGTTTTTGTTTTGTTAACACAGGGGTGCTTAACCACTGAGCTACATCCCCAGCCTTTTTATTTTGAGACACAGTCTTGCTAAGCTGCTTATGGCCTTGCTAAGTTGCTGAGGCTGGCTTTGAACTTGCAATCCTCCTGCCTCAGCTTCCTGAGCTGCTGGGATTACAGGTGTGCACCATCACTCCTGGCTTTGTAAGTTTTTAATTGCACACTATTCTTTTTTTTTTTTAATTATTATGCTGGGGGATTGAACCCAGGGCTGCATGTATGCCAGGCAAACACTTTACCACTGAGCCACATCCCCAGCCCAATTATGCACTATTCTTAATAGTGTGACCAGAACCCAGAACAACTGGGAGGGACAAACCCTGGAACACCTCTGCACTATCCTCCCTGGGACGTGGATCACCCCTCTGTGCATGCACCCCACTTGCTAGTTATCAGATTGGCCATCTTGGTATTTCAGTGCTGTGTTCAGGTATCTTATTTTACCCAATCCCAAAGCTTAAGTATAATGATATAAATAAATGATTATAAATAAATGAAATATGCAAGTGCAGAATAACTCAGGTATTATGGGTGGTGTGTAAGAACGGACAGGGGATATTGGGTCAAATAGTAGATACAGAGTTTGGTACTATACCAAGTCTCAGGCATCTACGGGGGTTTTGGAATGTACTCCTCATTAGTTTAGAGGGGGAACTAGTGTACAAGAATCCTATGACTTGAGAAAGAAAGAGACCCTGTGTGTATGCAGGGGGTCCACCCACTCATTCATTCAACAGATATTTGCTGAGCACCTATGTGTGCCAGGCTCTATTCCAGGCAGTGGAGTGGTAACAAACTTTGCCTGATGAGCTCCTGTTCTAGTGGGGAGACAGATAATAAATGAACACATAAAACATGGAAAAGAAGTGACAAGGGCGATAAAGAAAAATAACAGTAAGAGCTCCAAGGGTGGAAGTGGGGAGGCTATTTTAGATGGTTGCCAGGGCAGTCTTCTTGGAGGAGATGACATTTAAGCATAAAGAAGAGAGGGAGGAAGTCAAGTAACTGCTCCTAGGGGTACAGTGTCCCAGGCAGAGGGAATGGAAAATGTAAAGGTCCTGGGGTATCTGGTCCAAATTGGACTCTCTCTCCCCACCATGCTCTGGAGATCCCCTGAGAGAGTTGACCCTGAACCCAGATAGTGTCAATGATACAGTTAGATTGTAGGAAGGACTTCCCAGGGGTCAGGAAGAGGGAATTTTTCCCTTAGGAAAGATGATGAGCTTAGAGTTATCAGGTCCTCTGGATGCTTCAGATCATGCACAGGGCCACTCGCTGGCCAGAACCCAGAACAACTGGAGAAACCCTGGATGGATGAACAAGACCTCTGACATGGCAACTTTTTTTGCTTTCCAGTTAAATCTAAACTCCTGCCCACAACCACAAGTTCCTGTGTGGTCCTGCCATTCTGGACTTCTCTGGCCAAATGGCACTCGCCCACAACTGTTCCCATCTCAGGGCCTCTGCACTTGCTATCCCTCCTGCCTTGAATGCTCTTGTCCCAGATACACAAGGCACCCTCTTTCATTTCTTTCAGGTGTGGCCTCAAATCCACCCCCATAAACCTCCATAACCACACCTGCTCAAATAGGACCTCCCTACCATTTTTTTTTTTTTTTTTTGGTAATGAGGATTCAACCCAGGGGCCCTCTACCATGGAGAGCTACACCGTGGAACTTTTTATTTATTTTGATATTGATTTATAGTAGTTGTTGTTTTGTTGTTGTTGTTGTTGTTATTATTATTATTATTATTATCACTATTAATGATAGGGTCTGGCCAAGTTGCCCAGGCTGGCCTCAACGGGATCCTCCTGCCTCAGCCTCCGAGTAGCTAGGATTACAGGTGTGCCCCACTGTGCCTGGCTCCGCCAGCACTCTTTAATCTCCTTCATCCTATTTATTAGTCTTCATGTCATTTACATGGTATTATGTATTTAGGTCGTTCTTGTCTCCTCTGCCAGAAGGTCAGCTCCAGGAGGGCAGGGATTGGATGACTTGTCTCGGCTGTATCCCCATTGTTTAATCATATCTGTTGATTGAAAGGATGAATAAATGATTTCTAAGAATGATACATGGAGAAACCCATTAGGGATGGGGGGGGGGGTCTAGGAAGCGATGGAGGGAGGGAAGAGGGGGCAGAGCGCCCTCTCAGGGGTTAGCAGGGGCTGAAACTGTTTTCCCACCATGCAGTGCCCCTCGGGGCCACCCGGAGCACTGCAGTCCATGGCAGGACTCCATCAGTCCAGCCCCAACTCATTACTCCATCTTGGCCCCGCCCCATGTGCTCTTTAGCCCCCCCTTCACGGCTGTCTGATTAGTCCCGCCCCCAGCAGCCTGCCCTTGAGGCCCGCCTCCATGATTACACAATTAGCCCCGCCCCCAAGCAACTCCTTCCCAGCCTTGAGGTACGTGGGACTCACCCCTAACTGCACCGCTCTCAGCGAACTCTCTGGCACCACTTGGAATAGGCAATCTAGCGTTCTCTAGGGACTGGCAGGGGTGAGGGACAGTCCCCAGGTGGTGATTCCAAGAACCCTTCATAGAAACCAAATTCAGCTTCGTCCCTGGTTCATTTTTTTCCAGCAGTTCAAGTGTGTGCCTTTTGGTCTCTGACTGTCCGTCTTTTCATGTGTTCCTCTTTGCTTTTCTCCAGCTTACATATCAATTGAGTACCTACTGTGTGCAGCCGGATGCCAGGTGCTGGACCGGATGCCAGGTGCTGGACCGCACTCCTTTTCCCAACCAGTGTGTAGGTGCTGAGACGGGGAAACGAGAGGAGGGGATCCCACAACCTCTCCGCATGGAATTGAAAATCCTCTTGTCTAGAATGTATCCTCCATCCTCCCAAGCCCCCACTGGGGGTGGGCACAGCTGATTCCTTTCTTCTGCTGGTCAGATTAAGGAAGGTGTTTTTCTTCTGAGTTTCTACCTGAAAACCCCACCTAGTGACATCTACACAGACACTGTCCATACCCTTGAAGTGAATTCTTCAACAAGCTCGTAAGCATGTGGCTCAAGAACCTGATTGCCTCGGTTCAGTCCTGTCTCTGCGACTCCTGAGCTGTCTGGGCTTGAGCAAGTGACTGTCCTTTTCTCTGCCTTAGTTTCCCCATCTCTAAGGGTAACAATAGCATCCACCAGTAGGGCACTGAGGAGAGTAAATGCCTTCCTTGGGGCTATGTGCTTGAAACAGTGCCCTTCACATAATGAGCACTTAGGAATGCTTGCAGTTATAATTATTATTTCATTATTTTTGATTCCAGCTTCCTTCTAAGCCCCTCCATAGGGGGTATTCCCAACCCCAAGATGGAGGAAAAGAGGTTTCTCAATAGCTGAAGAAAGCTTGGACCCTCACATTTTGCAAGGTTCCCCAAACCTGCCCAAGCGATGGGGTACCACAAGGAGACAGACCTGCATCTGTGAGAACATGTATGGGGTTTACAAGAAATCTACACGCACGCACACACGGGTATGTGGATGCTCTCTTTTGCACACACAATCCCCCCACTCCCTCTTTTAGAGTAATTTATTCAAAGGCATAGAATGGCACATGGTCATCTCAGCTCTCACCCAGTCACACACCTGGTCACATGCGTTTTGTACAATACCCATGCATTTGGAAAGGGTCATGCAAAAACTGTCACACACAGTCCTTGACACAGCTATAGCTGCACAAATACCCCCAGGATTAACACGGTCCTCACTTGAATTGATGTCACACTGCCAGTCACATACACACTCACAACTCCATGGAAAGCTCACAAGCCTCATCATCACACCAACCCTCCGGTCACAGCCACCCACTGTCACACACAGACTCTCCCTCATGTACAAACGCCCTCTCCTAGTCACACCCCAACTCACTTACAGTTGGACAAACACCTGCAGGGCCACACACACAAACTCCCCTCGGTCACACCCAGAGCGACACAAAGACACGTTTATCCTGCCCCCCCCCAGCACCTCAAACATGTCCCCATCAGTCACTCACACGTGAGTCCCGCCCCCTTCCCCACTCTGGGGGTGCAGATGGGAAGTGGGGGGCTTCAGCTAACACCTGGGCCATGATAGAGAAGTGAAGGGTAAGCGACATCCTAAAGCCCCCCGAAGTTTCCCCCTCCACCCCACTCAGCTCCAGAGAGACGGCGGGGTGTGGGCTCCAGGTCACCGGTCACCGAGGGGTTAAGAGCCCCAAAGCAAGGATCATGCTGTCTCCCAAACCATCCCGGTTTGGGGCTGCATTTGAAGTCCCCCTGCTACTCCCCCATGCCAGGGTGGATGTCCCAGCCCCTCCCC
>NW_026000241.1:393095-441002 GCF_001458135.2 Marmota marmota marmota
GGGGGGGGGGCGGGGGGCGGAGCCCGCAACAAAGACTCGAGCGAGCTGGGTCGGGGGACCCGAGGGGCGGGAGCTGGCACTGGAGGGGGGAGCCGCGGACAGGAGCCAGCGCCCCACCCCAGGGCATCCAGGGAGTGGGTCACGGAGATGGGGTGAGGGCGTCCGTCACGTGCATGTCAGTTTCACCCTCCCTGGAGGTTTCCCACGTTGAGGAAGGAGGTGGGAGAGGGGTGGAGGGAGAGGGAGTTAGGAGGAAGGCCCGGAGCTAGAGGAGAATCATCCAAGAACCCAACAATCTGCAGAGAAACTGAGGCACAGGGCCTGTGAAATTGGAAGTTGGAGAAGGGGCCAATGCCAGGACAGGGGCAGGTAGAGCAGAGATGGACACTGGGAGTGTGAGGCAAAAGCGGGGAGCAGGAGCGTGACATTGAGAGGAGGCCAGGGGCATGACCAGGTGGGCGGACCTGAACTCCTGCGGGGGGCATCTCATTTCCACTCTTCCTGGGCGCCCTTTCCCTAGGGCTCTCCTGATGGAGAACTTATCCTCTCCCCAACCCCCAGCCACACCTGGACAGCCTCTCCTGGTTCCTGTTTCAATGGCCCAAAATGACAGACCGGATTCCCAAGAGAACCAAAATGTGAAGGCCGCCTTCACACGAGGCATTTGCATATGAAGGGCGTCCTTGTCCGGTCTGCCTTCTCTGGGGAGGCTCTGCAGCCCTCACCTGGTCTCCCCGCAGCCCTTCAATGGCTCTTTGCTGGAAGGCAAGTAAATGAAATTATGAAGGAATCTGCTGTAAAATACAGGGGAGGGGTGAGAAAAAATAGCACTTTTCTGACCCTACTATGTGCCAGGAAGATAGCACATTATTGATGGTTTTGTTGAGACAAAGAGGAAGAGCTTGGTGTCTAACAGCCCTGGCTCTGTCACTATTTTGCCATGTAACCCCAGGCAAGGAGTTTTCCCTCTTTTTAAAAGACCTGAGGGCAGAGAATGTGGCTCAAAGATTAAGGGTCCTTGAATTCATTCCCTGGTTCCAAAAAAAAAAAAAAAAAGAAAAAAAAAAAGAAAGAAATGTTATTTGGTGTACAATGAATCAAAATGCATTCTGATGTCATATATACCTAATTAGAATAAATAAATAAATTTCATTAAAAAAAAAAAAAAAGACCTGTTTCCTCCCAGCATCTCCCATTGTTGGGAGACATCTGTGACCTGGGAGCAAATAGCACACTCAGTCCCCAGAGCACATTGCCACAGAGCAGTTGAGGACACTGGCCGTAGGATTGGGTCACAAGTCAGAATCTGAGCCTGAGAAAACATCTCAGCTATTCCTCCACCTCCTTTTTTGAAACGGGAGACTGTCCTTTGCTGGATCCTCAAGCCAAACCTGAAGAAAGAGCATGTAGTTTGGTACATTCTGAAAACTCTTGACCAAGAGTGGGCGCCCTTGTACAGGGCTTTGTTTCAGGACCATGAACAGTGTCCTTCTTGGGTTCTGATCAGGGAGACGGTCACTGTTCTAGCCAGGGTATGACCTGTGTTATAATGCTGAGCTTTGGCCAGTATGACTTCAGGTCCATCTCTCATCTGTTCTCTGCTCTCTTTTGTAGTA
Organism: Marmota marmota marmota; assembly: GCF_001458135.2. Classification (NCBI taxonomy): domain Eukaryota; kingdom Metazoa; phylum Chordata; class Mammalia; order Rodentia; family Sciuridae; genus Marmota; species Marmota marmota. The sequence goes on from NW_026000241.1 coordinate 394,712, forward strand.
GGGGAGATAGCATTTGTAAACTACATTTCCCAGGCTCCCTTGCCTCTTACAAACTACATTTCCCAGGCTCCCTTGCTTCTGGTTAGGCTCAGCCAAATGGGAGGTCTAGGAAGAGATTGGAGGGTGAAAAGAAAGTCTAAACCAGAATATTTCTCCCCCTCTCTCCACTTTGGGTGTCTCTAGGAGTGGCTGTTGGGTATTCCCGGTTGTCTCAGCCCCATCAGGTGTCCCCCATCATGGTTCAACTCTGTCCAGGTGGCTGTGACTCTGGGTCTCCAGCAACTAACTTCTCTGTTGTTTCATCCTCTTGGAAAGATGGTAATTTGCTTCTCTGGGGCTGAGTCACTTTCTCCCCCATGCTCTTCAAACCTACCCAGCACCTCTGTGACTCATTCCCCCTGTGAAATCCCCTCTATTGAATTAACTGGCTTGGGCTCTGGTGTTTTCAGACTGGACTGGAGCCAATACATTAAATGTTGTTTTCGTAACCACTGCTATGGTCAGTGGCAATCTCAGTGTCCTCATCATGCTGTGGTCAGTGTCCTACTGAATGGTGATCTATGCTGTCATCAGCATCCTGGTTCTGCTGGGGTCAGCAATGTGGTCAGTTTTGTGGTCATTGCTGATCATTCCTGGTCATGCTATGGTCAGTGTGGTGATCAGTATTGTCAGTGTCCTGGCTGCCATGGGCTCAGCATCCCCATCACTGTCCTGGTGCTGTGTCATTGTCCTGAACTTGCTTTCGACAGAGGCCTGGCCGTGCTGTGGTCAAAATTATGATCAGGTCATTCTGTGGTCAGAGTCCTACTCAGTTTCCTGGTGGTACTGTGACAGCTTCAGAGTCAGCACTGCGGCTGGTGTCATGATGAGCGTGGTATCTACAGTGCAGTGGTCGGGACTGTGACCCATCCCTGAAGACACATCAGGGTCAGATTCCCAAGGATCTCATGTGGCAGAACTGATGAACTGGGTGGGTCAGTGTCTGGCATCAGGCAGAGGACACTGTGACATGTGTGGGAAGCAGAAAGGGCATTGGATTTTGTCATCTCTTCACTTGAGTGTTCCTAATTGGTGCTTAGGAAGCCATTGGCTCTGCTGCCCTGGGACCCTTCATGTGTCCAACTGAAGGACACAGCCCAGGTCTTTGTATTCTCCCCACCCTACCCGGGGCCTGTCGTAGGGAAAATGATCAAGAAGTTCATGAATGAATGAATCTATTGCATGTCTACTTACGCCTTTGTTTTTGCTAATCCCTGTCTTTATGATTCCAGGTCCTTTGGTGGTAATTGCAGAAACCCAGCTTGAATTGAACTTAGCAAAAAAAAAAAAAAGGGGGGGGGGTGGCAAGGCTGGGGATACGTAGCATGCATGAGGCCCTGGGTTCAACCCCTAGCATTATGCTGAAAACAATAATCCAGGGGTAACAGAATTTAGGCATGGCTGTATTCATGGGGTTCTGTTACATCTTCAGGATTCTGTCTCTCTCTTTTTTTCTTGTCTCTGTGAGGAATTCTGCTTTAGACAAGAGGTGACAACATCAGTTCCCAGAGGCTTCTATCTTCCAAGATCAGCAACATCAGCAAAAAGAGAGCTTGCAAAATAGTGACTGTGGTCCATCGCCAGTCATGTGGCTCAGCCAGACCAGCTCACAGATCATCTCCCTGGAACCAGAGAGTACAGTCGGTCTCCCTCAACTGCACTGGGTGGGAAATGGGAAGTGGGGGATGCAGAACTTTAAAAGGGAGAAGATTAAAAGGGAGAAGATGCTGTGGGGGTGAAACTAAGGATAGGGGGTTGATTCCCCCGCATGCAGCCTACTAGTGTGCTTCCTGTATCGCAGTCCGGCAGGCTAACACTGCGTTTCCTGACTCCCTTGCAGCTACGCTCCGTGCTGCTCCATGCCAGTTAGTTTCTGCCAATCCAAAGCCTGAGAAGTCGGAGGTGGAGGTGGGAAAGTCGTCTTCCTGCTGTCTTGGTAGAGGCAGCTGCCACTGCAGTTGTGGAGACTTTGGGTTTTCCTGCAGGTATGTTCCCATTTCCTGCCACGAACGTTATCACCAGCTTTTATTGAGAAACAGTTGCAGTAAAAATGAGGGTGGCCCCCAAACCGCTACATTGTCACTATAGCACTATAGTATTCTCTTTATTAACAGCTTTATTGAGATATAATTTACATAACATACAATTCACGCCTTGACGTGTACAAGCCAATCAATGGCTTTTGGTGTATTCCATCATTAGCTTTAAGTGGTAATAAAATATATATAACATAAAATTTGCCACTTTAACCATTTTAGGTGTGCAGTTCGCTGCATTCATTAATTCTACCATAGTGTTCAAATCAGCGCCACTACGTGTTTCAAAATTTTTCATCACACCAAACAGAAATTCTGCAACCATTACGCAATGCCTCCCTCTTCTCCCCATCCCAGCCTCTGGCAATCTCTCATCTTCTCTCGGTCTTTGCTTAGTCCACATGTTCCATGTAAGTGAATCACATGGTATTTGTCCTGTCGTGCCTGGCTCCTTCCACTTAGAGCAGCACTTTAAAGGTCTACCTGCGTTGTAGTGTGCACCAGAACTTTCTTTTTTCTTACGGCTGAATAGCATTCTGTTGTATGGATATACCACACTTTGTCTGTCACAGTGATGTACTCTTTTTTATTTTATTTTTTTGCAGTTCTTGGGATTGAACCCAAGCCTTGCATTTGATAGGCAAGTGCTCTAGCTCTGAGTTGCACCCCCAACCCCTAGTGATGTACTTATTTATTTTTTTTTTAATTTTTTAGTTGCAGATAAACACAATATTTATTTATTTATTTATTTATGTGGTGCTGAGGATCGAACCCAGTGCTTCACACATGCTAGGCAAGCGCTCTGCCACTGAGCTACAGCCCCAGTCCCCTGGTGATGTATTCTTGAAGCCAACAGTTACCACGGGGTGATTCCCCACCTTCCTGCTGATCACCAAGGCTTGTGGGTGGGCTATGGACAGGAGATTTCCTATGCTGACTCAAACTATGGGCTCACCCTAGAGCCCCTTCACCCATGTTCTTCTCTTTCTTTCTTTCTTTCTTTTTTTTTTTTTTTGTAGTGCTGGATATTAAATCCAGGGCCTCACACATGAGAGGCAAAAGCTCTACCTCTAGCTATGAGCTTTATATTTTCATGGCTCTTTCTTTCTTCCTTCCTTCCCTTTCCTCCTCCATCTATCTCTTCCTCCTCCTCTTCCTTCTCCTCCTCCTCTTCCTTCTCCTCCTCCTCTTCTTCCTCCTCCTTTTCTTTCTTCTTCCCCGCATCCCTCAGCAGTACTAGAGATTGAACCGAGGATCTGAGAACATGCTGTTAAGCAAGCAATCAACCACTGGATTATATCCACAGCCCTTTTTATTTTTTATTTTGAGGTGGGGGTCTTACTAAGTTGCCAAGGCTGCACTCAAACTTGCAATCCTCCCGCCTCAGCCTCCCAGGTCACTGGGATTACAGGTGTGCACCACCAGACCTGGCACCTTCCACCACTTCGTAAGTACCAAGATTCCTGCTATCTTAATCCATTCTCTGTTGCCAAAGCAAACTACTTGAGGCTGGAAACTTTATAAAGAAAATAGTTTGTTAGGATCACAGTTCTGGAGGTTCAAGAGCAAGATGTCTGCATCTGCTTAACTGGTGGGGACCTGAGGCAGAGGGCATCGCAATGGTGAGAGCATGTTTGGAAGCCAGGTGGGTTCAGAGTCATACTTGCTGTTTTTATAACAACATACTCTCCTAGGAACCAGCCAGTGTCCTGGGAGGACTCCACTGATCCCTTCTAAAGGCAGCACCCCAAAGACCTAATCACCTTTCACTGAGCACCACTCACCACACTGAGGACCCAGCTTCCGATCTACGAACCTTTAGGGACACACTGAAATCACATCGAAATCACAGCACCTGGTATCGGTTCTTCTCTTCCAAACTAAGCCCTGATTGACATGTGCTTGGAACGTCCATTCCCTTTATCTGTCAGGGAAAACTTCAGCATTCATAGGGCCTGGTGCCCCAGGCCACGCTGGACACCTCCCTTGGAACACCAGTCCCCACTCCTTGAGCTCCAACGAAGCCCAGAGCACTGGGCTAGACCTTCCCGGCTACTTCCTTGCACTCTCGCAACCCTGGGAGGTAGAGGTGCTTATCCCCAGTGAGAAGGTTGAGGCTCAGAGGTTAAGTAACTATCTCAGGAGCAGACGTGGGATTCCCACCCCGCTCCATCCAACTCAAAGCCCAGCTCTAGACCTCTGCGGCATGACAGCGAGGCCATTTGCCTCACATCTGTCCGTCTTCATCCAACCCACATAGGCAACTGAGACTCGATCCTGCTGGGGACCCCGGGAAATGCGGAGAGTCCAGACTCAGAGCTCACCTGAGCATGAGGGGGCAGGGGTTTAATCTCCGGGTCCCACCCATCAGGGAGAGCAGCTTTCCTGGACCATGGGCTCAGCAGGCTCAGCGAGGGAGAGACCATCACGGCGAGATGCTGACTCGGTGTCGTCCAACCCAGACGTGGAGCTCTCTGCGCTGAGGGTGTAGAGGGACACCTGGGCCTCCCACGGCCTGGCTGTGCCCGGTGGGCTGAGTGTTCTGCCGCCCCTCCCCACCCTGCACCTCCACAGGGATGGGAGCAGGTGCCCTCCGGCTCCAGGCCTCCCGATCCCGCCCCTCCAGATGTTCCCACAGACAGGACCTCAGTCCCCTTCCCAGTCCCAGAAGAGCGGTGGAGGGAGGCCTGGGTTCAGCCTGGACCCGCAGGGCTTCTCCAGCTGTCCTGTCTGATCCACTGCTCAGCCTTTTCTCCTCTTGGACATTTGTCACTGTCCAACTGCTGCCACTGCTGGGACTCCTTGCCCCTCGGGCATCACACACATGCGCACCTGCCGAATGACCCAGTTGTGGGACGGGAACTTGGTCATCAGTTACCCAGCAAACAAATGCACACATGCAGGACTTGGGCACACGGTGAGCCAAGGCAGCACGGCTGGGCACGTGGCCCCGGGCACAGCAGCCCACGGAGACACAGCCGACCGTTAGGGGTGGAAGACCAGCCAGAGGCAAATCAGCCACGGCTACCCAAGAACAGGAGCTCGCAGAGTCCAGCACGCGCAGCCCCACCGCATGGGGCACCCCCAATGGACCCCCAAACCCACAGTGCAGACACAGCACACTCAGATCCCGGCGTAGACGTGTCATACACACATCCACATGCAATACGTCTACAACGCGAGCACACAAAACACGCAGTGCCAGCACAAGCTCACACACGCACACACGCACACAAATTCATAAACAGGACACGTGGTCAGGCCCCACACCCCACTGACCCACGAGAAGGGCAGACGGTTCACACACAAACCGGCTCTTGCACGCCCACCATGGGGGCGCACAGGGTATAAAACACACCTGCACACACACAGCGCACACACAGTCGCACTCACAAGCAGCCAGGCAGAGAGTTCACACACACACAGAGACCCACAGGGACTTGCCACGCTGACTTCCTGTGACACGCAAGCTCCGGGCCGGGCAGCGTGGGAATGAGGCCGTGAGTGGGGGCGGGGAGGCCCAGATGACTCAGGAGGCCTCCTGGGGGAGGGGTGGGCCGGGAGCGTCCAGCGCATGTGGTTCCCATTACGGGCCTGGGAATTGAGGCATGAGCTGGCGGGACAAGGAGACCCAGCATCACTTCCCAGCTCTGCCAAGGCAGGAAGAAGGGAGGCCCTGACTGAGGTTACAGGGCTGGAACTTGGCTGGGAACCACAGCAGCTCCCACAGCTGCCGTCTGCCCTGGGCCCGGCCAGCCTGGTGCTCATTTCAGCCCCTACAGTAGCCCTGGGAAGGGTTTCACAGGACAGGAGAGTGGGGATCAGAGAGGTTATGCTACTTGCCTAAAGTCACCCAGGAAGTGGAGTTGGGATTCTGATCAAGGACTCTGTGTAGCCCTGGCCCCTGCCCCGAGGTAGATGCAAGGACTCCTCCGTTTGATCCACAAGTAGAGACTGAGTGCTGCTTATGAACAAGGCAGTCCCCACCCTCAGATTATGGGATGCCGGGGTCTCTGGCTCTTTGGAGGGCTCTGATCTACCCTGGGGTGGTTGGTGTCAGGAGTGACACTCTTACCGAAACCCAAAGGATGAGGAGGAGCTAGCAAGGTTCGTGGAGCAGGTGGGACTGGTCATCTGGTGCGGGATGGTGACAGGCCACACCACAGCTGCCAGTTAGAAAGAGTTGGACTGTACTTTGGGGCCACCAGGGAGCCTTTGAAGTGGTGAGAAGAAAGAGACAGTGGGGTCTAGTGACCAGCATGAAGTGCACACCTGAAGTGACAGCTGAAGATGTGCGTGCTTCTTACAGCATCTCACACTTCCCTTCTCAGAATCTCCACCCAGGCACTTACGTGTGTGCCCAAAAGATAGAGGATGTTAGCCGGGCTCCGTGGCACACGCCTGTCATCCCAGAGGCTCAGGAGGCGGAGGCAGGAGGATCGCAAGCTCAAAACAGCCTCAGAAAAAGTGAGGCGCTAAGCAACTCAGTGAAACCCCATCTCTAAATAAAATACAAGGGGCTGGGGATGTGGCTCAAGCGGTAGCGCGCTCGCCTGGCACGCATGCGGCCCGGGTTCGATCCTCAGCACATACCAACAAAGATGTTGTGTCCGCCGAAAACTGAAAAATAAATATCAAAAATTCTCTCTCTCTCTCTCTCTCTCTCTCTCACAAAAAAATAAATAAATAAGTAAAATACAAAATAGGGCTGAGGATGGGGGCTCAGTGGTCAAGGGCCCGTGAGTTCAATCCCTAAATGTTGAAAACTTGACAAAATGAGAAATACCTACAAGTTCATGCGAGAACAAGATGAAGAGAAAGTCACACGCTGCAGCCAGAAGACAGGGCCAAGTTGGGTGCTGCGGCCACGCCCGTCACCCAGCGACTCGGGAGCCTGGAGCAGAAGGGGCACAAACTCCAGGCCATACCAGGCGATTTAGGGAGACTCTGTCCCAGAATAACAAATGAAACGGGCTGGGGTGCCGTTCAGTGGCAGAGCACCCCAGGTCCTGTCCCTAGCGTGACACTCAATCCCGTACAGCACAAGGACAGCCTCAGAGCTCCTGGGAGAAGAGGCGAGGCCCCCAGTTCAGCTACAAAGCAAGCTGCAAAAGAACGTGCTGTGTTCTGTGCCGTGAGCCCTGGCTCCAACCCTGCCTGGCCATGCACGTCACCCATGGATACAGCCCACAGGCTCCGTCAACACGGAGAAACACTGGGAGGACAAGGGTTTCCACACTNACAGGGGGGGACCAGGGCAGCCAGTGTTTGCTGGGGACAGAATTTCCTCTGGGACAGATGGGGAAGTTTTGGAGATGGATGTGGGCACAGCCACACAGCCACGTGAAAGCCTGTTCTTGCCACCAACTGTGTGCTTCATTCATTGGGACAGGATCTTGCTGTGTCGCCCAGGCTGGCTCTGAACCCCTGGGCTTAAAGCGATTGCCTCAGCCTGTTTAGTAGCTGCAGTGACAGGTCACGCAATCGCACCCAGCTCACCACAATTTTAAGTGTTTTGGGGGGGCTGGAATGTAGCTCAGGGGTACAGCACATGTGCCAGGCCCTGGGTTCCATCCCCAGCAAAGTGATTTTTTTTTTTTTTTTTTTTTTGGTGCTGGGGATGGAACCCAAACCCAGGGCCTGGTGCAAGCGAGGCAGGCACTCTACCAGCGGAGCTATAGCCCCTGCCCATTTTTTTCTTAAAAGAGTTTTGTTTTGTTTTGTTTTAATAAATCCCCCACTCATCTGCCTTTGATGTGGAAAATGAGGGGGTGAGAGGCAGAGAGACACAGCACTTGTGTGTGCAGGGCTGGACTTCTAAGGCAGGGTGGTGGACATTCCTTACAAAGTTCTCTGTATATCATCATTTTTAATGATGGCGACACCTTTATAGCTGTGGCCACATAGCAGTCATTATTCTAAATGTTTGGCCTATTTTAACTAGTTCAGTCCTCACACGCCAGGATACCCCGTACTGTTCTCAACCGCAGAGACCCAGGCTCTGGGCGAGGGTGGGGGTCAAGCCCTCCTGGGAGCCCAGGTGTTTTGGCTCTAACCGTTACACACCCTCTCCCCACCCCCCTTCCACACTTGGTGTGTGTGTGTGTTGGTGGGGGAGCTCAGTGGTAGGATGGCTGCCCAGCAGGTGTGAGGCCCTGGGTTCCATCTCTGCACCACAGAAAAAGGAAGGAAGAAAGGGGGGGGGTCCCCAAAGAGACTGGAGGGGGGTGGGCATGAGAAACTTTCTAGAAAACACCTCCAACTTGTTTGGGTGGTAGATTTGTGGGTGTAGACCGTTGTGAAAAACCATCAAACAGAACGCTGAGGCTTGGTGAATTTCATTGTATATAATATGTACCTCAAAAAAAAATTTTTTTTGAGATTCCTGAGCCAGGAGGAGACATTTGTACCACCCATGCACAGCACCCTGATTCACAGGAGCCATGAGGTGGAGGCCACCAAAATGTCCTCGTGGATGAATGATGAGCGGCAGGGGCCCATCACGCAGTGAGCATTGTTCAGCTGTAGGGAGGAAGGAGACTCTGGCCCAGCACACTCGGGCGAAACTCGAGGACTTATGCTCAACATCAACCTGTTCCTAAAGGACAGGTACTGCCTGATTCCGCTCCTGTCATCCTTGGGGCCGAGGCCTACCCTCTCCAAGGGAAGTCCCTGATATCTGGGTACTCTGGACATGAAGCAACAGAGAGGGAGGGGGTCATGTGAATGCCTGACCCCGCTGTTCCCAGAGGTGCTGACAATGCGTACAGATTCACACCCGGCCACACAAAGAACCCCTCAGATACTGGATTTACTTACCGTTTGCCTCACTAAAATACTAACCCCACCACAACACAGGTCATTGCCTGTTCACTACTGCATCCCCAGAGCCCAAAACAGTGCCTGGCACGTAGTAAGGGCTCCATAAATGTTTGTTGAATGATGAGTGGTAGGGAGGGGTGGGACCTCTGATATGTTCAGGATCAAGTTGAACTGAGTCTGTGTAGTAGCTGGATATGGTGATGGCAGGTCTCTCTGTGTGGGGCTGTGTCCCCCTCTGTGCCCACGCTCCTGTCACATGCCAAGCCTCGGGGTGCAGTAGTTCGAGGGTGACAATGGAGACCTCTCTAGCTCCAGATGTGGCTGGATCTCTGAGGGGGGGTCTGTGAACACCATCATGAGGGAGGGAGGGAGGCACAGCTGGATGTGCGCCACTGTGTGTGTGCCCTGCTCTTCACACCAGGGTGTCTGAACATGGCTGAGGAGGCAGGTTGTACAATGTGGGTCTGGGATGTGACCTGCAGCTGTGGTGGGGATGTCAAGGACCAGAGTCCGTGGGCCTTTGGTCCCTGTGAGTAGCTGTGCCTGTGCCTGCTATGGCATGGTGTGTGTGTGACATCCCCTGCTGGGCCCACAACCATCTCTGTACAAAGCCCCAAGGCCCCCGCTCCACAAACACACTGGCCACCCGCCCCACCCCCAGCTCGGAACAGTGGGTTTCAGTAATTGCTCAGGAAGCACAAGCACAGCAATTAATTAAGGCTGTTGAATATGCAAATCAGCTGGGGGTTTTCCCAGCAGCCGCCTGGGTGCTGCCAACCACGCTGAGTCAATCCAGGGAGCCGAGCGAGGCCAGAATTCCCTTCTCACACCTTTGTCAATTAACCTTTAATTTACAGGGCCGGGTTTCTCATTCACTAACGAGCTTTGGGCTAATTAAAGCACCTTATTAAACTATGCATTAATTGTCCCTTCCCTCCATAAAGCCTGCATCAGGATGGTTAGAGTTGGAAGGCAGAGATAAACCAACTGCAGGCAAACCCTGAGCTCTATATGCAGGTCAGCCACCATCCCTCATACTCAGGTCCTTCCTGCCTCATCTGTGAAGTGGAAAGGAGAGACTGGGCCTTAGTGAGCAAGGAAAAGACACTGAGAGACAAATCCAAGTGCTGAGCCCAGGGGTGTTGTTTTGTTTAAATAACCATAAGAGGGTCTGTAGCTCAGTGGCAGAGTGTTTCCTAGCATGTGTGAGGCACTGGCTTTGATCTTCAGCACCACATAAAAATAAACAAATATGTGATAAATAAATTAAACCAGGTAAACATTGGATGAGCAGTATCTGGTAGGTAGACAATAAATGGCCATTACGATTGGTATTGATAGTGTTAGCACATCTCCAGTGACAAATTCACAGTGGTAGGGCTTTTGAGGACAAGGATATTCAATATTAAATTTTAATTTGTTCCTTTTCCTGAAATGAGACCTCCTGGTTGTCACACATGCTCCCATGCCAACCTTCAGTGAAAGTTGGATTCACTTACCGTGTTAGTCAGGATAATTAATGATAGCTGCTATAACAAGCAACCCTAAAAATATCTCAGTGGCTTAAAACAATCAAGCTGTGTGTTCGTATCACCATCTGATGGAGATCTCCTCCAAGCAGTGACTCAGAGAATCAGGCCCCTTTCAAGTCCCTGATGCAGTTGGCCTTCTGTATTGTCAGGATTCAATCAACTACAGGTTGAAATATTTGAGAAAAAAAAATGGGACTGTTCTAAACAGGTACAGAATTTCTTCTTGTCATTATTTTCCAAACAATAGAATATAACAATGATTTACATAGTATCAAGTATTATAAGGAATCTAGATGGGATTTTCAAAATAAATTGGCAGCGCTGGGGATTGAACCCAGGGCCTTGCCCGTGCTTGAACAGAACACTAGTGCTTTACCCTGGCCCAGAACAAGATGTCAAGTGCTGAAACCAGGGGTTTTATTTTGTTTAAATGACCACAAAAATTCCCCTAAGGAAAGGCTGGGAGTATACAGGGAAGTGTGCAGAGGTTATATGCAAATACCATCCCATTTTGTATGAGGGACTTAGATCCCTGGACTGTACTTGGAGGAAGGGACTCCAGGAGCCAACCCTGTAGCCTGAGTGACTGATTAGATGACGCTCCCATTGTACACCTATGACTGCCAAGGTTACCTTAAAGGGAAAAAGAGGCCAGAGGATCACACAGGAGATTTTATAGCATCCCATTGGCTAAGACCCAATCACTGGTCCCAACCTAACTTCAAGGGAAGCAGGAAAATCTATTTCCCAGGATGTGCTCAGGAAGAGAAAAGCCCCACATAGCGCTGGTGTTGCCACCAATTTTACTTTATTTTTGCAGCACTGGGATCAAACCCAGGCCCTTGCACATTCGAGACAAGTCCTACTGAGCTGCAGCCCCGGTCCCTCCCCAGGCATTTTTGAGATAAGGATGTTCAAGGGAGGAATTAAAAGGAAAACAGACCCAAGTCTATATTTGGGTTGCTGAAGAGAACACAGAGTAAAGAAATCAGTAGAAGCAATAAATCAGAAGAAGTGGCCAAGAGAAATGCCAGCCCCTCCCAGGCTTTCCTTGGTATTTGGGGGTGTCAGGGTCCTTCACTGTGGAGGTGTCCTCACAACTCCTGGCACACTTCCGGTCTCTGTGAAGTCTACCCTCACCTCTCTATCCCAAACGTCCCAACCCCATCATTCTCTATCAGATCATTTGTTTAAATTTTCTTTCACAACAGTTACTACCAGCTGAAATTGCAGTCTCCAGCTATTTATTTGGGCATTATCTGTTTCCCTTGGGAGTAAAATCCCGAAGGCAGACGCCACATATATCTTCTGTCTCTGGCATCTAGAAACAGTACCTGGTGTGGAGTAAATACCCCAGAGAACTGCATAAGGGAGCAGTCGGTGGATAAATGAACTCATCCTCAACCACCAGACAGCTACAGATTTTCTAGAATCAGGACGCTGAGCAACATTGAATAATGAGGAAACCTAAGACAAGTCAGGTGGCCGTAGAGGGTTCAAGAGCAGGAAGAGTAGGGTGGGCAAGGCCTGGGTTTTTTGGGTGGGGGAAAGTTACCCCTGCCTGCAACCTCGGCCCACCCAGTCCTACCAGACCCAGCTCACACCATCCTCCAGCACCCCTAACTAGACTCAACCCCACAATGTCTAACGCCCACCACCATCACCCGATGAATGGTGTGTCCATAGAATAGACTTGTTCAACAATAAAAGGAATGAACCCCGGGGCTGGGAATGTGGCTCAAGCGGTAGCACGCTCACCTGGCATGCACAGGGCACTGGGTTCTATCCTCGGCACCACATAAAAATAAAGATGTTGGGTCCACCGAAAACTAAAAAAAAATAAATATTAAAAAAAGAAAAAAAAAAAAAGGAATGAAGCCCCAGTGGCTTGGGAGGCTGAGGCAGGAGGATTGGGAGCTCAAAGCCAGCCTCACCAATGGCAAGGTACTAAGCAGCTCAGTGAGACCCTGTCTCTAAGTAAAATACAAAATAGGGCTGGGGATGTGGCTCAGTGGTCGAGTGTCCCTGAGTTCAATCCCAGTACCCCCTCCCAAAAAGGAATGAAGCACTGAACGGTACGCTAAGAAATGCTACTAAACAAGCCTAAAAACTACTGCTAAGTAAAAGAAGCCGGACACAAGGGCCCTTATTGTCAAACTCTATTTATATGAAATGTCCAGAAGAGGCAAATCTACAGAGACAGAAAATTGATTAGTGGTTGTCTAGGGCTGGGAGGCTGGGAAGAAATGAGGAGTGATTGCTCATAGATATGGCATTTCTTTGGGGTATGATAAAAATATTCTAAAATTGATTGTGGTGAAGCTTATACCAGTTTGAACAGATGAAAACCACTTAATTCCCCAGTTTCAATGGGTGAATCATATGGTATGTGAATTCTATCTCAATAAACCTGTTTAAAAATACTTAGCCAAAGCCAGTGCTATAAGGCCAGATACTGGGGGACTGAGGCAGGAGGATGGTGGTAAGTTCAGCCCAACATCTTACCCTTGATTCAAGTCACCTTGAATCTAACCTCATTTCAACTGATCCCGTGATCAACTCCCCAAACTGCCAAGCCACTTGCTCGGTTCACCCCACTTCTGAAATCCACCTTAATTCAACCCAACAGCCAATTCCTGATTCTCATCTCATTTTTTAGTTCTTTAAATTTTCCTTTATTTATTTATTTTTAGGTGCTGGGGATTGAACTCAGGGGCACTCAACCACTGAGCTACATCCCCAGCCCTATTTTTTTTTTTTTTTTTTTTTTTTTTTAGAGACAGGGTCTCACTGAGTTGCTTAGTGACTCGCTGTTGCTGAGGCTAGCTCTGAACTTGCGATCCTCCTGCCTCGGCCTCCCGAGCTGCTGAGATTACAGGCGTACATCACTGCCGTGGCTCTCATCTTGTTTTTAGTTTAACTTCCCCATCCCCAGCCCCTACACCCCAGTGACTTCAAGCCACAGCTCCTACCTGTCTCCCCAGCCCACAACCCACCCGCTGACTTGCCACTCAGATCTTTGGCCTCTACTGATTTCACCTCAACATATGACCATGTCTCCTTATCATCTCTCCATTCCCCGGCTCAGGGCAGCCAGAGATTCCAGCACTGATCAAAGCCAACATGGGAAGTTGGGTATCTTCAACTTTTCTTCCAGGATTCTGGGCTAGTAAACACGCCCATGACTTCCAGCGAGTGCCATTATAATTAACCCCCCCAAAGGGGTACCCCTAATTGAGACAGGTGGGGGCAGGTCCTTCCAGTGAGACAAGAGCTGAACCCTAAGAGAGAGGCGGCCGAGGCCGGATGAAAGACAGAGACGGGACACAGTTCCGTGGTTTATTCTCAGACTTGAGATGCCAATTTTGCCCTAGGGGCCTGGGATGGGGAAGAGTGGGGTTGTGCGGGAATCTCTCTCATCATTTCCCAGCCTTCCTGAAGAGGAAGCAGATTAAATATACAACAGAGGGGCTTTTCCCTTTTAATACACACCCGGGTATAAATAGGGCAGCACCATTAGGATCCTGATTCGTCCCCACCATCTTGATCCACAAACCACCTGGCATGGCGAGGTAAGCTTGGGGGAATGGGAGGTGGGGGCTGGGCTGAGGCAGCAAGGAATACACAGCTCTGTCCAGGGAAGTCCAACTTCCCTCTGTAGTCTGACTTCAGTCCCTTCACTGTGAACCCACGTGGGAATGAGAATGAGGGAAGAGGTCCCAGATGGGATCAGGAGACATCCAGTGCTTAACTATGGGGCAGGGGAGCACCAAGGAGTGTTGGGGGCACTGACTGAGGGGCGGGGGCGGGCAGAGGGGGGCATGTGACTCAGAGTTAGAAGCTCACTGCACAGGGGGTTCATGGGTAGGAGTTGAGGGGTGAGTGAGATGGAGGAGAGGAAGGGCCAGAATGCACCTGCGCCACCCGGAAGGGGGGAACGCCTGAGCCCTTGGGCCAAGGAGTCCATCCCTCAACCCCCAAAAGGGAGGAGTATTGTTTGACCTTGACCAGCGGAGTCACACCTCCTGGCTCGGAGTCCCAAGAGATGATAAATACGGTGGCTTCAAAGCCTCAGCACCAAGTGGGCCCCGTCCAGGGCTCCCTCGCTGTCCTTCCCACCCACTAGACTCTCAGCTGCTGAAGCAGACAGGCCCCAGTTCAAACCCAAACTTCTGGTTCGTCTGGCCAAAGTCAAGGGCGGACACGTCCCACAGGGGCAGAAAGCCGGCTCGGGAAGAGCTAAGCTCCAGGAGGGTCTTCGCCTGTCCCTTCCGGAGCTGACGAGAGAAGACAGAGCCGGTGGTGAGCGAGGAGGAGGGAGCAGCAGCCTCTCCTCCCGGTGCGCTGCGGGCACCCCTGCTCCAGCCCCTTACCCGGCAGCCGTCGTGGGGAACTCTGATGCTGGCCGCTGTCGTCTGGTTGAAGGACAGCTCTTCCCCATTTGTGCCGAGGAAGCGCAGGGAGCGGCCGTGGTCCGCCGCAGCTTCATCCAGCCAGGCCACGGAGTTCTGGCAGGAGTAGGTGAAGGTCTGGCGGGCCACGGCGCTCAGCAACTTCAGGAAGGTCAACTGCACCACGTTCACCGGGGACCCATCGGCGTCCACGTAGGAGAACTGAGGTGGGGCAAGGAGCCAGGGGTTCCGATAGCCAGGTTCTCAGAAGAACCCACCTTCCAGAATCTCTGCCCACCGACATCTCCCCACATCCCCACCTCTAGGGCAGCCCCAACCCCCGGCCTCAGATCCAAAGTCGAATCCCAAGCCCCCTCTTCATCTAGCAGATCACCAGGCCTGGCTCATCGGACTCCCAAATCTTGGCCACTTGTTCCACCAAATCTAGGCTTGTAACATGCTCGAAGCTAGGCAGAACTCAGAAATTCTATCTAGACCATGGCTCTTGTGAGCTCCTGATTCACACAGCCAATAGCTCCCCACATTCTGTATCTGCTCTAATCAATATGGCAGCCATATGTCCAATGGCTGTAGGGCTATTGAGTATTTGAAGTATAACCAATACCACACAAGGAAGGAATTTTTTTACTTTGATTTTTTTTCTTTTTTAAATTCATAACTAATAACTGAGTCATAATCCAATTACCAAAAAGCTTATGTTTAGAAAAAACTGAGTATGCAAATCTGTTTTTCAACTGTTTTCAATGTTGAAATCTAAATATATTCAAGCATTCCCAATAAAATTTAGCCTCCAAACCGTGATGTTGTAAGTGTGAAATTTGCACCTGATTTTAAAGAACTAGTTTTAAAAATGCAAAATATCTTAATTCTTTATGTCGAGACAACAATTTTTGGTATATTGGCTTCAGTAAGATTATTGTTAAAAGGTAGCTAGCTTGCAATAGCTGGGGTAGTGACACATCTTTTTGGCTTCTTTCTCATCCCTGCATCCTGATGATTTCTGGAATCACCTCCCAGATAGACGACTGGCAATTGTACTCTTGTCTTAGGGTCTGCATTTTGGGAACCCAAACCAAGGTTTGCGCTCATGTTATTACCATAGCTTTGTTTATTTTCTCAGAGAATATCAGCCTCGTGAAGTCGGGTTTGCTTCTGTTCCCAGTGCTCAGTACATGCATATTCACTATGTGAACAGCTTCCAAATTGAACCCAATGCCCCACCCCTCCCTCAAACTGACTCTTCATCTCAGAGAAGAGTCTCATCAAACAAGAGTCCCCCAGGTCAGGAACCTGAGCATCATCCCATCTCCTCCTTCCCTGCATCTCATCAGTCACCAGGTCCTATAAACTGGAACTCTAGATACCCTTCCAAGTCACGTCCTCTCTGCACCCCTGTGGCTCCAACTCCAGTGCAGACGCCCTCCTCTCTCCTGAACCAACACACCAGTCTCTTTCGGGGACTCCTGGCCTCCAGTCCGCACCTCATGCCACCCCAGAGGCATTTTTCTGACAGATATTGAATCGGGGTCCCCTTCCTCACTCAAACACATTCCCTGGCTCCCCTCTGCCCGCAGGTGCCTTGGTCTAGCCCTCGCCTGCCGCTTCATAATTCTCCCAGTCTCTAGAGCAGGGCAAGTGGCTTCCTCTGGAAATTCCCCAGACCCCTCTTGACTCTGAGCCTCTGCATATCCTGGCCCCTCTGCCCAGAACATTTGTCCTTGTCCTCCCTAACTTGCTCACCCAGCTCATGTCAGGCTTCAGATGAGCTGTGACCTCTACCAGGAGGCCCTCAGGCCCTGCTCAGTGTCTGCTTTGCACTATGCACCACTCCCCTGCCCTGGCGCCAAGGCTCTGCCCAGGGATGAACTGCTGGTCACACACCCGTGCTGCCCCCACTCCAACCTGCAGTCACCACGGAGACAGAAGAGAGTCTGTCCTGTACACCTCGCCCCTCAGAGCCCCTTCCACACCTCCCTAGGCTGGTTCCCATAGGCTGCATCTTGCCACCCCACCGTGGCCTGGGGTGACTCACCTTCTTTCCTCGGCGGAATGTGCTGTACCAGTTTCCAGGCTTTTCCTTGGACCAGGAGGCCAGCTTCACCTGGGTGAAGGTGGGAGGGTCACTGCAGCAGCCGCCTGTGGTGCCCATGCATTTACCCCGGGCATCTACCTCCTCACACCGCAGGCTGTGGACTGAGGGTACCTCAGGCCGAGCTCTGGCCACGGGGTGGGCCCAACCCATCAACGAGAGGGACGAAGGGGCTTCTGCCCCTGCACACTCCCCAACCGAGGAGAGTTGGGAATTGGGGAATGGGTACCCCGGCTCCTCGCCCTCGAGGGAAACTCCTGCTGTCGTCACTGTTCCCTAGTGGGACGGAGCCCTGGGTCCTCAATCACACCACTTTAATGCCACATCCTCTCCTGGATGCCTTCCCTAGCCGCCCCGCTTCCCCTCTCCTCCCCTGGAGCTTCCTGGCTCAACTCCTAAATAAATGGCTCATCTCAAATCTCTGTCTCAGGGTCTGGATCTGGGAAACCCAAACCCTGTCCTTAAAGATTCCCTGGAGTAGCTTCTCTTGAAGCCATCGAGGCCCACCAAGACGCCTGCTGAGAGACCTGGTCCTGCACCTCAGCCCCCCTAAGTGGGAGGTCTGCGCACGTCTACAGTCCCATCCACTGGGCATCTGAGCTCCTGCTAAGCCGGGGACCTGACCACTCGAAAATGCCAGCACATGTACTTATTGACACTTGGGCAGGCTGCGGCTGCGACTAGTACTGACCAGCCAGCGCGTCGGGGTTAGTAAATGTCTCCTGGTACTGGCATCAGTACTACCATTGCCCAACCATCCTGGGCGGGAGGGACTTTCTCGAGCTCCATTCTACGATGGAGAAACCAAGGCAACAGATCAGAATTCCAACCAGCACTATTTAAATACTGATTTCTTTGGGGAGGTGTTCTTATCTGTCTTCCCTGTTGAAAGTAAGCTCCATAGAAATCGTGTTGTTTTTTTTTTTCCCCCTTTTTCTGTGTGTCTGTGGATCCCCTGGGGGGAAGGGAGCACAGAATCGAGAACCTGGGCGTGTTAGGAAAAGGCTCTACCACTGAGCCATGAACCCAGGCCCTGGATTTTTTTTTTTTTTAATATTTATTTTTTAGTTGGACACAATGCCTTTATTTTATTTATTTACTTTTACGTGGTGCTGAGGATCTAACCCAGGGCCTCGCACATGTTAGGCAAGTGCTCTACAGCTGAGCCACAGCCCCCGCCCCCCCTTCTTTTTTTTTAATGGTACTGGGGATTCAATTCAGGGGCACTCGACCACTGAGCAGACAGGGTCTCACTGAGTTGCTTAGTATCTTGCCGTTGCTGAGGCTGGCTTTGAACTTGGCATCCTCCTGCCTCAGCCTTCTGAGCTCCTGGGACGACAGGCAGGTGCCACCCTGCCTGGCCAGCCCCTGGATTTTGGATCTTCTGTTGCAGCTCCAGAGTCAGATAGGACTTGGTGTGCAGTAGGCTCAATAAATGTCATTTGAAGGGAGGATAAGGTCAGGGGTGGAGGGGACAGTAGAGCAGAGGCAGCCCTTCCGGTGGCAAAGCGAGACAGTGGGGAACACTCACCACCTCAAACTTCTTGTCGGGATAGAGGCAGGTCTCTCCTCCAGCCGTGAAGTTGCAGAAAACCCTGAGCGCATCCTGGGCGCATCCCTGGTTGGGGTCAATCCAGTATTCCCCTGCCGCAGAGCCAACGGGGCGGATGAGCGGAGGCAGGACCCCGCGACCCCCTTGCTTGTTCAGGGAGGGACCGAGAGCTCACCATCTGGCAGGTGCGGGTGGTTGCGGTGCAGCTCGTGGCACACGAGGCCCGGGCGCTCGGCCGTCCCTGGAGGTCGCCGCAACTGCTCCACCTCCACACTCAGCGACTTCAGCGAGGCCAGCACCTCCTCCAGGCCGCCCTCGGGGTCCCCCACGACTGAGCGCCGGCGACGACGCAGCCCATACAGCTCGGATGTGGGACCCTGGTGGGGGGGTGAAGGAGAGAAGGGCAGAGATGAAGAGGACAGGTGAGGCAGAGAATTGAAGGAGGGAGGGGTGGGGAGGAGCAGGAAGGAGGAGAGAAGCGGGAGGAGGGGCAGATGAAATAGGGGACCCAGGATGGAGGTGGAGACAGGTAAAGATGGGGAGAGGCAGAGGAAGTTGGGGTGGGCGGGGCACAGCCCAGGGAGACAGGACCCAGGGAGACAGGACCCAGGTCGGAGCCCCCACAAGACCCTCCTGGGACTGTTACAGAACTGCCTTCCCCGCCTGCGTCCCTAACTGAGCTCTGGGGACCCAGACACAGTCCCTGCCCTCCCCATAGGTCTGGGGCACAGCCCTTGCTCCCTGGGGAACTCACCGGGGGGCCTGGGGGACCTGGAGGTCCCCTATCTCCACGGGGACCAAGCGATCCCTGTAGGAAAAAGTCACCTTCAGGTGAACTCTGTCCATGGAGACCCCTTGCCATCAACACACACACATACAGCCCCAGGAGGGACCCACAGCGTTCAGCGCTAAGCATAAGACACACATTTTCTTTCCATATTTTCACATGTCTGAAATCAACATCTTAACGTCTTTGGCAAGCCATAATTTACTTGGCAGAACTGTTTTCTTTCATAGCAGTTTATAAAATAATGGTGCCTCTTACAATTGATGGCATCTTAGATTTGATGAAATATAACAGTAGGTGTTGGATAAATATTTATTGAATGCATGATTGAGTGAATAAATAAATGAATGAACTCGCGGCAAGGAGGGTTCTGGTGAAGTGGAGGGAGGTGGGGAGCTGGGGTGTGGAAGACAAGGGAACAGCGTGTACTCACCGGGGACCCCTTGGAGCCCTTCGGTCCCAGAGGGCCCTGGAAGATAGACACAGAGAGAGCTGGGGTCCTGGCTTCCTGCCATGGTGACCCCACCCCACAAACTCCTCCATACTCACCGCCACGCCTGGGGGTCCAGGGTGGCCCAGAGAGCCAACAGGACCAGGGGACCCCTGCAGAAGGGACATTAGGGTCAGTATTAGTGGAATGCAGCCTTATTGCCCAGATATATTCCCCTTAAGACCAGGAACTTTAGACAAACCTATGATTCCTCCAGGGAGATACCCAGGCACCAAGCACAACCTCTGACCTGCAAGCCCCAATGCATCCTCCACTTTCCCCACACATAACCCTCATCATTCCAGATCTGGCTTCCCCAGACCCCATGCCCGTCTCCACACAAGCCCTGACCCCACCCCCCACTTTGAACATATTCTCCCATTCAGGGCAGGGCACACACTCACAGGGTCTCCCTGGGGGCCAGGGGGCCCCTGCACGCCTGGCAACCCCCGATCCCCTTTCTCACCGGCCTCCCCAGGGGGACCGATGAGGCCGATTAATCCAATGTGGCCCTGGAGAACAAACAGGGATGAAATAGGGGAGGTGCTGGGAGATCAGAGCCTAGGGGTGATGAGCTCAGAGGAGAGGGCACCCCAACCTCCCAGCCCTCAGGCCAGAAAGGAGGGAGGGGGGGTTGTGTGGAGATGGTGGAGAGAAGGGTCCTTACCTTCTCCCCCTTGAGGCCGGCATCTCCCTTCAGCCCTGGTAGGCCAGAGGGCCCCTGGGAGGAGGCAAGGGTCAGCTGGTCATTCTCAATGTGAAATCTCATGGGTGCTTGGGAAATGGTCTCTAGGGAGACTACCCAGATCTCAAACGGGAACTGCCAGGAAGTGGTTGTGGGTGCGTTGGGCGATGGGGGCGGGGATGCTGGGAGATAATGAGGGGTTGCTTCATGGATGGCCAGTACGAATGCTCTGTGGTAAGAGTGGGCCGTCAAGATGAGTGGTCGGTACAGACCATTAAGATGGCAGATCAGTGTGGGGAGTCAGTGTAGACCATCAAGATGGATGGTCAGAATAAGATGGTCAGTGTGGGCAGCCAGATGTGGTCAGGGAGGGGTCGGCCTGCACCATAAGCACTGCAATCACTAGATGGTCCCTGGATGACCGGTGTGGCTCTCAGAGCTGGGGCCTCAGGAACAAAGAAGTCTCTTACCAAGGGGCCTGGAGGACCCATCAGACCCGGGGGTCCCAGGAGGCCTGGTTCACCCTGAGGATGAAACAGAACAGGGGTAGGCTATTCCTGCCAGAACCCAGGATGGACGTGCCCACTGCCCACTGGGGTCGGCGACTCCCAACTTTGATGATTCCAAGGTGGGTGCAAACCGCCAGGAAGAGCCCAGCCCGCTCCTGCCCGCGTCTCTACCACACTCACCACAGGGCCAGGGATCCCGGGAAGACCATCAGGGCCCACACGGCCAGGGGGCCCGCGAGCCCCCACTGGGCCTGTCCTCCCTGGAGGCCCATCGGGACCTGGCTCCCCCTGAAAAGGGCAAGGGGCAAGGCAGAGGCAAGGAGAGTCAGAGGGTGCTGGCCTCCTGACCTCCACCTGAGACTCATCACCGTCCCCTGCCGTTGGCCCGGCCGTTGGGGGCGAGGCCCGACCCTCCTGGGCCAGCACTCACCTTGGAGCCTTTTTCCCCCTCTTGGCCTTCTCGACCCATGCGACCCGAAGGACCCTAAGGAGGGAAAGAATCGGGAGGGGCCTGTGCGGTCAGGTGAGGGCTCGGGGTGACCGGGGACTGTGGGTGGGCGGGGCCAGCCTGGAGCCGGGGCCAGGAGATGGGTTGTCACTCACCCTCTTTCCAGGGGGTCCGGGGGCACCTGGTTCCCCGGAAGCACCCGGCGGCCCCTGTAGAGATGGTAGCGGTGCCAGAGTCATTGTTGGCCGGCGCTGGCTGGGCATGAGCCCAACGTCCCCAGCACCACCCCTCCTCCTCTGCCAGCGCCACCTTCCCTGACCCCCACTCACCGGCCCCCCAACATCACCAGGGTCTCCCTTCTCTCCTGGGGTGCCATCAATGCCCTGTTTGGGTGAGAGGAGGCAGTGGGGGGGTGAGGGAGAGGTCACGGGGTGCGTGGGGATTTTCAGGTGGGGCCTGGAGGGTCGTGAGGGTCATCCCTCCACTGACCTCGGCCAGCTCTGGGGAGAGGGGAGAGATGGGGACAGGAATAGGAACAGGCCAGGCTTGGGGGGAGGGGTTATACCCACCGGAACTCCAGGGTCTCCTGGGGGCCCCAGATCTCCGGGGAGCCCCGTGGGGCCCTGGAACACAGAGTGATTCGTATCACGTCTCTGAATCACGAGGAGCCATTCACTTATTGAGCAGATAAAGCGTCCCGGTTCTGGTTGCTAGGGCCACATCAGTGAACAGGCACAAACCCAGGCCCCGCAGAGGGACATCCCAGGGTTTAGCGGGTGCAGGCATGAGCTGGGAGTATCCCAGGTGTCATGGCACTTCACCCATAGCCTTGGAATCCAGACTGCCAGGGCTCAGGGGACGGGCCAGCAAGGGTGGCGATGGCGGGGCACAGGTATCCAGAACCTCCTGTCCCCCACCCCAAGCCCCACCAAGATGGAAGACCGGCCTCAACCTTCGAAGGCCCCATGTGGTCCCACAGCCACCTGAACCCTGACTCAGCATCCGCCTTAACCCTGACCTTCCATCACCATTAGAACCACTCAATGTGACGTCAGCCTTTGCTGCACACACTGAGGAGATGACCCTGGCATTTCTGTGTTTCATTCATTCAGTCAGTCTGTCAGCCAGTCATTCAGTCTGTCCGTCATTCAGTCATTCATTCATTCAGTCAGTCATTCATTCAGTCATCAGCCTGTCAGTCACTTCATTATTCATTCATTCATTCATTCATTCACTCAGTCATTCATTCAGTCAGTTATTCATTCAGTCATTCAGTCAGTTATTCATTCATTCAGTCTGTCAGTGAGTTTATCAGTCTTTCTGTCCTTCCTTCCTTCCTTCCTTCCTTCCTTCCTTCCTTCCATCTGTCAGTCAGTCAGTCTGATCAGTAAGTTGGAAGGACCCTGGCCAGCAGCTTAGGAACAGGTTTGAGTGGCCTTGAGCGGCCCCTGCCCTCTGCCTCCCTCCCCGGCTCACCGGGTTCCCTTTGGCTCCGTCCTCTCCAGGTGGACCTTTCTTGCCTGGGGGTCCAGCAGCCCCAGATGGACCTGAGTCCCCCTTTTCACCAACTTCACCTTTAGGCCCCTTTGTGGAAACAGAGGTTAGAGGTCAGGTCAGAGGTCAGAGTGGACCAGACTCTGCTGAGACCGAGGGTTAATATCCTGGGTTTTTCCGCAGTCATAGATCCGACTAGCCCAGCTACCCAGGGGCTAGAGGGCAGAAAACCCTAGGACTTATGTGAGCCAGGGGCATGGCTGGTCCAGTTGCCTGGCCATGGGCAAGTCAGTGTCGGCCATGTGCTGCTTCAGAGTGAATGGGAAAAGGCCCCTCCGGGCAACTCATTCTCAAGTCAGGGCTCAGCCGGGATTTGAACCCCCAGCAGCCCCTCAGCCTGCACTCTTGTGCAGTGTACGACCTGTACAACTCTACACTGGCCCTCTGTGAGACCTTCTAGGGGCCGGGCCTTTCATTAAGATAACCTGGATGTTCATAGCCCAAGGACTGCCCAGGGTGCGAGTGCCACATCACACAGTCACTCACTGGGATGCCTGGAGTTCCTGGGGGTCCTGGGTCTCCGGCATCTCCTGGCTCACCCTGCAGGAGGCAAAGTGAGAGGGGGAGGTCCTGGTCATGGCAGGTCGGGAGGGACACCCAGAGCAGTTGCTCACAGCGAGAAGAGGTGATGCCGCCTCCTCCCCTGCTCTCCTCACCTTCTCGCCCACAGCACCTGGCTGACCAACTCCTCCAGGTGGCCCCGGAGGGCCCTGGGGAAACAGCAGAGGGCAGAGGTGAGACGTGGAATCCCGACAGCCGTCCTTGGAAATGGGTGTCCTCCCACCTGAGTCCCCCCAGAGTTCTCACCTCTGAGCCACTGGGACCCTGGGGACCCCTGGGACCTGGAGCTCCATGGGGGCCCTGTGGAAGGACCAGAGAGTGCCCAGTGACTCTCACAGCCCCCCAAAAGGCTGCAGACACCACCCTTGATTTTGATGACCTGTGTGACCCTTAAAATGACAACGGGCCCTACAACCCCCAAGTGGACCTAAAGGCCACCCCTACCCTTGGGGCCCCTCCCCCGCTTTCCCTGGGGTCCTACCATGGACCCGACGTCTCCAACCTCTCCCTTCTCTCCGGGAGGGCCTGGCAGCCCCTGTGGACCAGAACAGCAAGGTTAGAGAAACACGGCGGGAATCGGAGGTGCACCCCCAAACTCAGACACCCACCTGCAGGCCTGGGGGGCCAATCAGCCCCACAAACCCTCGGACTCCATCATCTCCCTTCTGCCCAAAGAGGCCTGGGGGTCCACGGCGTCCCTGCGCTCCGTCGGCTCCCTGGGAGGACAGAGGCAGGGCACAGGGGCATCTGGACCAGGTTCAAGGTCAAGGGTCAAGGTTGGGGTTAAGACTTGGAGTCAGGGTTGGAATTAAGATTGGGAAGGATCAGGGTTGGGCGTGGAGTTGGGTTTCAGGTTAAGGCTGAAGTTCAAGGTTTTGAGATGGCCGTAGATGATGAGCCCCGTCTGGAGCCCAGGTTAAAGACAGGGCAGGGTCCAGATGGGATGGGGGTGCGTTTCAGGATTGGGTTTGAGGTTGGGGCCTGCTGTGGTTTGAATGTGCCCCCTCAAAGCTCATGTGTTGGAAGCTTAATCGCCAGGTTCCTGTGTGAATGGGGTTTGGAGACGGGCCCTGGGAAAGTGATCAGGGTTAGATGATGAGGGTTGGCCCATGATGGCCCAGGTTGGCCCACATGATCTGTCTCCCAAGTGCTGCCCTCCGCCAGGTGACGAACAACCCTTCAAAGACGCCAGCCCCAGGCCCTTGGACTTCACAGCTTCCAGAGCCACAAGCCCAGCAAACCTCTGTGGCTGTGTGTAGGGTGCTTGGGATGAAACCCAGGACCCGTGCACGCCACGCCAATGCTCCACCACTGAGCTGCCCTAAACTCTACCCCAGCCCCCAGAACTCTTTTCTTCATAAATTACCAGGTCTCCGTTAGTCAGCAACAGAAAACTGACTGAGACAGGCCAGAGTCCAATTCCAAGTTCAAGTTCAGATCTGGGTTCAGCAGAGGTCAGGGGGGGTGGAGGGTAGGACTAGGCTATCTTTAGTTGGCATTTAAACATCAGGTTTGAGTTTGGATTGAGGTCAAGGTCATGAGCAGGGTTGAGGTTGGGGCTGAGGATGGAGGTGAGTCCACACTGGGTGTCGGCGGCATTGGGGGTAAACAGGGTTGGGTGGAGACTGGGACTGGGTCCTGCAGAGGGACACTCTCCCTTCCTGTCAGGGGTCACAAAGCTGGGAACACTCACCGGGGGGCCGGGGAGTCCTGCAGGACCCCGTATCCCTGTTGGTCCTGGTGGGCCCTGGGGAAGGGACAGATAGAAAATCCTCTCAGTTCCAGGTTGGAAGGGGGGGGCCTCTGGAAATGTCAATCAACACTTCCCCACCCACCCCCACTTAGAAACTTCCCTCCCCAGGAAGCGACGGCTCCAGTCCCCAACCCTAGGCCCCAGCCCATGGGGTCAGGGACAGGTGTCCGCCTAAGCCGGGCCCATCAGGATCTTGGCCTGGGTGTCCCCCGGGGCCCGGGCACAGCTCTGACGCTGGTTACTGGAGCGGAAGTTCTGGGGGAGGCTGGGAACAGAGCGTCCCCAGGCCCAGCAGGGTCACAGCAGAGGGACGCCCACGCCACCAAGGAACAGGAGAGGAGGGGACCCCCGATGCCTTCCCAGCTCCCGGGGCCCTGTCTCCTCGTCTGTGGCCCCTTGACCGGGGCAGCTGGGTAGAGGCGTGGACACGGGGCCGGAGGAGGCAGCCCACCCCCCACGCCGGCCTCTCCTCCCCCCTCTGAGGGCCACCCGTCAGTGGGTCCCCACTCACCGCATCTCCCTTGTCGCCTTTGCTCCCCTTGTGACCAGGGGGACCCACTTCTCCCTGCAGAGAAAACAGGGTGAGGGAGGACCCAGCCTCCTCCACCCCAGCCTCCCCGACCGGCCTCTCTGTCCCCCTCACCTTGTCCCCCTCCTCTCCAGCAGGTCCAGCAGCTCCGGGGGGTCCCTGAAGCCCCAGGGGCCCTGGGATCCCATCTTTGCCGGTGGGGCCGGGGGCACCTCGTTCTCCCTGTTGGGGAGAGTGGGGGTCAGGGCCGGCATGTTCCTCGGGAGCCGGGTCCTGAGACGCTGAGGGTTGGTGTGGGCAGGACACTCACCGGGGACCCCTTCTCTCCTGCAGGACCAACCGGGCCTTGCCCTCCACTTTGACCGGGAAGCCCAATACCACCTGACGGGCCCACAGGACCCCGCTCACCGGGAGAGCCCTGCGGACGGGAAGGAGGGTCAGCGGTCACGACAGCAGCAGGCTTTTCACGTCTCCATGCCGGACCTGCTGTCCCCAGCATCATACTAACCTGCTCCCTGCTCACCGCAGCCAAGGGCGCCCTTGGGCACCCAAGTCCAGGCACGTCCCTTCTTCCCCATCACCCTCCGTGGCTCCCACTTCCCTCAGAGCAGAGTCCTCCTGGAGGCCCACAAGCCCTGCCCACCTTCCCCTGCCACCTGCCCTCGCTTCCTCTCACTCTTCCCCTCCCGCTCAGCCCAGACACAGGCACCTCCCTGCTGCTCCTCAGCATGTCAGGGATGGTCCTGCCTCAGGGCCTTTGCAGGTACTGTTCCTCCTGCCCGGAACACCCCCCTCCAGAACCCACGGGGCTCCCTGCTCACCTCCTTCAGGTGTCAGCTCAAGTGTCACCTGTCAGGGAGCCCTTCCCTGACCGGCCTGTTTAAGTTGCTGTCCCCTAGACTCCACAAACTCTCCTGTTTGGCCTCATAGCACGTCACTAACTATGCTAGAAGGTCAGCACCAGAGAGGATCCACGCTGCAGGCTGCAGGTGGCATTTGTTGGGTGGCGCCATTGGTTGAGTGTGTCGGCCCCCGGGGTTCATGTAATCCCCACTGTGAGGATTAGCAGGGCAGAAACGTAATCTGACTATGGTGTTCAGAGGCACGACTTTGAAATTATTAGGATTAGATAAAATTCTTAGGATGTAGTCCCCAACTGAATCCTGGTGGCTTTAAAGAAAAGGGAGAGAGACCAAACATACAGACATGGACTCTCTCTCAACTATCTCAGGAATCTGCCGGCAAGAAGGCCGTCGCTAGGTGCAGTCCCTTGACCTTGGACTAGGACTATGAGCCAAAGTAAACCTTTCTTCTTTATAAAGTTTCCCAGCCTCAGGCATGTCATTATAACAATGTAAGACAAACTAATGCAAACAGGTCATGTCATTAAGGCTTATGATTAAAAAAAAAAAAAAGGAAGCTTCTCATCACAGCTATTTTACATGTAAGGAAACAGGCTCACCAGTGGTACAACTGCCCAGCCAATGGGTGGCAGGACTGGGTGAGCCCCAGGCCCATCTGACTTCAAAGACAGCAGGCTTAAGCATAACAGTGCCAAGCTTCTGATACCCCAGAGTTCCTCCCACCCCCTTCCCCACCCAGCAAATGTACTTGTACTTACATTGGCCCCAACAGGGCCAGGAGGGCCCTTGTCACCCTTCAGACCAATGGGTCCCTGAGGAAGGAGATGACTCACAGTCAGGAAACCCCAAGGGAAGCCCAGGTCCCATCTCCACTCTGGGGGACGTGCAGTCACCACCCCCTTCCTGGGACCAAGCACTGAGTCTGGGGTCCATCTCCTCTGGGCCCCCCCAGCCTCCATTCTGTTAGGCTCCCAGCTGCCCCCACCTAGGAGGCCACATCCCTCCCTAGAGCCCCTGCCCTCCTCTGCATCCAGCCAGGCACAAACGGGGCCCCCAAGGAATACTCACGGGGTCCCCAGGGGCGCCTTGGGGGCCAGGGAAGCCTCTGGGCCCGGGTGGCCCCTCCTTCCCAAGAGGTCCCAGGGGTCCGACCTCTCCCTGCAGAGTCCAGGGAGGAGGTCAGGCTCGGGGGTCTCCCCTCTGACTCTGGCCCCCCACGCAGGCTGGTTCAGAGCCCTGAGTGGCCCAGGGGCCACCAGGGGCTCTTGGGGGCCATTCAACACAGATCGCCTGTAATGGGGGTCTCACCTTGGCCCCCTCTCTTCCTTCCAAGCCCGGGAGACCTTGTTCGCCGGGAGGTCCAGGGGGGCCCGGGGGCCCCCGCTCACCCAGAGGCCCCACGTCTCCTGTCTTTCCCTGGAGAGCAAGAGGGTGCATCCTGAATGGGGGTGGCCGGGGGGGCGGTCAGATCCCCGGCTTCCAGCCCACAGTGTCCCCCTACTGGTGCAGTATGTGGGGTCCACTCTGACCTGAGGACCCAGGACACCGGCTGGTCCCGGTGGGCCCGTCAGACCTTGGAAGCCCTGCGGAGAGAAAGAAAATGGAGGTGTCACGTGGGAGGGAGAAAGGGAGGACCTGACAGGTCAGGGGTCAGAGGTCAACGGGTCACTCACCAGTTCTCCTCTCGGTCCAGGGTGCCCTGGTATCCCGTCTTTCCCCTGGGGGCCCTAGGGAACAAGGCCAGAGAGAGTTGGGGTACAGATGCAGAACCTCTCCCCTCCCCAATCCCCAATCAGGGTGACCTTACTCACAGGCGGGCCCTTTGTCCCAGGGAATCCTGGGGGGCCTTGTAGACCAGGGAGGCCCTGAAATGGAACCAGGAGCCATTATCTCATCATGACTTTAAGAGCCAGCACACAGAGCCGGGCGCCGGGGCTCAAGCCTAGAATCCCAGTGACTTGGGAGGCTGAGTCAGGAGAATCACAAGTTCGAGGCCAACTGAGTAAGGCCCTAAGCAACTTAGCGAGACCCTGTCTCTTAATAAAATATTAAAAAGGGTTGGGATGTGGCTCAGTGGTTAAGCACCCTGGTTCAATCCCCGGTACCAAAAACAAAAACCAGGAGCGGGCACTTAGGGAGCGCCTGCTGCATGCCAGGCTCAGGCTGAGCACTCTCTCGGCTAAGTCATCCCACTCAGCACCACAGCCCACCTGGGGGAGGGGAGGCTGTGGACATTCCCATTTCACAAAGGGGGAAATCAAGGCACAGAGAAGTTAAGAGACTTGCCCAAGGTCACACAGTTGGCTAGCGGCAGAGCTGGCATGTGAACTCATGGCCCTCTCCTGACTTTGAGACTGCGCTCTTTCCAGTGTATTTTAATGTCCCCCCACCCCAGAGTTTGTCCCCTGCTCAGAATCACTCTCTCTCTCACACACACACACACACACACTCACCTTCTCTCCGGGGATCCCAGGGGACCCGTCCTGGCCCACATCACCCTAGGACAGAGTGAATGAGGCTCAGACCCCAGAACAAGCTCAACTGGGGAGGGCCAGTGGGGGGTGACCCGAGGATGGGGAAGTGAGGGGAGCCTTGGTCCCATACCTTGGGGCCTGGCTGCCCTGTGGCGCCTGGTTGCCCCCTCTCCCCACGGGAGCCCTGCACAGAGGAAAGCAAAGAAGTGAGAGGTGGAGGAGCCGGACTGCCCAGCGCCCCCAGGACCCTCCTGTCCCCTCAAGGCCTCCCCCACCCTCTCCCACCTCCTCCGCCCAGCCCTGTCTCCCCCCCAGTAGTGGGGGCACCGCACACTCACTGGGGGTCCCCGCTCTCCTTCCTCTCCTGGCTGCCCAGCCTTCCCCTGAGAAGTCAACGGGTGAGGCAAGCAGAGAGGGTCAGGGGACAGAGGGACACCACTGATGGGCCACACCCAGACACGCCTGCCGCACGCTCACAGCCTCCGGCACACACAGCTTGGGAGATCACCGCCACCCACCCCGGGTCTGATGGCACCTACGGGGTCCAAGCACACCACCACCTGCGCCCGCGTGGACACTGTTGTCACACGGGACACCGCCACAGGTGGCCACACACACCCCGCGTAAACACGCACACCCAGACTCCCTGAGGACACGTCCTGGTCAACAGCCCAGTCGCCCACACCCCGCGTGCACCCACCCCCCACCGCACACACGGTGTGCACAGGAGCAGGGGCACGTGCGTGTATCCACACCCTTTTGCACACGCGCATGTGCACAGTCACACCATGCACGTGCGGCACCAGCACAGGGGCCGCAGCACACACCCACCTGGGCGGCGCGGGAGGCGCGGGAGGCAGGCAGCACCAGGGTCACCACCCACGCCCTGCCTTGCGCACAAATGCTTCCAACACAGACGCGGCCCAGCACCGCCCGCCACCCTGCCCTTCAGCTGGCCCTTCCCTGTCCACCCCCTGGATCACCACTCACCCGCTTCCCTTTCTCTCCTAATGGTCCCAGGGGCCCCGGAAATCCAATAGAGCCCTGAATGGAGAGAGCACAGAAGTGAGAGGGGGTAAGCAGGGCCTGGTCGGCGGAATCAACCTTTCTGGGCCACTGACTCCAGTGGCTTCCTTGGGTCCCTCCAGCCACAGCACCCTCCAAGGCAGCCCTCTGCCCCCCTCTCCTCCCTTCCCCCTTCTCAATCCGCTGAAGACACTGGCCTCCCCCATGTTGCTTAGGCACAGAAGCATGTTCCTGCCTCAGGGCCTTTGCACAGACTGCTCCCTTTGCCTAAAATGCTCCTCTCCCAGGCCCAGAAAGCCAGGTACTCCTCATCGTTTGGATCTCAGGTGACCTTTCGTTTATTTATTTTAGTTGTAGATGGACTCCATGCCTTTATTTGTTTTTCTGTGGTACTAGGATTGACCTCAGTGCCTCACCCTTGCAAGGTAAGTGCTCTACCACTGAGCTACAACTCCAGCCCTCAGATGCCCTTTTGCCACCCTCCTGACCACCACCTCCTACAAGTCACCCTGGGCCTGTCACCTGTTGCATTTTCCCTGGGACACTGGATTGAAATGACTTCATTCACTTTCTTACTTATCCCATGTCTGTTTCCCAGACTTGACTCACAGGCCTTCCCAACTGTGTGGCACATGGTGAGTGCCATTCAGCATCTGCTAATGGCATGTCATCTGCCAGTCGTGTGTCCCAAGCCTCTTGGAAGGACCCTGCCTCCCCAGGGGGGAAATATCCCCAGGTTCTGCTGCCCCCCCCCCCGCCACCGCTGTGCAGCTGAGTCCAGACCAGGACAGACACCTGCCCAAGTTGCACAGCAAGTGTGTGGTGCCCTCCGGCTCCAATGCCATCCCAGGGCCACCCTGTCCTTCCCCACAGGACCACATGGTGGGTCCCTAAATGCTTCAAGAGTCCTGCCCACATACCCACCGGCATTTGCCAAAATCTTAGCTTCTTACTGGTGAATCAGCTTCTTACCAGGCCTGCCTGACAGGATGCCACTTCTACTACGGGTCAGAACGCCCCTCTCCTACACCAACGCTGCGACAGACGCTCGCCGAGAACTTTGTCTGCATCCTTGACCTTCCATCATTTGGTCTGAGTCTGATCCCAGATCCACCCCTCCCCAGCTGTGTGGCTCTGGACAAGGGGCTTAGTCTCTCTGACCATCCGTTTCCTTGTCTGTCACCTGGAGACACCGACAGTGCCCTCCTCACAAGGTTTGGGAGAGGATTCAGTAGAATCCTTCACAGAACGAGCGTCACGTCACATTTGGCACCTAGTAAGTGCTCAAGAAACAGCTGCCTGCTATGGTTTTGATGAGTGTCCCTCAAGGACCCATGTGCTCAGGGCTTGGTCCCTGAGGTGGGCTCTTGGGAGGTGGTGAACTTTAACAGGTAGAGCCTAGAGGGAGGTCCTTAGGTCACTGTGGACGTGCCTTTGAAGAGGATGGGCACCCTGATCTGCCCCTCCCCCTCCCACCCCACCCCACTTGCTGGCTCACGAGGGCAGCGATTTTCTCCAGTCTGCTCTCCTGCCATTGCCATCAGTATCCCTACCAGAGACCCCAAGAAATGGGGCCACTTGATCATGGACTGGAAACTTGGGAGCTAAACAAACTTATTGCAGGCGTGGCTTGATCGTAACATGAGGCTGGCTGGTGTCCTGCCCTCGTTATTTATGATGACTTTATTGACCTGGTCTTAACCGTCGTGTCCTGACTGCTGGGAAACGCATTCTCGAATCCCCACGAACTTCTCATTGCAGAGGTTTAGTTCTAAGGTGACCGTGGTGTCTTGAATCTGCCCCCAAGCCCCTTTAGGTCCTCTGTGCTTGCCCCCCCAGGTCATGCAATTCGATGGAGATGTGTGAGAACGGATGGGCTACTGTAGGAAAAGAAGGATGTCTGTCAAAACTGAGTCGAGCGGAAAAGACGCACCCTGACGGAAAGTCACAGGCATACACACAAGGTGCTGTCCCAGTAAGTAGGTGTCGGTCAGATCTCTGCGTCAGCTCCAGAGGGCGAAAAGGGGAGACTCTGCAAGAACCCTGCACTCAGATTTGTCTGGAGTGTCTTTAAGATCCCGATGTACTTTATGTAAACAGAAATGATGAGTCGCCCATGATGTAACACGGGCGTGGTGCAGGCAGAAAGATAAACCTCCTTGTGTGCTCATCCATCAAGACGTTGGCAAAGAAATGTATGTTTTTATATAAGTACATTTTGTATAAGTACATTTTATCATGTCCAAATAAATCCAAGATATGTAATATCTGAATTATGTACGATTACCTCCTGTGGGAGGTGAATGTGGTCTGTCCCCCACGGGCTCCTGGGATAGAGGCTTTGTGGTCAGTGTGGTCGTAGTGAGGTGGTGGATTCTTTAAGAGGCGGGGCCTAGAGGGAGGTCTTTATGTCACTGGGATTAATGGGAAGGGATTAATGCAGTTCTCTTGGGAGCCCAGCTAGTTCCCACAAGAGGGTTGTTATAAAAGAGTAAGACTGGCCCCTCACCTGCTCCTCTCTCTCTGTCTCTCTCTCTGGGTTCCTGTCTTGCCATGGCATCTCTTCCTCTTGCATGCATTCCTGCCACGATGCCATATACCAGGAAGGGATATAGCCAGGAAAGCCCTCACCAAAGGCTAAACCAATGGGGCAAACTGATCTTGGACTTGCAGCCTCCAAAACTGTGAGCTAAACCTCTTTGCTTTACAAAGTACCAAGCTTCAAGTGTTTTGTTACAACCACAGAAGACAGACTCATACATCCCCCTTCATGAACTTGGCTGATGAGCCAACTCTGATTACACAAATAAGGATCACATAGTTTTATCATCATCATCAAATTGATGAGGATAATACTACTGGTATCTCTCTATTTTGCAGCTGAAAAAAAAAATGGGCTCAATTGTGTCCATATGTGAAAATGTCACAACAAATCCCACTATTATGTACAACTATAATATACCAATAAAAAATATTAAAAGAAAAAAAATGGGCTCAAAATATTTGCTTAAGGTTGTATAGCTGATAAGGAGTGAGCGTTTGATCCTAACTCCATTTGATGCCAAAGCCCATGTTTTATACTCTCTCAGTGGCTCATGAGGTCGACAGCCCCACCACTCAGACCACAACCTGGGTCCCCATATATTAGTCCCTGACCCCTGATCCTCCCAACCCCCAGCTCCCTGGCTTCTTACCTTAGGTCCTGGGCGTCCTGGGTAACCTGGGAGACCTGGCACCCCAAGCTTGCCCTGCAGAGAGAGTCAGGACAAAGGTCAGATTCCTCACCTGTAAAAGGGGGGTCAATGCCTATTGCACGTGGTGACTGTGGGTCTGGAATAAGATGTGCATGGACCTGCTCAGATGCTGAGCTGTGGAACCGAGGGGGTGACAATGAGATAGAAACATCCTGTGGTCAGAGATCAAAGAGGCTGGGGGTGTGGCAGCGTGGAGTGCCTATCTAGCGTCCCTGAAATAGGGGACAGTAGCAAAGGGCTGGGGAGAGAGAACAGAAAGGGACCAACATTTATTCACCTTCTCCCCCGCTGCCCCTGGGGGGCCCTCCTCTCCCTCCAGACCCTCTGGCCCCTTTGGCCCCTCCGGACCATCCTCTCCCCGGGGACCTGGTGGTCCTGGGTGCCCCTGGAACAGAAAGAAGAGGCACTGAATTAGACTTCTGCTCTTCCTGCCCCTCAAGCCCCACCTTAGCCCCAGCTCACCCTCTCTGTCTCCCCAAAGCCCAAAGCCCCCCAGACCCACCCAACCCCTCATCAGGAGCTTGTCTTACCCGATCACCTTTGGGCCCCGCATCACCCTTAAATCCCGGGAAACCGTCCTCTCCCTGGGTGAGAGAGAGACAGAGGTCAGAAGGCAGGGCCTCGGGGACGGACACAGCCAGGGCCCCATTATGGGGGGTCCCCCCTCCAAGGGTCTCGTCCCTCTCACCCTCTCGCCTTTCTCTCCTTGGAGGCCCCGGTTCCCAGAGGTACCCTGAAACACAAAGGAAGAAGCTCTCAGGTGCTCTGCTTCAGAGAGCCCCGGGCTCAGCCCCCTGCCCTGGAACAACCAGAAGGAGGCTGGGACAAGAGGGCAGGGGACAGCCGTGGAGGAAATGATCTCTCCCCAGAGCCTACAGGGTGCATCCCCCTCCCCCTCAGCCACTGGCGGCCTCCCCAGGCCTTCCATGTGGGGTGCACAGGGAAGGCCGGATCTCCAGGTAAATTGATTCCCATTTCCCAGGGACACTGTGTCCACAGCTCCTTCTGGCAGGAAGAAGATGAACATTCCAGACTCCGGGCTCATTCTGAAGGCAGAGGAATGTTCCCCATTGTGCTGGCGGTGAGGAGGCCATGCTTGGTGACAGGGAGACTGCTCAGTGCAAGCCGGGAGGCCAGCTCCCTGCAAACTCTGGGAATTGCATCTGGCTGCAATAGAGCTGTGAGCTCAGAGGCTACCATGAACTTACACTTGGATACAATGCAACTGTGTTTGGAAATAGCATGACTAGCTCCAGCCCCAGAGTAATTAACTTGACCACAGTGTAACTAAACTTGGCTACAATTGTTCTCTGGCCTGGGCTACAATGTAACTAGATTCAGCTACATCACAGGCCCAACCACAGTTGTTCCTCTTTATCTACAGGGCATTCACCCAAGGGCCCCAGCGGTTGCTGGAAACCACCGAAAGGACTGAGCCCTGCATATATTATGTTTTTCTTCCACCTCTCTGTATACATACTTATAATAAAATTTGACTTCTAAATTAGTCCCAGAAAGATATTAACAACAGTGACTAATAATAAAAGAGAACAATTATAATGATAAACTGTTATAATTAATCATTTTATAGCAATTATAACAATATACGCCCCCAAACATATCTCATTGTACTTTCACCTTTTCAATTAAAGAAAGCACTTTACAGCTTCTCATTGGCATATCTGAAATGCCAGCGTGAACACTCTTGCACTCTGGGGCCATTATTAAGTGAAATAAGGGTTACTTGAACAAATGCACTGTGATACTGTGAAAGCCAATCTGACAGCCAAGACAGCTACTAAGTGACAAATGAGGAGGTAGTTTATACTGCGTGGATACTCTGCATAAAGGGACAATTCCCGTACTGGGAGAGAGAAAGCAGAATGGCTCACCATTTCACCACACTCCTCAGAATGGCATGCAATTTAAAACTTATGTTGTTTCTTTCTGGAATTTTCTACTTAATAGTTTCAGGCTGAGGTTGACCACGAGTACCAGAAATCTTGGAAAGGGAAACGGTGGATAAAAGAGACTCCTGTGTATGTAACTGTTCCTCGACATCACTGGGCTTACAGAAGGCTCAGATCCAAACCCGTTCCTACTCCATCATGCGTGGCCCATTGGTGCCTCTCTAGGCACAGCCAGAAGTTTCACCTACCTTCACGCCGCGGCCTCCTGGATAGCCTGGAGGGCCTGCCGATCCTGGGGGACCCTGAGAGGAAGAGAAGGCCAATGTCACCCTGTTCCACCCGCTCTGTGTGTCCAGTGCCATGGCTCTCCTCACTGACCCCAGACTCCTGGCCCTGTCTGTCAACCCTCCTCCCCCAAACCAGCCTCCTCCTGGCCACTCACCTGGGCCCCTTTCTCTCCTGTGGGACCCTCATGGCCTGGGTGACCCTGAGGAAGAAACACGCTAAGTCATCAAAGACCAAAATTTGCCAGCCTGTCCCTTATCCTTCCTCCCTGTCCCAGCCCCTGATTCTCACCGGAGGGCCATCAGCTCCTGGGAGACCTGGAATTCCTGGATTTCCAGGGGGACCCTGAAAGAAGACCAATGTAGAGGGAGACAGGGGGCAGGGCCCAGAGTCCTGCAGCAGGGTTTTTCTATGCAGACAGGCAGCTGCCTCCAGGTGAGCAAAAAAGGGGTGCCTCTGGCCAGGAAATCTACCCCAGCTCTGCCCAAACTTGCTGGCTGACCCTGGGTGAGCCCCTTGCTCTCCTTGAGTATGGGAAGTCCTCCTCATCTAGCCAGCTGCAGTGATGCAGGTGTAATCCCAGCTACTCCAGAGGCTGAGGCAGGAGGATCGTAAGTTCAAGGCCAGGTGGGGCCATATATATATATGAATTTACATATTTAAAAAAGGAAAAAAAATCCTCTTCCCCTGAGAGCCTAGAGAGAAGGGATGTAAACCAGCAGGGGGAAGCTAGGGATGGGGCCCAGAGTTAAAAGAGCATTTGCTTAGCCCACAGGAGGCCCTGGGTTCCAAGCTGAGCACAAAATAAAGCGACAGTGTAAGAGATGCTGTTGGGTAGGGTGGCGGTTTTCCCAGCCACACCCCTTTCTTTAAGAGTGTCCCCCACCCCGAGCTCCATCTGCAGAAGGGTGGGTCTAGGCAGGCATGAGGTAACCTCCTGGTCCTGCAAGCATTTACCAGGTCCAAAGACGGACCACTGAGCCCATCTGAGCCCATCCACTTCTCTTCAGAAATTGAGAGGCAAGAGACAGAACCATGATGGATGGCCTGGCTTTAGGTGGAGATCTAAGGTCATGGGGAGCTGGAGCCAGAAATGGTCACACCACAGCTGAGGATTGTGCAGAAATAGCAGTTGGCAGGGGGTGGGGACAAACAGACATGTGCAGAAAGCAGCCTGTCTGCCAGGGGACACGGGCACAGATGTGCGCAGAAACAAGAAGAACGCGGGCCCTGGGAAGGGGCTACTGTGCCTGTGCGTCTCAGAAACCCCCTCTGTTTAAGGCTTCTGTGTGGTCCTCTGTATCCTCACAATGCCCCCTTATGTGGTGTGGCCTTGGTGGTTTCCGTTTCTCACAGCGGCTTTCCCCACAATGATACTTTGTACCTCTCGGCTGACTTAGGGAATGTGGCCATTCATCACTAGCCCCGGCTGACAGAGGGGCCCTGGTGCAAGGATTTTCCTGACCACAGAGTTGGCGGAGAATGACATGAGGAGGTGGTGATGGGTAGAGTGGTCACTCACCTTCTCCCCAGGAGTGCCGATGGGCCCCTGGGGGCCGGGAATTCCCTAGAAACATAAAGGGAGGGGTGAGGCTTGAGAACAAAGCAGTGAGTGCAGAGGCTGGGGAGGCTGGGGAGGCTGGGGAGGCTGGGAGGCTGGGAGGCTGGGAGATGTCCAAGGTCTAAGTTCCAACCTGGGACCCATGGTTCCCCTGCTGTCCTGGAGGACCTGGTTCTCCTGGAGGACCCTGTGGAGAGAATGAGGGTTCACTGACACCGGGTCATGGCCTTGAGGGTCAGCAAGGCGGACATGAGGGGTCACAGGGGCAGACAAGGATATGACGATTGTGAGCTCAGGGTGTGGAAAGGGCCAAGGCTCAGATGGCAGGACACTTACCACATTGCCTTTGGCACCCGGAGCGCCATCACTTCCGGTGACACCCTGGAGAAAGAGAGGATGTGAGACCAGGCCCGGGGACAAGCCAGGCACCTGAGAGGAAGACACTGAGAGGTACAGGCGGAAAGGAAAAGCAGAGAGAGCTCCCAGGCCACGGAAACGGACATGCACAGGGGACAGGTAAGAAAAGGCAGGAACGCCAAGGGGTGACGACATTCTCACCGGGCGTCCCAGGGGGCCGGGGGAGCCCCTGGGGCCAATCAGTCCACGGGGTCCCTGAAAGAAAGAGCAGTATTACCCCAGCACCACCCTGCGGTCCTGGGAGTCCAGGGGTGTGGGCAGGAATCCGGGGGCCCTAGGACTTCCCACTCTCTCCCCTGCCCCGAGCGAGCGGGGTCAGGGCTCCCTGGTACTTACTGGCTCTCCAGCCTGGCCAGTGGGCCCTGGGGGTCCCTCTGCTCCCTGTGGGAAAGGCCGTTATTGGGAGAGGGGGAAGCCCAACTCTGGAGCAGCACCTCCCCTCATCTGGGCAGCCCCAGGGGGTCAGCCCCAGGGATCTAGGTTGTACTGAGATCCCTGGATCCCACAGTCTGAGGGACGGATGCTCCTCAGGCTCCTGACTCCAGGTCTAGGTGTGTCCACCCAAGTCCACCTGCTGATCCCCGAGCTCGCGCTCCCACTGTCATATTTGAGATGCCCCCACCCCCACCCCAGGGCTCCCTGATGCTCCAGGGCAGAGCCCACTCCCCACCCAGCTCTCCAAGGCCCTCCTCCCTGCCGACCGTCACCCAGACTCTCCTCCAAGCACCCTGCAAACTTACCTTCTCACCATCCTCCCCTGGGGGGCCAGGTTGTCCCACACGGCCAAAGTCACCCTGGAGTGGGGGACAGAGGGGAGGGTGGAATAATGCAGGGGAGACCCCCCCAGGAAAGGAGGGGGGCATGAGGTATGAGGACTCAGGCACCAGGTCAAGGCTCTGGTGCTCAGGAAGGAAAGGAGAGCGGCAATGTTGGGAAGGGGGCTTGGCTGTGGGGAGACTCGCACACTCACCCTTTGGCCCTTCTCACCAGGCAGCCCTGGCAGGCCATCAAAGCCCCGATCGCCCTGTCCAAAGAAACACCAGCTGAGCCTGGGTCCTTGATCCTGACAGCGCCCGCCTCCCGACCGGGCCCTGGGCCTACCTTAGGTCCTGTGTCTCCCGGGAGACCGCGGGCCCCATCTGCTCCAGGGCGGCCCTAGGAGGAAAGTGAGCCCCAGTGTCAGGGTTACCTCCCCAGGATCCTTCCCCAAATTAGGAACTCGACTACATTCTCGTCCACATCATCAAGAGATCTGCCATCATTTCTGGACTCTTGGCTGGGGTCTTCTTTTGTACCAATTTCAATCTCAAATCCAGCCATAACTCTTTATCCCCAGCCCCCTAATTCTAGCCCAAGTCACCATCATCACCAACATTGAGAATTCCCATTGCAGCCTCCATGATCGCCCTGCTGTGGTCCTCCCGGCTTTCGCACATACTGTTCCTTCTGCCCGGAACGCTCTTCCCTGCCAGTTTCCTGGTTCCACTTTAGACCTCGGGTGGAGGGTTACTCCGTCCCAACATCCTCCCTGACTCTACGACCTTGGCCCGACTCCTGAGCCACATGCTCAGGACAGCTTCCATTGCCAGCCTCAGGGCACCAGCGGACCCTGGAGGCACAGAGCCCCGGTGCCTGTTGGGTAATGAGGGAAGGCCAAAAGGTAGCCTGGGGACCTGGAAGGTGCTCACCATCTTGCCCTCTCGACCAGGTGGCCCAGGAGGCCCCTGCAGTCCTCGGGGACCCTAGAAGCAAAAGAAAAGATGGAACATGGAAGGAAGGACAAAAAGAAGGGAGGACTTATTTTAAATCACTCACCAGGGAAGGCAGTAACTGCAAACCCCGGCCCCGTGACATTTTCCCCGGCGGTCACTTTAACCTGTGGCCTTGGGAGAAGACCCCTCCCCTCCAAACTCACCTGTGGCCCCACTTCTCCTGCTTCTCCTTTCAGACCTGGGTATCCAGGGAGACCCTTTGGGAAGGAGAGATGGGGTAAGTGGTTGGAGGAATGTGACCCCTCTCCACGGCTGTTGCCCCTCTTCTCTGCAGACCCCTTACTCACCACAGGGCCTGGGCGTCCAGTGAGCCCCACTGGGCCGGGGGGACCTTTCATGGACAGCTGGAGAGATAAAGGACAACAGAACGAAGAGTTTCCCCCCAAGACCCCCAAACAAGATCCCCTCAAAGGCACTACTACAGTTTGAATGGGCCCCCCAGAAGTTCATGTGTTAGAATTGATCCCCAATTTATATACTAATGGTATTTAGAGGTGGGACCTTTGAGACATGATTGGGAGTAAATGAGGTCATGATTGTGGGATTGCATAATGACATTAGTGGCTTTATAAGGAGAGGAAGAGGCCCTAGCTGGCACACTTGCTCTGTCCTGCTGTGTGATGCCCTCTGCTGCATTATAACACAGCAAGAAGGTCCCCACCAGTTGCTGAGCAGGTGCCAGCACCATATTTTTGGATTTCCCAACCTCCAGAACAATGACCCCAATACACTTCTTTATAAATTTCCCGGTCTCGGGTATTTTGTTATAGCAACAGAAGACAAACCAAGACATGCATCTCAGG
The DNA here is from genome assembly GCF_001458135.2 of Marmota marmota marmota. NCBI lineage: Eukaryota > Metazoa > Chordata > Mammalia > Rodentia > Sciuridae > Marmota > Marmota marmota. Next base: position 434,875 of record NW_026000241.1, read on the forward strand.
AAACAGACACTGCCACCCTGTCTCCTGGCCAGACCTTCATTATCCCTCATTTCTGCCATGTCTCCCATGAACACTCCCCCATCCCACTCACCTGAGTCTGTTGCAATACCGCCTGAGCCTGGGCCTGCTGGAAGGACACTGGGGGTCCTTTGAGGGAGCCGCTCGCGAACTGGAACTAAGGAGCAATGATGGTGAGGGCAGTTCCGAGCAGAGGCCTCCTCCGTGGTCAGGGATCTCCTCCCCAAGGCTGTGCCACCCCACCTCCTTACCGGCATCATGATGACAGTGCCCGGTGGGCCCCGGATCCCATCAATGCCAGGAATTCCCGGGAGGCCAGCAGGGCCCTAAGAGAGGGCACCAGAGAAAGATGGACGGAGGCAGGAAGAGACAGAGAGAGACAAAGACAGAGAAAGGGAGACAGAGAAGATGAAGGATGGGGAAGAGAGGTGGAGAGACAGAGAGAGAGAGACAGAGACAAAGATATAGGGAGAGAGACACACAGAAGATATGCAAAAACAGAGGCCCAGGGAGAAAAGCAGGGGACTGGCCCCCAGAAGCAGAAGAAGGGCCAGTTTTATCACAGATGGAGAGAGAGATCAGCAGAAGATCACCAACTCCAGATGGCGTCTCCAGGCCCAGCCCCTGAGACCCACATTCAAACCACCAGGTTCCCAACCTGAAAGCTCACGCACTGAAGAGAGACAGTCTCTTACCGGTAGGCCGCGGTCCCCAGGGAATCCTGGGGGGCCAGGAGGGCCTGATGGGCCAACCACCCCCTGTTGGGGAGGCAGAAACAGAAGTCACCGGAAATGCAAAGCTAATCTGAATTCCAACCCTCCTGGCCCCTGACCCCAGGCTGACCTCTGCTCTACCTCCTAGCCATTCCTGCTACCCTCTTCAATATTGATCCATATCAACCCCCAACTTTGTGTCCCAACCCTTGTTTTGACGTGTCCTTTGTGCCTCCAATGTCCAGTGGCCACTACATGATCAGGCAACACGACACCCCACTTTGGGACTGGAACAGCCCCGCTACAAAGATAGCAAGAGGCCGTGAAGCCCGTACTCACTCGGGGTCCTGGGGCTCCTGGAGGTCCCTCAAATTTTTGCCCCTGGAGAGAGAGAGAGGTGTGACCCCTGTTCCAGTGGCCCCCCTCAGCCCCTTGCTGCCCCACCGTCCTCACCTGCTCTATCACTGCAGGATCTCCTTTTGCACCCTTCTCTCCCACACCCTGGAGAGGAGGAAGAGAGGAAAAAGAGGTGAGCCTACTCCCTGTCCCCCAAACACACAGGGCCCACCCACAGAGCATAGGCTGAGACGTTCAGTCTCCTCCGTCAACCTGACAAAGCTGCATCAAGGTCAAGGGCACAAACTCCCGAGTGTCCTAACTTGGATCGGCCTCTTGCCTCTTACGAAGTGACACTGGGAACTCACTACACCCCTTTGGCCAGTTACAGATCACTGGGTCACCTGTAAAGTCAGCGGGTGAATGACCGCTGCATCTCTCCCACGTAAAGATGAATGATGAACACAGTACTTGGTGCAGGGCTGGTAACCACTCTGCCCCTTCCTCTGTCCAACACCAAGGCTAGAATCTGGGTCCCCAGCTCTGTGTGCATTTTTTTCTTAGGTAATTTCATTCCAATATCTTGGTTAAAGATACCATCTCTCTGCTGAGGCATCCCAAGTCTTTCTCTCCAGCCTAGCCAGTCTCCCCTGAACTCCAGAATCTTCTTGCCATCCCCCTTTTAACATGACCATTGGATGTCACCCAGGTGTTGGCAATTCGAGACATGAAGACTGACAGCCTTGACTCTCCACTCCCCTGTCAGAAGGCTAGAGGACATCCCTTATTCAATAGTCCCATTGGCATATCTACCTTTCTCCACTCCAGCATCAAGGCCAAAATGGAGCCTATCCCAAATCTGGCTGTCTTGCCTGGACCACAGGCTTCTTCTGCCTCTCTGGCTCCCCCTACTGTCCGTGTGCCATTGAGCAGAGGGAGATTGCTTTGAGACTTCAAAGTCAGACATTCCCTTTCAAGGGGTTCTCATCCGCTTAGTCTGAAAGCCCAGTGCCTCACCCTATCGGCGGAGTCATCTGTTAACACAGTCCCTGTCACACTGTAGGCACTGGGGTCTGCACTGCACTGGGTCGTGGGAAGGCATTCAAAGCAAGACAAACAGAATCCAGAGAAAGAATGAGGCCCCTGGGGCTCCAGATAGGAGTCCCTTCCCCTGCACCTAACCAGACCCCCCATGGCCCCAGACTCACAGGAAAGATCTGGAACTCAGCCTGTGAAGGCTGTTCTGCTGCCCGGAACTTGGGACCCATGGTGGGGCCGCTTCCTTCTTCTTCCTCCCTCTCTCCTTCAAGCTCTGGAGTCTCTAGCTGGGTTCCACCTTCAGCATCCAGTCCCCCCTGAGGACATTGGGACAGTCAAAGTTTGTCCCTGGCCTCCTTATTGTCTGCCGCCACCACCACTACCCCAGGGCCCACCCCTTCCAGCACCGTCTACTTCCCACTGACCTCCAGGATCGTGACGTTGCCGCCCACAGTCACAGTGGTGGTGAAGACCAAAGGCGTGGGAGTTGGAGTCAGAGTTGGAACTGGCGTCTCAATCTTGGGGACATCCATAGAGGTCTGGAGCAGGCATGGAGGAAGGGTCAGGTCTGGGGTCAGGCCGGTTGAAACAGAAGGGAAGCAAAGGAGGAGCCAGGCCTTGACCTCAGGGAGCTCTCATTCTGGGGAGGGGAACACAGGAGGATTCCCAAAGAACATGGAGGCCAGGCCCTGGGGTCTGGATCAGGACGGCCAGCAGGGGGAGCCATCCTGCATAGAGGAGGAACAGGGCTGAGCCAGGTTCAGAGGCCAGAGAGGCAGAACCAGGCTGGCTCCAGAGCTCAGTGGTCAAGGTCAAGGTCCAGGACTCAGGGCCAGACTCCGGAAGCCTATCCCACATGTCCTCTCCCAAGGCAGAACTCAGCAGTCAGCCAGCCAGGCCACAGTCAGCCAGCTCCTTCTGGCCTGAACAGCTGCACAAGAACTGGGTCAAGGCAGAGGAAGAGGGCAGTCGGGGCCCAAGTGAGGGGCTGGGGCTGAGGATGTGGCGGGGAAGGGGCATACTATTCATGGTATCCCTGTTCAGAGCCAGAAAGGTTGGAACTGAGATGTGATTCAACCAGTGACCTTTTGACTAAAGTCCCCAGTGACCTGTGCCAAGGACCTCTACTCAGTGACCCACCAGCTAATGACCTCCAGCAATGGACCCCAATTACTCCTACAGCCAGTGACCTTCCCAGAGACCCCCAGCCAGGGATATCCCCCAACAACAAGCATTAATTAGTGCCTCCCCTACCTAATCAACTCTCCCAGTGACCTTTAATCAATTATTCCTCTAACCAGTGATCCTCCAACACGGAGTGCTTGCCCAACTAATGCTCCCCAACCAAGGATCCTGAACACTAATTCCTGACAACCCATCAGAGATCCCGAACTATGACCCCATCCATGATCCCCTGAAAATCACCCCTACAACCATGACCCCAATGGGTGACCCCACTATGCATTCTAGTGACCCCCCAACAAAACCTCCAAACTAATGACCCCTAACCATTAACCTCAAACAAGGGACACCAAAAATATCAACAATGACCTCCATTAATGTCTTCCTACAGTGGCCCCCAACTGGGATCATCCCAAATATTGGCCCTCTTCAGTGCCCCTCCTGACCAGCACTCCAGGGAAGCCAAGTAGTACCCCGATCAGGAACTGCCCCAAGGAATAGTCTTCACCAATGACCCCAGTCAGTGAACCCCACTCCCCCAAAACGACACACTAACCAATGAACCCGTCATGATTCACCCCAGCTAGTGACTCCCCTAAATAGTAGCCCTCATCAAACCCCCCCTAATAATCAGGTGGTCATCTGGAGGAGACCCCAGGACTGGAGGTTGGGGAGCAGGCCTAGGAAAGCCCATAAGACAGGGTCCCCCTACCCCTGATGGTCATCAGCTGGCGGTCAGCTAAGGGGAGTGGGAGCTCAGGTCTAAGCCTGGATTCCAAACCAGGGCCAGAGGAGGGAATCGGAGGCCAGAGACGGGCAGCAGAGGCCGAAGGGCAAGTGCAGGCCCCTTACCTGGTTCTCCAGGGAGCCGGCAGGTGCTCCCAGGGTCAGGGCTTCCTTGTCCTTCTTCTTCCTGCCCTTCCCCTTGCGGCCTCGCCCTTTCTTCTTCCCTTTCCCCTTGCCCTTGCGCCGAGGAGGGGTGGTCTCTGGCTCGCCCTGCGGGGCCTGGAAGGAGGGTCCGTGTCAGGTCTAGTGCGTCCCCCAGTGGAGAAGCTATTACTCTGTCACCTAGGGCCAATGCTGGCACAGGACCTGCTAGTTATCACTCAACCTGGTGACCTGGGGTCAAGGATCACTCCATTATGTGCCTTGAGTCCAAGGCCAGTCCTGCCTGGGGTCTGTTTGGGGTCAGGGGTCCCTCTGCTTTGTGTTTGGTGTCAGAGGTTGTTCAACCTCATCTTTGGGGGCTTTAGAATTCACTCCTGCTGCCACCTGGAGCCAGGGGCGGCTCAGGCTGTGACCTGAGGTCACAGTCCCTTACTCACCCCTGTGGTCACGAGGTCCAGGTTGTCACAGCCAGGCAGGTACTGCTCACAGGCCCGGAAGGCAGCTTGAGGGTCTGGGCTTATCAGCAGCTCCTGGATGTCTCCCTGGGAGAGGGTGGGGTGGGGACAGGGACACAGGCTGACTCACCCATTCCTTGGCACGGTCCCCCACCTCCTGGCATGCAGCCTTGGCACTGCCCCCCTCCCAGAGACCCTAACTAAGTACAAGGATGGCAGCCGCATCACAGCAAACCCTTGCAACTCAGAGAAGCACAGGTGCTATCTGTGCCTCATCACATCACCCCACAACCACACCCACGATGCCCCACTGAAGGTGCATTGGTCCCTTGACGCAGGCACACGGTGAGATGCTACCCTGTGCAGGCCCTTCCAGGAAGGGCACGAGATAGATGAGGTCCCTGACCTCCTGGAGGTGACACATCTCATAATGGCACACAGCAGTCACCCGCCCTGTCCCAGATCAGTTCCCTGACGAACAAGCACGCAGCACAGCATGACCCACTGTCTGTGGTTCTGTGTGCTCCATTCGCACATGGCCACCCACAATGGCCAAGCCTCGCACTTGCTTCTCCCATCCCTGGGCTGGGCTGAGGCTGGGCATTTCCCTTCTCCAATCCCTTCTCCAGATTCACTCACCCCTGCCTCGGTTTCCCTTAGCACGGAACCCTCTACCTCAAAAGTCTCCTCCCCGATGTCCTGGGTCCCCAGAACAGTGAGTCCAGCTGTGCTAAGGAATCGAGGCTTCTGGCCCGACACAGGGGGCTGAGATTCACAGTCGGCTACCAGGGTCGCTGTGTCTCCATCTATGCTGACCGCCACACGGTGCCATCTGTAAGGGAAGGGTCTCAGTGCCGGTGCTGCTCACCTCACCCTCCCTGGACCCTACCCCTCCTCCGATACTCACTGGCCATCCACGAGGTTGACCTGCTGGGGCAGGGGGTCGAAGGAGTCACCTAGGAGGGCCAGACCTGGCCCCAGTGCCAGACCCAGCTGCCGGGCACCCTTCTCGTCATAAATAGATAGAAGGACAGACTGATTGGCCTGCTGGGCCCTCAGAGTCATCAACATGGAGAAGTTCGCAGGAAAGTGTCCATCTGGATGGACAGAAGGAGTGGGCAGTACAGGAGGCTTAGAGGGCTCCACGCTCCCCAGTGAGGACACCCGGGAGCCGGCACTCACCTGGGAACAGCTCCCGTGTGGGGATGCTGAGCTTGCTGGCCCTGCCCACTCTGAATGCTCGGTCACCCTCTGGAGCCCTCTGGGGGCAGAAGCCAGGTCCCTCGGGGACCCCAGCCTGGCCCCCACGCACGCCCAGGGCCTTTAGCACATCCACAGGATCGGCTGCAGAGAGAAGCCAGGGTGCAGAGAGCAGTGAGAACAAGCCCAGGACTCCATGATAGGGGCTCAAGTTTGGGGACCCCCTCCTCCCCCCACCCCAAGTGTGTTTATGGCTCCGGAAGAAGGAGGCGGCCTGGGACCAGCAACACCCCCCCCC
>NW_026000241.1:442793-445180 GCF_001458135.2 Marmota marmota marmota
CACACACACACACACCTAGAAACTGCATTCATTTTCATCCACCCGCCAGGAAACAGTCATACGCCTCCAGGACAACCCCCGCCCCCAGCTGTCACACCCACGAATCACTCAGAGTCAGACACTTGTGTCCCACATCTCACCGTGCTCACACGCAACGCTCATGTCCCCTGCACTCGCCCCCATGCCCTACTCTGCCCAGTCTTTGGGGTCTCTCTGGGTCCTGCAACCAAGTACTATGGTCTCCCTTCCGGCTCACCGGCCTGCGTCCTGGGCAGAAGCAGCAGCGCGGCCAGAAGCAGGCAGAGGCCGGCCCGCGGCTGGCCCAGGCCCCAAAGGCTCTCCATCCCAGCGCGGCCCGTGCGCAAGACGGGGAACGGGACAGGGCGTCTGCGGGGTGCGGCGACTCCCCAGGCTCAGCGCAGTCACCCGCGGAGGTCGGCTGCAGTCGGGATCTGCAGGAGACGGCCCGAGACTCCGCCCTGGCCGCGCCCTGCGCTCCAGCGCCGGGCCAGGCAGCGCTCGCAGGAAGGGGGAGAACTGACAGCTGGAGGGGGAGTTGGGAAAGTTTTCACTGAGCGCGGATTGGCCAGCGGGGGGTGGAGCCCTGGACCAGGCGCTGGGCCGTTCTGTCCTACCCCACAGCAGAGGAGGAGGTCACTCCCACCCAGAGCTAGAATCCGGGGTTCACATTAACCAATCTAAACCCTTTCTTCTTAGCAGCCCCCTCAAAAGGGCCCACCAGCACCTCCATCCGGGCCCTGGCATTAGCAGGACTTGCAGCTCCTACCAAATCCTTCCGGGCTCACCCAGGCTCCCAATCCGGGGGTAGGCAGGCTCACCCCCATGCTCACCCACCTGCCGTACCCCAGTCCTTTAGCCCCACAAAGTAGGTCCCAGCTGCACCCCAAGGCCTTCCCTTCAGGACCCTCAGTAAGAAGTCCTTGTCCTCTCTCAAACCTCACCCCAAATCAGGTTTCCACTTACCCTAAACCTTCAATTCTCCACCCGAATCCCACAACTGGGTGTCTTGATAGCACCCCAAACTCCCAGCACAGATTCCAAAGCAAAATGCTCACTTTCCCCCCCATTTTTAATCCTTGAATAAAGATTCCACCTCCATGCCTAGTCCTCACCTCCCGCTCCTTCAGGTGCCCAAATGGGTGCCGGGCCTGTCCTAAATCCTCACCAAATGGGGAAGTCTGACCTACCCAAAGCAGGACATTGCCACCAGGGGAGAGGGATGGATTCCTTCCATTCCTGGGGTGAAGGAGAGCCTCCCTCACCCCGCTGGTTACCCCCCCCCCCAGCTGAAGAGGCCCCTGGGGTCAGGGAGGGATTCTGTGCAGTTAGACAAGTGCAGACCTGCAGGGTGAGAGGTGTGAGGCAACTTTCCCCAGAAAGGAACCAAAGGGGCGCATCCTGGGCCCTGAAATGCCCCCCTCGTGGGAGACGCAGGAACCGCCTCTCTCTCAGCCTCCTCAGACAAAGAGTCTCTGTGTCCCCAGAGAGGAGGGGGTGGGGCCCCATCTGGCTTGAGAAAGAGATGGGCCCCCTGTGATGGGGCAAGGAGAGGAAATCTCCCCAAGCAAACCCTCCTCCCTTCCCAGGGACATCGGAAGCTGAGAATTCTCCAACTAAAAGGCTCTTACAAAGTTCCTGTCCTGCCCTGCCTTGTTAGGAAGTTCTTCTTGTAGTCTAACTTCTTGCATTCTTCTCTGAAGGGACCCTTCCGGGACCACACTCCTATTTCCTTTCACTTTCTCCCTCTACCAGAGTTTCCTCTTCCAGAGTAGATAGAGTATAAGAGAAGGGATACCCCCGCTTGTTCCCTCACACCCACTAAAATTCTCCCTGGCCCTGAATAGTTTACAAAAATAATAAAAATAAAAATTTAAAAGAACAGTTATGAGTGTAGCAGGTATGGAGAATCATATTGTTTGTTGTGGTGCTGGAGGTGGAACCCCCCCGGGGCCTCACAAGTGCTAAGCTAATGCTTTACCCCTGAGCAATACCCCCAGCCCCCCCAAAAAGAAGGTTTTGGCAAATAAAGGAAACGGACTGTGAAGAGTCGAAGGATTTTCTCCAGCCACCTGTTCAGGGTTGTGCAAGCTACAGTGGAGGTCTCCTGGGGCCCCTTTGCCCTGCAAGGGATCAGGTAAAAGGAGCTTAGACGGAGAGATCAGACAAGGGTGGAGGGGTGTCCTCTCAGTCTGAAGTCGTGTCCAGGGAGGGATCAACATGGCCTCCTCACCCAGGACCGTGCTGATTTCAGGCTGTTCATCAGGAATTGGCTTGGAGCTTGCTGTGCACCTGGCTCATGACCCCAAACAGCGTTACCAGGGTAAGGGGCCCGGGGAGACCTGGGGACAGCCGGGGTGGGCCTGGCT
>NW_026000241.1:446475-451082 GCF_001458135.2 Marmota marmota marmota
CCCCCCCGCTGTCTCCGCAATCTCATCCCCTCCAGCTGTACATGGAAAGGCCCCTCTCCCTGCAGGACCATCCTCTCATCCAGCAAATATTTCTTGCATATCTACTGTGTGCCAAGCTCTGCTCTGGGTGTTAGAAACAGCGATGGACAAGAGACAAAAATCTCAGCTCTGGGTAGTGGTGTCCTGGGGGAGGGCAGGGAAGACAGACAAACACATAAAAAGAAATTGCAGTATGTCTGGCCATCACAAGTGCTGAAGAGCAAAACAAAGCAAGGGAAGAGTGTGACTGGGGTCGAGTGACCGGTGTCATGGGTGTCAAGGGTTTATGTGTTACGAAGGGGTGCTCCATAAGGCTTATCCGAGAGGGCTCCTTTGGGCATTCCTGGGCATGGATAATTATTTTGTTGACTCTGCCCCCCGCCCCCAGATTACTACTACTCCAGGATAAGCCTCTTACATTCTCTTGACCTTGGGGACTTAAGGGAGCCCTCTAATTCCAGGTTCTTGCCTTCCTGAGGGTCTGGAGTAAATGGCTACAGACTGCGCCCCACCCCTAGGAACCTCTGCCCTGGAATAGGCTGAGTGTAATTAGGCAAAGGGCAGTTACTTAAGCTCAGGCTGCTGGGGGGAGGGCACTGCCCCAGCTGGCAGGGCTGCCTCTCCCAGCCCTCTGCCCTCTGTCTTAGAGGCACAGCTTTGAGTGTGACAGGCAAAGGTCAGCGTGCAGAAAGCAACTTGTGTAACTGTAGGTGGGCCAACGGCCTATGAAACTGCTAAAGGGTAATGCTCTTGAACTCTCATTATGTGCCAAGTGTCACTTAAGTGCATCTAATATGTCACTTACTCTTCACATCGCCCCCTGTGAAGAGGCCACTTACTATCTTTTGCCTTATTTTAGAAAAGAGGAAACAGAGGCATAGACTGCCAAAGGCCCTTGCCCAAGGTCACCCAGCTAAGAAGTGGCAGAGCAGAGATATGAACCCAGGCAGCCAGAAGCTGGGACCACACTTGTCACTATACTGCATTCAGGATGCCAGTAAGCTCATTCATCTATATAACACCTGTGAATCCCACAGACTAACACTATACACAAATAAATGTCCCACAGGCGCACATATGCGTGACCGTGGGTACATGCACAGAGGGGCATGCAAACATGTATATGTAGTATATATGCTGAGGCCATGCAAGGGCACCAGGCATGGTGGCTCATGCCTGTATCCCAGCAGCTCTGGAGGCTGAGGCAAGAAGATCATGAGTTCAAAGCCAGCCTCAGCAAAAGTGAGGCACTAAGCAACTCAGTGAGACCTTGTTTCTAAATAAAATACAAAATAGGGCTTGTGGCTCAGTGGTTGAGTGCCCCCGAGTTCAATCCCTGGTATGCATGGGCTTACTACAAATTCAAGTTCAAATCTCAGTTACCTACCTATTCTAGTTACTATTGCTCAATAATGAATCACCCCAAAATGTATGCTGTAAAACAACTACAATCACTTGTTTTTCCACCTACAGCTCACATAGGTCATGAATTCAGGAAGGACTCAGAGGGTGTTCAGGCTCAGAGTCAAAGGCCACAGCTGGCAGAGTAGGGACTGGAGTACATGGGGATGGGAAGGCAGCTCACTCCCTTCCTGTAACCTTGGAAATTCTTCTTGTAGTCTCTCTTCCTCAGCTAGCTTGGGCTTCCTTGTGGCATGGTGCCTCAGGATAACTGGGCTGCTCCATGATGGGCAAGGGCTGCAAGGAGAGTGTTACAGCAAGTAATGCAGAAACTGCAAGATCTTTTTGGACTTCAGAAACCACACTGTGTCACTTCCATTGGTTTCCACCTGGTCATACAATTCAACAGGAAGGTGGGGAGCTCAGTGGTAGCATGCATATGGCCCTGGGTTCCATCCCCAGTACTGAGGGTGGGTGGTTCAAGGGGAGAGGGAGGGAATTTGATTCAAGATCACATGCCTGCATATCTGCATGCATGTGTGTGTAATGCTGGGGCTCAACCCCAGGGACTTGCCTGTGCTAAACACACTCTACCACTGGGACACATGATTTCATGTCTTGATGGAGGAGTGGCAAGATTTGAGAAGAGTTTGTGCAAAGGAAGATTTTGTGCAGACATTTTGGGGGAAACAAGTTAGTGCAATAATTAGTAGGGTCCTTGCAAGTTAGAGATAATGCTCAGCACAATGCCTAGCACATAGTAAATGCTCAGTAAACTGGAACTTCCTATGTCAATGCTGCAAATGTGGTTATTCCTACTTGAGTGTTCAAAGCACGTATGTTGGCTGTAGGTGTGTGTGAAATTTTTCTCATGGCAATCTTGTTTGTATTTATGTTTTTATTGTCTTACTCATTAGATTATAAATTTCACAAAGGAAGGTACTTTATCTTTTGGCGGGGAGGGGCTGCTGGGGATTGAACCCTGGAGTGCTCTAATACTAAACTACACCCCAGCCCTTTTTATTTTTATTTTATTTTTAAAAAGGATCTCACCAAGTTGCCCAGGCTGGCCTTGAACTTGCCATCCCTATGACTCAGCCTTCCAAGTAGCTGGGATTACAGGCATGCACCACTGTGCCTGGCAGGACTTTTTCTTATTTCACACAATAGTACCTAGAATAAGCATAGTTTGTAGTATATGCTCAATAAACTTTTGTAGGATGGATGGATGTGGTTGCATGTTAACACGAGCACAAAAGTGTGCATTTGCAATGAACATAGGTGTGCAAACCTGTAGGTCTCCATCCTCTGGAACTGCTTGTGCAAGACAACAGAAACACCCAAGGAAAGGAGCCAGTTGCCTGTACCAACTCTGTTCTGTGCCCCCAGTGGTGGCCACCATGAGGGACTTGAGAAAGAAGGAGATGCTGGAGGCAGCTGCTGGGGACGCTCTGGGAAAGACCCTCACCGTGGCCCAGCTGGATGTGTGCAATGATGAGTCAGTGGCCCAGTGTCTCAGTGGCATCCAAGGAGGGGAAGTGGACGTGCTGGGTGAGACTTTGCAGCCCCCAGGGCCATTCACCCCACCATGATCTAATTATAAACCCTCCACAAGGCAAGGTCTGAGTCCAGCCCTCTGGCTTTACCCACAAGCTCCAATCTTCTACAAAAGGGGTAGACCAGTTGGCCAAGGACTGGGACTCTCAATCAGTCCATTAGGGATGCTAGAAATAATCTAGGACCTGGGGGTGGAGTGGATTTAATGGGATAGACATTATCACATATGGAGAAACCCATATGTGGTTGGAAAAATTACTTAGATGAGTCACTTGGGGAAGGAAAAATGATGAAGAAACAACTCATAATCCCTGAGCCGTCTTCTCAGGAGGGTGGGTGTAGCTGTTTTGAAACAATTTGGGGTCAGAGCTGAATTTCTCATGCATTACAGACATGCTGTTCCTTGTGGCCCTTGCTCCCACCCTGGGCTAAGGTCCCCATAACAAATGCTAGACTGTGCTTAAACATCTTCTTGGAGTTGGAGTCGGGGCTAAAAGGGTGATCTGAAGAGTGACCTCAGTGACACTAGAAGAGTGGGAGGAACTCTAATGTAACACTCAACACTTCTCTCTCTAGTGAACAATGCTGGCGTGGGCCTGGTGGGGCCCTTGGAGGGGCTCAGCATAGACACCATGAAGAACATCTTTGACACCAATTTTTTGGGAGCCATCCGTCTGGTCAAAGCTGTTCTTCCAGGAATGAAGAAGCGGCGACAGGGTCATATCGTGGTGGTCAGCAGCGTCATGGGTCTGCAGGGTGAGCCCTGGAACCCAACCCTTAAGTAGTCCTCCGGTGTCTGACCATTCCCAGGCTGAAAGGATGGCAAATAGGTTTAGCTCATTCCAAATGAGCCGGGAGAGCTGTGTTGGGAAGGATTCCGCAGCTCAGAAAGAAATGGTTCTGGGATAGATTAACGTGTCTGCGGTAGTGTACAGGCCTCCAAAGCCATCCGCATTCCAGAATCCACTCCACTTCTGGACATCTCCAAAGCACTCTCCCAACCATTCCCAAAACTCCAAAAGATCATCAGAACTCCTTCTCCCGAGACTCCCCAGTGCCAAACACAGCCCACCAGGCCCTAAAGAGATCCCCAAGCTCAGCAGAAAATAGAGCATCCATTGACTGGTGATGTCTGCGATGGGCCTACTCTGGAGGCCACCTACCTGTCATTCATGCTCCTGGGCCTGTCCCCTCCCCAGCATCCTCTAAGGAGTCCAGTCTACTTGACACCCTGCCAAAGAGAAGCACTGTCAAGGTCCCTAATGAATGGCGCCTGCTCCGGTGGGTGCTAGGGACCCCATGCCTGCATGCCCCAAGAAGGAAATAGGGACAAGGAGAACCAGGAAGAGATGGCATCTGGCACCCCAGGAACACCTTGATCTGGCCGCACATGTCCCCATCACACAATGTCATATACCCAAAACGTCAGCCCCCAGTTGTCCCCGGTTCTGATCCCCAGGTCCTCTTTGTTCTGTCTCCCAACCACCCCGTTACTCTGGGACCCACAAAGTCCATCGCCCAGATCCCCAGAGAGCCCCCTCCAATCCCCTCAGGTGTCATATTCAACGAAGTCTATTCAGCCTCCAAGTTCGCCGTGGAGGGGTTCTTCG
>NW_026000241.1:452809-459092 GCF_001458135.2 Marmota marmota marmota
ACACACCCAGAGCTGAGTGAACCAGGTAGTCTCGACTTTCCTGCCCACATTCCCCATTAGCAAAATGTGTTTGTGTGCACACAGCCATGTACTTATATTTTTTCCATTAAATGTATAAAACCACAAGCTGTAATTAATATTTAATAAAACTAAATGTTTTAAATTTTAATAAATTAAAAAGCCAATAGGGTCCCCTGGGAGCCCCCAAGATGATGTCCCCAAGTTTCTCTCTCCAAGAGACTTTGGAGGCAAATGGATTTTGGGTTTCTGGCTCAGTTGCTGCTCCATAAATAGGTGCCCCCTGGACATTTTCTCTTCGCCAGAGGTGGCAATAGCAATATTGAAATGACAGCAAAAGTCCCCTTCCTTGGTTCCTGTCTCTTGAAGTGTCTACTGGGCTTGGTGTCTGAGTGTCGGCCTCCCAGGGAAGCGTTTCATTACTCATTTTGTCCACCCTGTGGCCATGAGATGGAGTCACTCAATCTTGCCCAGTTCACAGGCCAGAAACCCTGCTTGTGGGCAGCGGAAGGGTGGACCACAATGAGCTGTCTGTCTGATTCCCAAGTCTGTGTCAGGTTCACTGTTGCTGGTCTTCAGGGGTCTCTTCTAGGAAAAAGGAAACTGAGTTCCAGGCCTTAGGGAGAGGTCTCTGTGTCTCTGCAAACATCAGGAGTCACGTTTGCTCAGTTTTGTTGTTGGTTGGTGAAGTCAACTCCTTTCCCCTCCTCCACACGGGACTTCTGAAGCAGTGTTGGAATTCAAGCAGCGCTCAGCCTCCTGGGGGGAGTGGTTCCAGAACCCCAGCAGACACCAAAATCCAAGAGGCTCAAGTCCCTCATGTAAAGTGGTGTGGTGTTTGCAGAAATCCTCTGAACTTAGTCACATATACTGTCACTTCTCAATGACTTACAATACAATACACCATAAAAACTATGGGAATGGTTGTTATAATGTATTTTTTAGGGGATAATGACAGGAAAAAAGTCCATGTATGTTCAGCACAAATGTAATTTTTAAAACAATCTCCAATCTGCATTTGATTGAAACTGTGGATACAGAGGTCTAATTCTACAGGAAATGAGATGGTGCGGACGGTTGTACAACCTTGTGGACACACTAAGACACACTGTATTGGGTGCTTTAAAATGGCAGATTGTGTGGTGAGAATGAACGGTGAATTGTAGTTTAATAGAAATTCAATCAACTTTAAAAAAAAATTATAGGCATCCCTGTGATGGAGGGAGGTCTTCTGATTATCCCAGGAGCTCCCCCCTTGAATTGTATCCACAAATTTCTCTGTGCTTTGGCTTCCAGTTCTGTTGGGTTCTGCCAATGGGAGGCACCTGCTGGCAATCAGAGGGTGGCAGAATGTCTTAGTCCATTTTCCATTGCTATAACAAAACACCTGAGACCGGGTCATTTGTAAAGAAAAGATTATTTAGCTCACAGTTCTGGAGATCCAAGCATCAACTTCTGTTTGGTTCTGGTGAGGGCCTCATGGAAAAGAGAGTAGGAGCTTTTCTTTCCTTTTCTTTTTAACAGTACCAGGAATTAAATTCACGGCCACTCTACCACTGAGCTCCATTTCCCAGTCCTTTTTGCTTTCTGAGACAGGGTCTCATTAAGTTGCTAAGGCAGCTTCTGCCTCCTGAGTAGCTGGAATGTAGTCCTAAGGCAACACCATGCCCAGCTTCGTTTTAAAACAATCCATGCTCATGATGAGTCATTTACTCTAAGAGATGAGCATTAATCCCTTCTAAGGGGAGTACCTGCCATGACCTAACGACCTCCCACTCCCCCCAACCCCCCTCAATGATTCCATCATCTGTCAGTACTGCCACACTGGGGATCAGGCCTCCAGTCCTTGAACAAATCACATCCAAACCATAGTAGAGGACAAAGACCAGGGTCCTTAGCTTCAAAGTTCCCTTATTCCTGGTCATGGTGTATGAGCAACATCTCTCTAGCTAAGGCCCTAACTCAATTAAAATTAAAAATAAAATAAGGCACCAACACCAGTTTCCAAGAACCACCTCCTCTCTTTGCCTCTTAAAGATGGCGGTGGGCCCAGTGTAGGGCACACCTGGAATCCCAGCTCCATGGGAGGCTGAGGCAGGAGGATCTCAAGTCTAAGGCCAATCTGAGCAACTTAATGAGACCCTGTCTCAAAATAGATGTTAAAAAGGGGCTGGGAAGGTAGCTCAGTGGTGGAGCACTCACCTTGCATATGAGAAGCCCTGGGTTCAACCCCCAGCACTGCGGGGGGTGGGGGTGGAGAGGTGGTGATAAGACCCCACAGTTGCCAGTGACAGCCTTTTCATCCTCCTGGGCTCACCTGTCCCCTGCCTCCACCACTCCCCAAAGTACCCACTGGAAGGACCCTGATTGATATGTGTACATTGTAAAGCAGAGGAAAACAGTTCCCCCCCGTCGCCCACCTGTGTCCACATTAGCCCACGACACCACCACCAAGCATGCTCCTGATTCACTGCTTGTCTCATTCTGAAAGTCTTCACCATCCTGAATTAATTAATTAATTAACTGATTTATGTATTTATTTATTTGAGAGAGAGAGAGAGAAATGCCTTTATTTTTTTTCTTTATGTGATGCTGAGAATCGAACCCGGGTCCTGCCTGTGCTAAGCGAGCGCTCTACTGCTGAGCCACAATCCCAGCCCAACCATCCTGAATTTTGTGACCGACATTTCTTTGTTTTTTCAAAAATTCCCTGAAACACATCACTTTCTTTTTACTATTTTATCTTATTTTATCTCAGGGCCTCCTGCCAGCTGAGCAAGCACTCTACCACTGAGCTATGTCCGCGGCTCTTTTTTATTTTATTTTGAGGGCAGGATTACACTAAGTTGCCCAGGCTGGACTTGAACTTGGAATCATCCTGTCTCAGCCTCTCACTTAGATGGAATTATAGGCATGCACCACTGTGCCGTGCCTGGCTTAAGGAAAAAAAAAAAAAATGTCTCTTTGCCATGAAGGGAAACCATCATAGCATCTTAAGCAGGAGATTAGCCAATATGTAGTTGAGGGGGGGTGCAGGGAAGCCCTGCTGGGGGTGGGGTCATGTAGGCTGAGTCCTCACAGCTGCCCTGCTTCCCTATACACTTCTCATCTATTTCCCAAGGCTGGTGGTGCCATGAGCCCCTAGAACCCACGCCATAAATTCCTTTGTTGCTTAAATCACCCTGAGTCAACTTCTGTTGCAAAGGAAGACTCCTTGCAGCTCCAGGTGGTAACTACGTAAACCAACACAGCGAGGAGACAAAAAGCTGTTCCTGAATTCTAGCCTGATGCTACTGCTGACCAGGGGAGATTGGCAACCGCTCAGAAGATGCTCAAGGCAGGCCAGTTCTGGGTTCTGGACTGCCACATGCACGCACCCCTCCCCCGGCCTCCCCAATCTCAGCAGAGATAAGTTAGTTCATCCTTCTGGTTGCTCGGGCCAAAAAAAAACAAAAAACAAAAAAAACATCTCAAGTTCCTCTCTCACACACCTCGCAGCTCAGGTCCTCTCTCCCTCCCCCTCTCCCTCGCCCTCTGCTGGGGACTGAACCCAGGCTGAGCTGTACCCCAGCACCCCTGGGCTCCCCTCCAGCCTCCTTCACTTCGCAGCATCTCCGTGCCCCCCCACCCGGGAAGCCACCATCCATTCTCACCTGGAGCACAGCTGGGTCTCCAAGTCCAAGGGATCTGCATCTGGGGAACAGAAGATGGGAAAGAGAAGAATAAAAACAACAACTAAAAAGCAATGCGGAATAACGACTCTTTGTATAGTGCTTACACTCCACTGGGTATCATAAGTCATCTAGATGATCTGAAGAATCCAGGAAGATGTGCACAAGTTCCATGTCCCTTTATTTAAGGGGCTTGAGCATCTGCAGATTTAAATATCTGTGGGGTCTTGGAACCAATCCCCCATGCATCTGAGGGACAACTTTATCACCGCCGGATCCTCATCTCATCTCCTGCTTTCTGCATCTGCCCTCCTTTAATCCATTCCCCACACAGCAGCCCACAGGACCCTTTTTAAAAACATCACTTGAAGACTGAGGATGCAGCTCAGTGGTAGACTGCCTGCTCCCCACAGGAAACATCCTGGGTTCAATCCTTAGCACATAAAAAATATCATTTAGCCAGGCACGGTGGTGCACACCTGTAATCCCAGGGGCTCAGGAGGCTGAGGCAGGAGGATCAAGAGTTCAAAGCCAGCCTCAGCAACTTACTGAGGTCCTAAGCAACTCAGCAAGAATCTGTTTCTGATAAAATTTAAAAATCGTCACAGAGTATTTTAATGAACAAAAAAATTGTATATGCTTTTTTTTTTTTTTACTTTCACTAACAGCAGCATATGATACCCATGATTCTGAACTTTAGTCCTCCTCATGAATATTGTACCCAGGAGGGCTTTCTATACCAGCCCCAAAAGGCATCCTCAATCTTTTGTCAATCTGCAACATATTCCATGGTGTAGATAAAAAGTAATTTATGCAACTGGTTCACGGCTGATGTACCTTTGGGCTCTCTCCATGGTTTTTTTTTGTTTTTTTTTTTTTTTTGGTTTTGGCTTTTGGAGTTTTTTGCTTCCTGTTTTATAAATGGCTGATGAAGAACTTTATGTGCATCCCTCATTTCACACATGTGTAAGTGTTTCCATCATGGGATTACTTGGCCAAAGACTCTATGCATTCATGATTGTTATGAGCATTAGTGACTCACCTCCACCCTGGAAGGCCAAGTCCATGTGTAAGCTTGCTTGCTCTCCTACAGCCTGTCACCAGTCTTGTGAACCTATGCAAATCTACTGCATAAAACTTGGCGTGTCAGTGTGGTCTTCATGTGCATTTCTTCTGTTATAAGTAGGGCTGACTTTTCTTTTTTCTTTTTCTTTTTTTTTTAAAGAGAGAGAGAGAGAGAATTTTTTTTAATTTTTTTTTTTTTTTTTAGTTTTCAGCAGACACAACATCTTTGTTTGTATGTGGTGCTGAGGATCGAACCCGGGCTGCACGTATGCCAGGCGAGCGCACTACCGCTTGAGCCACATCCCCAGCCCAGGGCTGACTTTTCATATGTTGGAGAAACTTCTGCTCACATCTTTGCCAAATTTGTCTTTAATTGGATTTTTGGTACTTTTATTATTAATTTTTAGAAACTCTTTATATAGAGAGGATATTAGGAAGTCTGTGATATAAAGCTCAAACCTTTTTTCCAGATTTCTTTCTTTCTTTTAGCTTTTCTGTGAATTGGCCTTATTATTATTTTTTTGCAATAATTCATCCTTTTTTTCTTTTTGGATTTCAAGTCATACTAAGAAAGGAAATGTTCCAGACTAATTCTGTTAAAATAAAAATGTAATATCAATCCTCTTTTCAAAAATTTCCAGGGGCTTCTTGTCTTATTTAGATTAAAGTCCACAAGTACATGATCTGATCAGGGAACATTTGCCTCAGATTATTTCCTCCTCCCAGTCCCTCCAGCAACTCTGCTAAGCTTGCTGTTTCTTAAACAGCCCGTGCACACTCCAACCGCAGGTCCTTTGCACTTGCTGTTCCCTTTCTCCACATCGCCCCTTTCTTCTCCTCCTTCAAATGCTCAAAAGCCACCTCCTCAGAGAGTCCCTCCCTGGTCACACAAGAAAGCACCCTGTCAGTCTATCTCTTTAAGCTGCTTTGTTTCCCATGATCCCACATAGACTATAGTTAGATGCTTCTTATCTCCACCCACTAGAATGTCAGCTCCATGCAGAGGGGATTGTGGTCTATCTGCCCACAGCCACAGGACCAACACCTAATGCAGGAAGTGGCACAGGGCAGGCTCACAACAAATGTCTGATCAATGAGTGAGTGCTTCAATTAATGTGCCAAAAAGAGACTAAAATTCCACCGGGTTCCAGGGCAAACGCAATCCCAGTAACTCAGGAGTCCAAGGCAGGAGGATCTCCAGTTCAAAGCTGGCCTCAGAACTTAGCAAGGTCCTAAGCGACTTGGAGAGACCCTGTCTCTAAATAAAAAAATAAAAGGGGCTGGGGATGTGGCTCGGTGCTCAGTGCTTACTTCCAGGTCTTTCCACAGACTGTCCCCTCCCTCTGAGACAGAACCGCATTCCATTTTCCTCTTTCCCTCCCCTCACCTTCACCTGATTCATCTTTTTTTTCTTTTTTCTTCCTTTTCTTTCTTTCTTTTTTCTTTTTTTTTTTTTTTTTTTTTGGTACTGGGGATTAAACCCAGAGGCACTTTACCATTGAGCTGCATCCCCAGCCTTTTTTATTTTT
>NW_026000241.1:460708-481824 GCF_001458135.2 Marmota marmota marmota
CATTCCTGCGGGAGGGGCCGCGCGCAGCCCGGGGCCGGCGGACGCTCGCTGGCGCCCTCTCGTGGCCAAGTGCGAGAAGCCAACTGGACGTGCACCTGAAGTGACCAACCTGGGTGCAATCCTCAGCCACTCTCCGGACCCCCCTGGAACTCCTGCCCAAGCCGGGCTCAGGAGCTCAGCTCCATCGCTACACTCGCTGTATGACCCGGAGAAGACGCTCAACCTCTCTGTTCCTGGGTTCCTTAGGTGCACAGTTGGGGGGGGCAGGAACCTTCACCTTTTCAGTGCCTCCGTTTTTCTCATCTGCAAAATGGGTCCCTGATGATCCTCAACTCATTAGACTGAGGAGAGGATTAAAAGGGATCAGTGAACATATCTATGGCAAAAAATAGCCACTCCTCAAGGTCAGATATGTCCGTCCTGTTCGCTGCTGTGTCCCCGACACCTACAATAAGGCTGCGCATGAATGTGTCCAATACACATTATTGAACAAATGCTTATCATCTGTGTTGGGGGCCTGAGGTGTCGCTCTGCTCTCAAATAGCCCAGATACCGCCCGGATCCTCCTCTTTGTTTTCAACGTGTCCCCCTCCTCTCCTGTGCTCACTAGGACCTCCCTTCCTGGCCAGCCCAGAGTCAAAGCAAAACCTCAGCGGAGCCAGGTCTGAGCATGCGCAGAGAGGCTCAGGTGCTTCCTACCTGTCCGGAATGGAAGGGGAGGGACGCTGCTCCTCAGTTCCTGACCAAGCCTCCAAGCCACAGAGACTTTGGTACCGGGAGCCCAAACTGGAGATGAAAGTGGCAGGTGCTGAGTCCCTGGCACCCTGACCTTTGGGTCATCCCCTGTCCTGGCCCCTCCAACAAGGGGTGCACCTGATAAGGGACAAAGATGCCCAGGGAGCCTACCCCCAGGCGAGGGAGAGCTGAACAGAGCTGGTGAAGATTCCGTGAGAGCCCGGCACTGCAAGTGGACCCCAGCAACCTAGAGCCTTCAATGTGAGTGAACTGTCCCCTCCGCCAAGTCTTAATTTGATTCTGTTGATTCTTTCTTTCTTTGTGGCACTGGGGAGTCTTTGCTTGCAACTCCCCCATGCCTGACGCCGGGCTCCCCTGTCTGTCCAGTGGGTGGGTGCTGGTTCCCACAGGCGTGGCTGTGAGACGCCCCTGTGCACAGAGCAGCACCTGCTCACAGTAGGTGCTGCGAGGAGTCAAAGGTGACATTTTACCTGCCCTCCTGGCTTCTCACACCCTGGGTTTCCAGCCCTCTAACAAAGACAGGAAAGTGGGTGCCCATGGAGCCCTGATTCATGGAAAGCTACAAGGTTGAAGGAGCAAATCCACCCTAGGTCTTTGGCGGACTCGCAGTCAGGGTCCGCTGTGCGCCGGCAGGACTTTCTGTCGCATGGCAGTTGTGCACCCTGCATGCTAAGTAGGACCAGCTCGTAAATGTTTAATGAATGTTGTTGGATAAATGTACATTATCATTGTTCGGGGGAATAGGAGACCCTCCAAATGCAGGACTCTGGGAGCTGGCAGGGTCAGGTCGGACAGGACTGTCTGCAGCCCTGCCTGTCTCTAAGAGGCCGACACCAGCAGACAGGGCTGAGTCCTTGAACAGGCTCATTAGAACTGTCAGCAAGAATTATTTGGGGACAGAGAAAGCCTTCTTCCAGGAATGCTTCAAGCATGATGTGTTTTCTTCCCTGGTTTGATTATGCATAATTTGCTTTCTGGAAAAGGAGACTGGCGTGACTTAGGAACAATGGACAATGGTTACCATGTGCCCGGCGCAGGCAGTGGCTCCTGCTGTGGGGCAGGGACCCTGCCGTGCGTTCTGGGTGCAGAGAGACTTGAAGCCCCGCAAGCAGATTTTGATCCATGGATTTCTTGGAAGGCTCCACGGTGGTGGGGGCCGGGCCAGACGGCAAAATGCCATCTGGTGTGCTCATGCCTGGGGCTGCGAAATGGGAGTGAAACGGCTGCTCTGCCCCTATTTGACCAGCTGTCCCAGAGACGGTCACCAATTGCACAAGCACAGAAGTCATCCGGGATCAGGGAGGAGTTCCCAGCAGAGCCCTGAGTTCAGTGCCTGGGGGTGGGGGTGGGGGGGTCTGCATGACTCCTTGCTGGGGGAGGGGAGGCCCCCAGGATGAGGCCCCTGGCTCATGGCAGCAGCAGCCTCCTGCCACTCTGACCCCAAGGCAGGAGCTGGGACAGTCTCAGGACAATTGTCCCTGGCCTAACCTGGAGGCCTGGCTGAGAGGTGAGGAGCAGCCCCACCCCGCCCGCTGGGCTCAGGGAACCCCCTCCTCCAAACCCGTTTAGATATTAACTCGGCCCAAACAGGCCAAGGCCAACAGACCAGGGCCGAGGCAGACCAGAGGACAGACCTCTGCAGCCCGCGGTCCCCCACACCCTCTGGCCCGCCATGGCTGTGCCCTGGTCCCTGGGCTTCCTCCTGATCCTCACCGTGAGCCCCCCACCCACATCGAGCCATTGTGAGTCCAGGAACTCGGGGGACCCATATGGCCTCCTGCACTCTTGACGTCCGTGCCACCCCTGCCTGTGATCCTGTCTGCCTCAGTCCCTCCGAGACCCTGTGTTTGTCACCTGGCAGGTACATCCTTGTGATGTCCCGTGTGCTACGGGTGGGGATCCCTGAGAACATCCACGTCCAGGCCCACTCAGCCTCCTTGGAGCCCCTCAAGAGGTCCCTGGAAGTGAACGTCGCCATGTGGGACTTCCCCTTGAGGCAGATGTTGGTGGCCAAGAGTCAGCTCATTCTGTCACCGGCAAATGACTTCATGGTCCAGACACCTGTGACGGTGGGTAACAGCCAGTTTGGGTGGCCCAAAAGGAGCTCTGGGTCAGCAGTATGGGTAGAGAGAAGCAGGCCTCAGGGGGACGACCCACAGGGACACTGACGAGCCATGGCAGGGTTTGGATAGACTTACTGATTCTTTCATACCCTGTCCATTTAGAAATGTAGGCCCCCCTAAGCCTGAGCTCCAGGAAGGACCCCTATGCCCACCTGGTACTTCCGTATAAGTCGTAAACGGCCCCCTCTGCTGGCAGTTTGGGAATGTGGACTGGATTTCATTCCTGTCTTGACTGGGTGCCCTTGTGCAGTGGGCAACCTGCACAGCTATGCTTGGTGACCTTTCCCAAAAGAGCAAGAGGGCTCCCACTCAATTGCCTCACCCAAGTTTGGGCCCAAAGTTTTGCCCTCAGGAGAACCAGAGGAATGTGAGCATCTCTCTCCAGATTCCTGAGAGACTGGTATACCCCCCCAAACTGGGACAGCAATATGTCGTCATCCGGGCAAATTGGGCAGCCACCTCGGACCCCTCGTTCATGGAGAAGATGGTGTTGGTGGCTCTGCATGCTGACTACATCTTCATGCAGACAGACAAGCCTGTCTACACCCCTGAGCAAATGGGTACGCCCCTGGGCACATGGCCTGGGGCAGGTGCTAACTCTTAGCCCCAAAGTCCCTCAATGTCTGCTGTGTTCCCATCCCTAAAATCTCCTCTACCCCCCAAGGCCTCATCTCGATCCACAGTCCTAAGGACAACCCTGCAGCAAGCCTCTCTCTCCTGTCCTCTGTCTAACGCTCAGAATCCTCCTGTCCCCTCCTAGTTCAGTACCGAGTGTTTGCTATGAACCACAAGATGGATCCTGTGAACAGAACCTTCACACTGGGCATCAAGGTGGACGGGAGGGGGTGGATCTCAGACACTGGGGTCCTGTTGTGTGCAAAGGCCCTGGGGCACAAACCACCAGGGCTCTCCCATGGGACGGTGACCAGCCCCACCCCTTGCCCCTGCAGAACCCGGAGGGAGTTGCCATCACCAGTCGGGATCTGGTGGCCAAGAAAGGGCTCTACACAAACACCTTCCAGCTGCCCAAGTTTGTCAGGTGCCCTGCGGGGAGCCCGGGCTGGTGTGGGAGGCGGTCCTCAAACTCCCTCCCTCCTAACTTGCCATGTCTCAGTTTGAGGACGTGGACCATTGAAGCCAGCTCCCTAAGTGGAGGCAAACAGAAGTTCCAGGTGCCTTTGAAGTGAAGGAGATGGTGAGGGGACAAGGGGACGTGGGCAGGCAGGGCAAGGTGGGACCAGGCTGGGGATCCGAGGAGGCTCAGGGGGACACCGGGACTAAGGCACGTCCCCCGAGTGCCAGCGAGTGAGCTGGCCGCTGGTGGGTGGGACCACGTTCCAGCCCTTGAAGTCCCCAGCCATGGAGGAGGGAGACAGCCAGGAGGGGCCCGGGCCTGGGTGCAGTGCTGAGGGCACCCGCTGTCCTGTCCACTCAGTGCTCCCACCCTTTGAGGTCCAGCTCACGCCAAACAGGACATTCTTCTACCTCAACGACGAGGCTCTCGGTGTGGACATCCAGGCCCAGTGAGCGTCCCAGCCCCACCCGACAGAGGGCCAGGGATGTCACGGGACCCAATGGGTGGAGCCCCTTCCACGGCCCTGGGGCGGCGGGGGCACGTTTCTCCCAGAGATGACAAGTGCCACCTTTTGAGGCTCACAGGCTGTCCCCCGGGCTGCCCACCTGAGGCTGCGTGGGCCATGTCTGTCCTGTCTGATCACTCTGTGTGCAGGACAGGCACGGCCTCCTAGGGAGGCTCCCGCCCACCTTGTGAGAGTGCGTCAGCCTGATGGGCATGTCTGCCACCTCCCGGTGGTGTGGCCATCTCTGCCCCTCTCAAAGTCACCCAGTGGCTCCAGGCCCGCAAGGCCACCCAGGCCAGGCTCGGCAGCCCCATGAAGTTATGCAGGTGATTCCGGGACAGCAAGATGGCCCTCTGTCCCCCAGGTACGTATTCAGGAAGCCCGTGAACGGACTCGCTCTAGCCATCTTTGGGGTGAAGATCGATTCCCGCAGGGTCCCCATCCAGAGCTCTCTGCAGAAGGTGGAGGTGAGGGAGCCCTGACCCCCCCAGGGTGCTTCTCCCCCCTCCTCCCTCCCTCCCCTTCTCCCCTGCCCTAGGAACAGGTCTCTGATGGCCTGGGCCGCATCTCCCTCCAGAAGGACAGATGACGGCCGCGTTCGGAGGCCCAGGAGGAGAGCTCATTGGGCCTCCATCTTTGTCAGCGTCACCGTGTTCTCTTCAGGTGCCACCCTCACCCAGGGCCCTGTGTCTTTCCCAGCCCAGACACCCGGCCCTCGTGGCCTCAGGACGCGCCCTAAGCGAAGGGCAGGAGGAATGGAGGCTGTGTGATCCCTTTCTCCACCCCCACCCAGAGGGGCGACCTCGCCAGCGGCCCTGCGTGGTGGGAGACGGAGCCACTTTGGCAGACTCCCGGGTCCCCTGTCTCCACAGGGGGTGAGATGGTCCAGGCACAGACCTCAGGGGTGAAGATCGTCCAGACCCCTACGACATCAAGTTCACCAGGACGCCACAGCACTTCAAGCCGGGGATGCCCTTCCACTTTAGGGTTAGGGTCCGGGCTCCCCCTGCCCAGAGTCTAGGCCTCCCTTCCCCAAAACAGACTCCCCCAGAGATAAAACCCCTCTGTGCCCTCGACGGTGCCCAGCTCATCTAAAATCCGAGTTGATCACATTAATCCCAAGGTCCCTCCGAATCTTAATTCAAATCTTTGAGGTGGGCATTAGGAAAGCCAGACCCACTCGGATGTCCCCTACCCTCTCCACCCCCAGCCCTCCCACGCCCAACCAGCACACAGCATCAGGAGGCCACAGACAGTGGCCCATCACCACACCCTAGGGCCACCGTTCACAAAGACCCCAATAAGAGTGAATGGTGGCCCAGGTTGCTCGGGGCCCCCCTCCAAGCAGTCCCCTCCCATGGGACTCTCAGTTTGGACCCCTCAGTCCAGGCCACCCCCAGGCCACCCTTCACTCATGCCAAACTCCACCCCAGGTCCTGGTCTCAAATCCTGATGGGTCTCCGGCCTCTGGAGTCCTCATCAGCTGCCAAAATCACAGTGTACTCCTTGGATGACGGGGTGGCCACTCTGCCCATCAACACAGAAGCTAAGGCGGAGCAGCTGCACATCTTGGTATCCACCAGGAGGGGAAGAAGGGCGGGGCGGGGCCGGGGAGTGGGAAGGGCCGGCTCACCCATCGCTTTGCTGTCCCAGGTGGAAACTGGTGACTCCCTCTGGCCAAAGGCCTCTGCCAAGATGACAGCGTGGCCGTACTTGACTCAGGAGGGGTCGGGAAACTTTCTGCACATTGAAGTCAAGACAGCGGGCACCGAGGTTGGTAGTAGCCTCCATCTGAGCCTCTACTCGAAACACCAGGACTCCAGCGCCAAGGACAGACTCTCTCACTTCAGCATTCTGGTGAGGGACTGGGCCAGGGTCCGGAGATGAAGAGTGCTTTCCCTGGGACAGCCCTGGTTTGCTGGGCTGGAGAGACTAGGCACAAAGGTGTAAGGGAGGGGACAATCTGGGGTCGGGGCGGAGGGCTCAGACCCAAGAGGCTGAAGCAAAGGGACTGGAGTGGGAGCCTCAGGAAAGGGTTGTCCCTCACTATCATGCTTGGTGTCCCTTGTCCCCAAGATCCTGAGTCAGGGTCGGATCGTGAGTGCCAAACATCAGTTAAGGAGCCCAAGGAGCGACTACATGGCAACCATCGTTAATTTGACTCCAGAGATGCTGCCCTCCTTCCACATCGTGGCCTTTCACTTACTGCCCGGGGTGTGCACTGGGACCCCGAGCTCGTGGCCGATTCCATATGGATTGATGTGATTGACAGATGCGTGGGGACGGTGAGCCAGACTCCTTATAGTCGCACATCACCATCCCAAAGTTCCAGAAGGGGTCTCTATGAGTTCAGGGTTCCCAGCCTGGGGGCAGGCTGGAAGGAGGGGAGTGTGTGTGTGTGTGTGTGTGTGTGTGTGTGTGTGTGTGTCCTTAAGACCTCCGCACAGAGGACAGCAGCAGATAAGCGCATGGGTTGGGGTTGGCCTGCGGGGCGCCCGGGTGCTCCTCGGGACCAGTCAGGAGCCCACACCTGAAGGGGGCGCTCGAAACATCTCTTTTTCTTTTTCAGCTGAAGGTTGGATTGAAGAATAATGAATTCATCCAGACTTTGGAGCCCAGTAGCCAAGTGCACCTAAAGGTGACAGGTGATGCAGAGGCCACAGTGGGGCTGGTGGCCGTGGACAAGGCAGTCTATGTTTTGAATAGCAAACACAGGCTCACCCAGAAGAAGGTGAAATCACGTGGGCTTCTGGCCAAGGCATTGCCTGCAGATTCCAGCAGGAAGCTCCAGTCTCCTGGGCTTATGAGTGGGCAGCTGTCGAGGTGGGGGGCCGGGGGGCGGTTCTGAGGAGGGCGATCGGGTAAGAGGGTAATAAATGGGAGAAGGTGTGGAAATTATTTGAACCTGCAGTTCAGGGCACCATTGCTCCTTCCCTGAAGCCATCAGCAGGTCCCCATCCAGGCTCCTTTCCGACCCCCAGGTCTGGGACACGGTGGAGGAGCATGACCCCGGCTGCACAGTGGGCAGTGGAAGGGACAGGTTTGCCATGTTCAAGGGCGCTGGGCTAGACTTGAAGGTCAGCACAGGGATGTACACCCCGGCAAGCTCAGGTACTGGCATGGCGTGGGCAAGGGGAGGTCTGGGGGGGCAGGGCTGCCAACTGTCATTTGGTGCCAGATGGACATGAATCACAGTCCACTGCAGTGCTGTGGAGCAAACCCAGGAGGGCCTTGTGCAGGAGAGACAAGTGCACCCCCAGCCTTGCCTACCACCAGCCAGACCCAGCCATTTACCATGGGCCGGTTGTATGTTCTCTCTGAGTCTCAATTTCTTGGTCCATGAGGTAGGGACACAGGTGGAACAGCCCGAGTCCAGAAATCCAAACTCTGAAATGACCTGAAATCTGAAAATTCTTGAACACCAACATAATGCTCAAAAATGGTCAGGTTTTGGAGCATTTTGAGTTTAGGTTTTCAGATTAGGGCTGTTCAACAGGTAACATATATGCAAATAGTCCGAAATCTTGAATAATTCTGAAATCTGAAACATTTCTGATCCAAAGCATTTCAGATAAAGGATACTCAAGGAAACTTACAGAAGTCAGTCACTGTGTAGGTTTGAGTGGGCATGGTGGCACACACCTGTGATCCCAGCTACTAGGGAGGCTGAGGCAAGAAGATCATGAGTTTGAGGCCAGCCTGGGCAACTTTACAAGACTTTGTCTCAAAAAAAAAAGTTATAGATTTGGCCACATGTATGAGACATAAATTGACATTAGCTTGAACAAGGCACAAGTGTATTTCTCACTTGGTGAACAATTTAGAGGTCATCCTGGACCCCAGCACCTTCTGGCTTCCTGCTCTGCCCTAGTCCAAGATGGCGCCTTCCCATTCATTACTTCATGTCTGACAGCAGGATGAAAGGAACAGGGGCAGAGAGGAGACTTCTTTCAGATCTTGTTGGCCAGAACTCAATCAAAAGACCCCCACCTAATTGTCAGGGGAACTGAGAAATGTAGACTGTATTCTGAGAGATATATAAAAAATGGAGGCTTAGTTGCCACAGATGAGTGGGGAGGAATGGATATATGTGACAACTAGGAGTGTCTTCTCTAGTTCTAAACAGATGGATTAATAGCAGTTTATTATATGCCGGACTGTGTGTTGAGTACCCTTTTCTATGTGGTGCTGGGGATTGAACCCAGGACCTGGTGCATGCTAGTCAAGAGCTCAACCACTGGGCTAGACCCCCCAGCCCATTGAGTATTTTTGTGTGTGTGGTGGTGGGGATTGAACCCAGAGCCTCGTGCATGTGAGGCAAGCGCTCTACCAACTGAGCTATAGCCCCAGCCCCCACTGAGTATTTTTATAGATATGCTCTCGTTGTCAGAACTATAATCATGGCCATTTTACACTGCTGGAGAAATTAATTCCCAGAGAGGTTGAGAGACCTGCTGAAGATACCCAGCTCTTAGGAGGAATGTAGGAGGGATGAATGTGATGTCCATAAGGCCCTGGGCATAAAGATGGCACCTGGTAAATACCATCAAGAACGCTGATCATTCATAAGACCAAAGAGTATAAAAAGGAAATGAGTGGGGTGAGAACCAGAAGGTCCTGTGATCCATTCAGAATACACTCTTCAGCCTTAATCGGGTCCTATAATCCAATTTTAGCCATTTTAATACAGTCCTTCCCTTGACCCGCCCCAATTTAAAAATTAGCCAATCGCGTAGATCGTGGCCCGGAGATCCTCCTATCAGAGCCGGGGGCGGAGCCACGTCGGGGATAAAAGCAGGCTCCCGGGGCTGGATTGCCGGACCTGGGTCTGCAGTGCTCCACTCTGCAGAGGGGAAGTTTGCCTCGCCGAATTAAAAAAAAAAAAAAAAAAAGACGTTGAATCGAGGTCTTGACCGTTATCCTGTCATTTGACCCTCTGAACCCCAGACTGGCACTGTCCCCAGAGTCCCACTCCCAGCCGCCGCCGTCGTTCCCTGAAGAGACGGGAGACCAAGAGGAATGCAGGTGGGCGTGAAGGCGGGAGGCGGCCCTCTTTGACTCTCCAGCCTACACGTGCCCACCAGGCTGGGAATAGAAACCTGCCGCGCTTAGCTGTTCCACGCAGGGAGGGACTTAGCTAGGTATGTGATGCGTACAGACTCGTAGAAGGGATGGAGCGGTGGAGTTGGAAGGGGGCTTGCTGGTCTCAGGATCACCCTACTGCAGTCCTGGTACTTGGTGAAGGCTCGGGACACTGCGGCCGGTGGGTAGAAGATGAAACACGGAATCGTGACCATTGCAAACACACAACTGGCAGAACCCCCCACACACAGCCCCCCATTAGCCACCACTGCTGCAGAAAAGAAAAAAAAAAATGGTTTGTGTTTCTCTCCTACATTCCAAATCTTACACAATGGCAACCGTGACTGGATCTGATCCCACCGAGGATCCTAGCAGCAAGGGAGGCTGGGAAATGTAGTTTAGGAGATGTCTAGCCTCTGATATGGGAATACCACGGCCAGTATCTAGAAAAGCTGCCGTCCCCGAGGCCAGGGCATGGACCCCAAGATCTGAGCCTGGAGAAGCTTGGATTCTAGTCCCAGCTCTGTAACTTGGGAGCTGTGTGACCTTGAGCTAGTGAATTCACCTCTCTGAAGCTCAGCTTTCTCATTGGAACTCACCGCAAGGGCTCAGTATGAGGCTTCAGGGAGAAGAGGAGGGTGAGACATGGGGCTCAGCAGATGCCAGAGTCCTGCCTAAGAGGCAAGAGGTGCAGGGCAGCAAGGCCCGCAGGTCCCAGCTTCCTCAGAGCCGGCCCCACCCTCCTCTCCTGGACTTGCCCACAGTGGACAACTTCACCACAGAGCTGGAGAGGCGCTGCTGCCAGGCCGGACTCCGGGAGAACCCAGTGGGGCTGTCCTGCGAGAAGAGGGCCAGGCACGTCCGCCACGGGCCAGCCTGCGTGGCGGCATTCCGGCAGTGCTGTCAACTGTCAGACCCTGACTCGGGAGGCCCTGGAGGAGCAGCTGCTTCTAGGGACAAGGGAGGGGGTCACATCAGGATGCACAGGGTGGGGGCTTCACCCAAGGGTATGGGGTGCCATGGGGCAGGGTGGTGGGTGCCATGGAGGATCTGGCGGGCCTCAGGCCAGACATGAAGGAGGTGCCCCTCCACATCCACCCCCTGCCCTGCAGCCGATGAAGACGATGACCTGGATGACCTCTTTGAGGGCAACACACCTGTCCGTACCTTGTTCCCCGAGAGTTGGCTCTAGAAGATGTTTACTTTACCAAAAAGTGAATCAGGGTAGGATCCCCCTGCCTCCTCTGGTCCCCAACCCCTCCCACCTCAGTGGATACCGATCATGAATGGTGACCCCAGAAGTGGCATTGAGCCTCAGGGTAAACCCAAGATAGAACCACCTGGATGGGTCAAAGATCCCAGAGGGGCACCGTGGTGCTCGCCTGTCACCCCAGTGGCTCGGGAGGCCGAGGCAGGAGGATTGGGAGTTCAAAGCTAGGCTCAGCATCTTAGCGAGGCCCTAGCAACTTAGTGAGACCCTGTCTCTAAATAAAAAAAGGGACTGGGGTGGCTCAGTGGTTAAGCACGCTTGGGTTCAATCCCCTGTACCCCCCCAAAATATCCCAGTGGGTTCTCCGAAATAATGACCCACTAATGGGTGACCCAGTGACACCTAATAGTGTCCTAGCCCTGGACAGTGGCCCCCCAGCCCAGAGGCTCTGTCCCGGCAGCACGAGCTGAGTGACAGGTCCCCACTGCAGCATCTCCCATTACTCCATCAATGAGAATATGCGGGACCCCATCACCACCTGGCAGTTTGTGGCAGTCAGCTTCCAAGAAGGAAAAGGCGATTAGCAAGCCCAGAGCTGAGGGAGTGGGGACAGTGCCCTACGCCAGCCCTGGGGCGCTGGCCTCTGCTTAAGCCTGACTCGCTGGCTCTTGTGGCCCTAGGTCTCTGCATCTCGGAGCCCTTCGAAGAGGTAGTTACAAAAACATTCTTTGTGGACCTAAAGTTGCCCTTGTCTGTGATCAAGAACGAGCAGGTGCAGATTTGTGGTGAGCCGTTCTAATTAGACCGTGGCCGCCATTAGAAGATGGCGCCGGCTTCCACTGTGGCCTGTGATAAACAACTCCTAATATGGAGAATTGGCACGCAATCCCTTACCACCCTATGGGAAAGGTCCACGTGGCAGCTTAAGATTGGTATGCTGGAGGCTTTATTAGGCTGTGCTTGGGCGCTCGGCGACGGGTCACTAGAAGATGATACATGAATCAAGGCCTGAATAAACTGCTGAAGGAAGAATCCTGTGTCGTGTTTTCCCTTGCCGGTGAGGGGTCGCGGCACAGATTCAAGCCATGCTGTACAATTTCAGAGATCGCCCTGTCAAGGTGACCCCTGAGCTCCCCGTCAGTACGCCTTCTAAACAGGGTGGGGGGCTGGGGATACAGCTCGGATGGTAGAGAGCTGGCCTGGCATGCACAAGGCATAGGTTCAATCCCCAGCACCACCACCAGAAAAAAAAAAAGCAGAGGGAATCCATTATTCCATTGGGTCAGTGAAGGAGGGGCCCTTTTAGAAATAGTCTAAGATATTTTCTCATTTAAACCTCACAATAGCTCCACTCAGTGGGTAAAATGGTTGGTCTTGGCTTAGAGACAGAAACACAGAGAGGTTAAAAGACTTGCCTGGGTCACACAGCATGTAAGTGGCAGAGGGGGACCCAGGCAGTATGCTGTTCGTCATGGACTCGGGCATCTCAGGGCCAGGGCAGGGAGGAACCACAAGCCTCCCTGGCCACCTGGACCATGTCCCCATACCTGCCCATCTTGCTGCAGGTCCGAGTGGAGTTCCCCTACAAGGAACCGCTGTGTAGCTTGTCCAAGCCAGGAGCCCCACACCACCAGGTGGTGGTGGTGCCCCCCACTGCCTCCAAGATGGTGCCTTTGTACTTCTCCCTCTTGAGAGTGGCCAGGTAGATGTGGAGGTCAAGGCCAGGGCATGGATTTCCAGGACCACGTCAAGAAGACACTCTTGGTCCTGGTAATGGGCGTGCCAATGCCTTATTGTCAACACAGACAAGTGGGGACCCCGGGCTATGTGACCAAGGGAGGGCCAGGTGGGGCCCAGATGGGAGTGAGGTGGAAGAGAATGGGCCAAAGGTCAGTCAGTGGGCTCGAGGGGTCACAAAGCCGGGACAGGGCCTGGATTCAAATATCCTCTCTCCTGTGTGACCTTGCTTAACTTTTCTGAGCCTCCATTTTCTCATTTACAAGATTAAGATGATCATCATATCCACTGAGCAATCAGAGGGCTATAAAAACGACCCATGACCAATGTGTGGCCCATGGAGCTAAATTAAATTGCAAATAAGTTTTTAAAAATTTAAAGTTTTAAAAGAATAAACAAATGATCTGCATTTAAGATATAAACACTTTAATGATATAAACTCAAAGAGCCCTCAGAACAAACTTTAGAGGCGAGGACTATTTTGTGTGTGGGATGGGGGGGATTGAACCCAGGGCTTAGTGCGTGCAAGGCAAGCACTCTACCAACTGAGCTATAACCCCAGCCTGAGGACTATTATTATCTCCTTTACAGAAGAGAAAACTAAAGCACAGAAAGGTTAAGTAATTTGCTCATAGACACACAGCTAAGAAGTGGTTGAGCTTGGATTTGATGTTGGATTTGGATCTTGGATTCGGATCTTGGATTCAGATGTTGAGTTCCAGAGTCCGTTCTCTTATTAGCTAAGCAGTGCTCCTCTCACTGTCATTGTGATTGTCATTATTACTGCTGTTGTGACAGTCATTTTTAACTGCCTTCCCCATCCTGCAGGCGGGAGGTCAGATAGAACGAATGTTCCACATCCTTCTTGACCCCCAAGGTTTGCGGGGTGGGCAACAGGGCGTGTGGGGTCCTGGGGCCACATTAGGAGGAGAAGGGACTGAAAGGAGGGGGTTTGGTCAGGTGGGTAATCTGAGCCCCTGCCCAGCTCTGCATGCCTTGATGCCCCCAGTCCTGGAGCCCACGTGACACGAAGGTTGTGCCCCTGCAGGTCAGACCCAGACAGAGCTCTTGCCAAGACGGGACGTGCCCGACACGCAGGTGGAAGTGTTTGTCAGCGTCCAAGGTGGGGGGTGCAGGGAAGGGGCCTGGGCTGGGGTGACAGGGGCCGCGGTGGCTTAGGCTACCCCTGAGGGGACCCCGCTCACCCCCTCCAGGTGACATCCTTGCCGAGACCATCCTGGGCAGCCTGACTCCCACGGAAGTACAGCAGCTGCTGAGGGTCCCCAGCGGCTGTCCTGAACAGACACTGAGCAAACTGGCGCCCGTGGTCCTCCTGATGGGCTACCTGGACACCACAGGACAGTGTTGCTCCGGGACCAGGTGATGAAGAACATCGTCGAAGGTGAGAGAAGGCCCCTTGGGGGCCTTGGGAGGCTCTAGGGCTCTCTGGCAGGGTGGCTGGAGTACCTAGGATTAGGGGACACCCCTGGGACCCTCCGACAAGAACACCCAAGGCCTGGCTCCTGTCTCAGGTTACAACCAGACACCGGTTTCTCCAGGTGGCCCCAGGTCCCCAGCAGTGACCCCTAAGTTATCTCTCACCTGCCCCCAGACTACATCCAACAACCCCCAAGGAAACCCCTGGGCGGGCTCGGGTTTCACCCGATGGCAGCACCCCCCAGACCCCCAGGCACAGCTTCCGAGTCCCCAAGGCAGGTCCCTCCCCCTGGGAGACTTTCACACAGATAAGAGTCCACCTGGAGCAGGCCCTGTGGTCACAGCCCCCTGTACCCTGGGCCCTGAAGTCCTCTCCTGCACACGCCTGATGGGTCTCCTCCGCAGGACACATCTAAATGCCCGGTGGCCCACACGCCACCTCCCCACAGCCCTGCGCCGTGTCCCCCCAGGTTTCACCCAGATGCTCAGCCACCAGAGTAGAGACGGCACCTTCCATGTCATCAAGAGGAGGCCTGGAAGCACCTGGTAAGATGACCCTGCCTCGCCTGCCACCACCCGCTCCAAAGTCCAGGGCTCGATGGCCCCAAGAGCGTTGATGACCCAAGAGCATCGATGGCCCCACGTGCTTGGCTCCCTGGCCAGTGGCACCCCACACTGGCAGACCTGAGGGGACAGGGGATGGGAGTCCACCTGGAGCAGGCCTTGGGGTGGCCTCCCCCAGGTGTAGCCAGGCTGTCCCAGAGCCCCCTGCGCTGCCCAGCTGTCCCCCCCCCAGGCTCTTCAGCCTGGCCCACCAGTCAAGGTGCTCAGCCTGTCGTCTCTCTGTGACATCGTCTGCTGGATCATCACCCAGGGGCAGGCGGAGGATGGTCACTTCCTGGAGAAGGGCCCTGTCGTCATGGCGCCCATGCAGGTGCCCGCTGCCCCCTCACCTGGGCAAATGTTGCCCTGATATTGTCCTGACATCCACCTGAATGACAGGAGAGCTGCAGTCAGGACGGAGGCCCACAGCTCCTGGCCCTGCTCGCCTGTGCCCCGTCACAGTGTGGGCAGCCTGGACACTCCTGGGACCCATCTCTCCCTCACCCACCCCACAAACGTGACCATTCCTGGCCTTCCTCCCCCAGGACCTGACTCCTCCCTGTCACCCAGGGAACACACCCATCCCCCCAGCCTTCCTCCCTACCAGCCTCCAGAAGTGGCTTTTGAACACAGTGTGGTGGGGCTCTCTCCTCCTCCAACACCTTCTATGGCTTACAGCTGCCCTCCTCTTCATCCCCTCTAAAGCCTCTCTTCCCATGATCCCTGCTCACCATTCACTCTTTGTTTTGGGGGGGGGCAGTTACTGGGGATTGAACTCAGGGGCACTCGACCACTGAGCCACATCCCCAGCCCTATTTTGTATTTTATTAAGAGACAGGGTCTCACTGAGTTGCTTAGGGCTTTGAACTTGCCATCCTCCTGCCTCAGCCTCCTGAGCCGCTGGGATGTCAGGGATACGCCCCTACACCCGGCCACTTGGCCATCTCTATAAACACCAGCTGTTGGATTTAGGGCCCCCATTAATCCGGTGTGAGCTCTCTGAGACTGCCTGCATCCACAAAGACCCTATTTTCAAATAAGATCACGTTCTGAGGCTCCAGATGAACATGAAACTTAGGGGACACTGTTGTGCTCAGGGGCCAGGGTGGCAGCTGTGGCTGCAGAGGGGTTGAATGCTGTGGGGCATTTCCTAGCAATGGGAAGGCTTCACCCCTCTGGCCCTCAGTGTCCTCCTCAGAAAAAATGGGGCTACCACGAGGATACTCTGATGTAACTCTGAGAGCCTCGCCTCCTGGGCTGTTGACGTCCCTCAGGGGGACAGACCCCGCCCGGGCGACCCTGAGAAGGCTCCTCCTCCCTCGCCCCGCCTCACCTCCAACAGCATCCAGGCCAGAGCTGGGCACCC
Source organism: Marmota marmota marmota (assembly GCF_001458135.2). Lineage (NCBI taxonomy): Eukaryota > Metazoa > Chordata > Mammalia > Rodentia > Sciuridae > Marmota > Marmota marmota. The sequence continues at coordinate 476,603 of NW_026000241.1, forward strand.
AGGAGACCCCCAGAGTCTGGAAGGAAGGCTGGGGAGGGTGTCCCCAAGACGCTGAGGGAGTTGCGCTGTCCCTCTGCCTCCACAGGGAGGCTCCAAAGGCTCCAAAGCAGATGTATCCCTCACGGCTCTTGTCCTGGTCGCCCTGAGGGAGGGGAAGGAGTTGTGCAGCCCGAGGGTGCCGGTAGGAAGCGGTGGGGGGGGGCAGGTCTCCCCATCCCCGTCCCTGTCCGGCACACGGGGGGCTCCCGTCCTCCAGCCCCTCTGGACTCCTCTCTCCTGACTCCCAGACCTCTCTCCACTGACCTCCTTTCTCACCTCCTCCCTCCAAACCTCTAGAACTTGGACGGCAGCATCAGAAAAGCCTGTGGATTTCTGGAGACAAAACTGCCTCATGTCCACACAACCTTCGCCATGGCCATAGCCTCCTATGCCCTGGCACTCGCCAAGAGCCGCCTGGACAGCTTCGCCAGCCGTGGTGGGCGCGGGGCACCTCATAGCCCACTGTGTGTTGCCCACAGTCACTGGGGTGGGGAGGGAGCATGAGGGCGAGTACAGCCATGTATGATGCATCATTTGGTATTTGCTGAGCACCTATTTTGCACCCATACTGGGACTCATATCCTAAGAGACCCAGGTGAACAAGATTGACATGGTCCCTGCCCTCCAGGGTCCCCCTGTCCCTGGGGGAGGCGAGCAAAAGACAAACACATCAATATATCATTACCCATTGAGACAAGTAGGGAGATGGGAACGTCTCCGCGGTGGGCGAGAGAGATGGCGGAGGGGAACAGACTGGAGGCTGGGGTGATTGACAGGAGCCACACCTGTGTGGAAGGCCAGGCGCCTCTGAAGCACCTGTGTGGCCAAAGGTGGGATGACGATCATAACATGTAGGTTATGGAGAGGGTGGCCTCCCTCGCCCTGTGCTGCCCCTAGGGTCCATTTCCCCACCTGCATTCCCCCAGTCGAGGAGAGTGGAGTTAGGAAACGCACCCACAGGGGCTGGGGAGCCACAGAGGAGCTACTCTGAACCTCGGCTTCCCCGCATCTACATAGTCAGAGTCCAGTTCCTAGGGTGACTCTGAAATGCCCACATGTCCTAACCAACGGTTGCCCATAAAGTAGGTGTTCAATAAAACAGCAGATTAGAAGAAGGGGGTCCAAGATGACACAAGGTGTGGGCAGGTCGAGGTGGGTGGGCCCAGGGTGGGTGACCAGGAGGGTGTCCTCCTTCTAGACAGAACCCACTGGCCGGTGGGCAGCCTGCCCCAGAACTCCCTGTACCCGGTGGAGGCCACGGCCTATGCGCTGATGCAGAAGCTGGAGCTGGGCCTGCACAATGACACGGACGCCATCAACAAGTGGCTGCTGGAGAAACGAGAGCTGGGAGGCGGCTTCGGGTCCACTCAGGTGGAGGCGCCAGGGCGCTAACCGGTGCTGCCCGACCCCGGAAGGAGCTGTCCGTGGTGCTGGCGCCCCGGGCCGGCGCTCGGCGCTGTCTGTGGTGCTGATCTGAGGTCCCTACCCCGCCTCGCAGACCACGGTGGTGACCCTGGAAGCCCTGACCCGCTTCAGCTTAGCTGTCCCCTTCGAGGGCATCCAGGATCTCCAGGTCCAGATCAGCACCCCCAGCAGGTCCCTGAACAAGCGGCGGCTCATTGACCAGAACCGCGCTCGCCCTGCGCTCCAGCACCTGCAGGTCCCGGCCGCGGAGGACCTGGAGATGGAAGCCAGCGGCCGCGGCAGAGGCACCATCTCGGTAGGTCTGGGACCCACACCTCGGCCACTCTGGCTGCCAAACAGGCGGAATGCACTTCGCATAATTCTGGAGGGGGGAGCCCGAGTCCGGGCACTGGAGATCTGGTGTCTGGCATGAGCCCTCCTCTGATTGGTAATGGCAGCCCTTTGTGGGGCCCCTCTAACCCCTCCCGCTCCGCCCTCCTGACATGTCACCCACCCCCCACAGGCCCGTGTCCCCACACCGTGCTGTTGAGGATCAGGTGTCAAGAAGTGAACTGGGGGAGACACAAACATTCACGCCACAGGACCCCCCCTGGGGTCCCTAACTGGACAGAGCCCAAGTCCCCTCGTTGGTGGGGACAGGGACAGGTCCAATGCTCCAAGGCAAGGCCCAAACCAGCAAGGATCCAGGCACCATCAGGGCACCAACATTTGCCAGGAACCAGCTGAGGACAACTCAAAGGCCCAGGGAAGGAGGTGAAGGTGGAGCTCCATTCAGCAGGTGGGGTGCCGCTCCTGGTGGCCTCAGTTGTCCCAAATTAAGGGCCACAGAAGTCAGAGGCTAGGGGCCCCTCTGTTCCTGCCACCCTGAGCCCCTCCTTCCTCCCCCCAGGAAAGCGTTTCCCTCTAGGTGGCCTCTCCAGGCCCAGAGGTGAACTCCACCCTCCCAAAATGGGAGCCAGTGATCCCAAGCTCTGGGCCCAGGAGGACGGGCCGGTTTCCCAGTTAGTAGGTGCCAGGAACAGAGTCACTGTTGAATTTCTGCCGTGGACAAACCACACCCTTCTTAAGCCTCAGTCAAACTTAAATTGACACGAGTTAAAATCAAACAAGATCAAAGCTTCGGTCCCTCCATGCTAATCCCCAGGTGGCTAGCCACTGCCATCTTTGGACAGGGACACAGAGACCATTTCTATCACCATAGAAAGTTCTATCACACAGTGTTCTGGCCGCTGAGCCTAGGAACCAAGGGGCAGGCCCTGAAGGGAGTTCCCTAGTGGCCAGAGGCCTGGAAACTCAGATGCTGGGACAAGGGGGAGAGGGAGCATGGGTAGGCTCTGGAACCCCCTTTTCTGCCCCGGCAGATCCTGACCATGTACCACTGGTCCCCAGAATCCTGGGAGGACAGTTGCAACATGTACCATCTCAATGTGACACTCCAGAGTGCCCCAGAAGGTGAGCCTGGCCCCAGGGATTCCTGAGTCACTGGAATGACAGATGTGAGCCACCGCGCCTGGTCCCTTCTTCCTTATTATTTTAACTGTCATTCGTCAGGCATGTGTGTGGCTCAGTTCAGCCATTGGACAAACCTTGGTGAGCACTGACTGCTGCTAGACCATTTCTGGCCCTGGGAACAGAGGCGTGAACAAGAAAAACATCCCTTCTTTTGGAAGCCACATTCTAGTAGGGAGCAGGGAGAGAAATAATCGAACACACACGTGCGTGCACACACACACATATTTTATACCGTTTTCTACTTTATGACATAAGTAAATGTATAAGAAAATAAATATATGGCATAATAGTAAGTGATGAAAAATGTCATACAAAATAAAGTAGGAAAAGATGATGTAGATTGTGGGGAGAAGAGGGAGGCTCTCGCAGGAGGCAGTATTTGAACTGAGACATGAAGAAATTGAGGGAGCGAGCCATGAAGGCCCTGAGGAAACGCCCGTGCAAAGGCCCTGAGGCAGGGATGGGCACACCTGTCTGAGAAGCAGCGAGATAGTGAGGCCCAGAGCAGACAAGGGCAGAGCTGCGGTGAAAGGGTGGGTGGGTAATAGGAGAGGTGCCCGGGGACTTGTGGGCCACGGTGAAGACTTCGGCTTTTGCTCTGAGTGAAGTGAGAGCCGTAGACAGTTCTGAGCAGAGGGGAGACATGACCTAGCGCAGGGTTCCAGAGACTCACTCTCGGTGCTGCGTAGAAAGAGTCTCCAAGGGTGAGGGCGGGAACTACGAGGCCAGGGAGACCACGGGGACCAATGGGGGTCGCAGCTGTGGAAATGATCAGAAAGAGTGGAACTGTACGGTTCCCAGCTGGGGTGCCAAGAGGGGAAGGAGAGCACCCCACCACTGGGAGCTCCCTGAGAGAGGGAAGGAGGAGCCTCGCCAGGCCTAGGGACTTCAGGGACAATCAGTGGCCAGGCCTTTGGTTTTGGCCCTGTTTCTTCAGCAGCAGCATTGTCACCATCGTCACCATCATCCTCAAAGCTGAGAGCTGCAATGCACTGGCCAGGCCCCATGCTAAGTGCTGTATTTATATTAACTCATTTATTCCTCAAATAACTTCTCAAGGTGGAATATTGTAATCTGACTGAGGGAACTGAAGCACAGAGAGGTTAAACTACATGCCCAAAGTCACACAGCCACAGCATCAGGATTTGAGTCCAGGACGCTGGCTTCAGAGATTGTGAGCTTAACCACTGCGCAATCCAGCCTTCCAAACTCTCCTGCCTTCTCTTTGCAGAAAATAAAAAGGGGGAGGAGACCTTCCGGCTCCGAATGGAAACAAGGTCAGAGCACCAGGATTCGGGGCTGGGCAGGAGGAGGGCCCACTCTGTAGAATCCAGATTCCTGTGCCCTGAATGGGGTGGGAACCACTGAGCCTGCTCTCCACACCTCTCCTCATCCCACCCCACTCCTGCCCTCCCCTTTGCCACCATCCTGTGTGTCCACGTGGCCCAGGATGCCACCTGTAGTGCACCAATGAGCTCCAGATGCCCAGAGCTGACTCCGGCCCCATGGCCCTCCCCCCAGGTCTTATTTTCTCCAGACACCCTCCCCTCACCCCAGTCCTGCTGTCACCCAGACTCTCTTGGCCAGGTCTTCCCCAGATACAAACGTGCTGAGCACCTACTGTGTGCCAGCCTCTGTCCTAGGATCTAGGGGGCCAGCTCTGGACAGGGCAGACCCTCCCTGCCTCGGTGGTGCTCACAGCCTATCAGAGGACTCGGATGGTGAGCAAATGATCACTGGGAATCCGTATAAAATGACAACCCTGAGTAAATGTGGCAAAAGAGACGGACGAGGGTTCCCAAACACCAGCTGAGACAGAGAAGATGACGAGAGAAGAGCAGGAGTTCCAGGCTGAGGGACCAGCACGTGCAAAGGCCCTGGGGTCAAGAGAGGGGCTGAGGCTTAGAGCCATCTTATGGAGCTGGAGGGAAGAGGTAGAGCAGGGAAGGGCGCAGAGCCCCAGAGGACATCTGGAGGCAATGACACTTCAGATTTCTGCTTCTAACCTCCCACTGAGGGCAGAGTGGAGCTGGGGAAACTCAGGAGGCTCCTGCACTACTACAGGCAAGACATGCCAGTGGGGAGCATGGGGACAGAGGCAGAGGACAGCTGGAAGAGCCGAGGGCTGTGAAATCCGCAGGTTCCAGGGCAACCGGGTGGCCACCATGACCATCATGGAGATCTCAATGCTCACCGGCTTCTACCCCAACTAGGATGACCTCAAACAGGTGAGGCAGACCCCACCC
>NW_026000241.1:481848-482472 GCF_001458135.2 Marmota marmota marmota
ACCCCACCCTCACTCCCCTCGACGGAAGCTGCGCCTCCCAGTGCTGAGGCTCAGGCCAGGGCCCCCTCCGTGGTCAGATCACTGCTGCACGCCGTCCTGGACGCCTTGGCCACACCCTTGCCATCCCTGCGCCTCTGGCTGTCCCACAGGGTGAGGGGGGGGGCAATCAGAGAAGGCCAGGAGCTGGGAGCTGGCACTGCAGCTCCTAGGGCTGGGGCTGGGGGACTCTGCTGACCCCCGCTGCCACCCTCTGACCCAGCTCACCAGCGACGTGGAGATGTATGCGTTCCAGTATGAGACCAAGGCCAGTACCAGTAACAGCTCCGTCGTTCTCTACCTGGAAAAGGTGAGGCCGAAGATAGCGACCCCACAGGGACACTCCTGGCTGGGGTCTGCAGAGAGCCACTCCCTTTGGTCCGGTTGCCTGTAGTCAAGGCCACGTGGTTAGTGGCTATGGGCAATCGTCGGCACCACGAGGTCAGTGCCCGTGGTCACTCAGCTGGACTCTCCCCACCTGCCCCCACCTCCCGCCACCTGCACAGCTCTCCCACAGGGAAGGCACGGTGCTGGGCTTCCGGGTGCCCAGGATGCTGCAGACCGACCTCCTGCAGGCCGCGCTGGCCT
>NW_026000241.1:482497-491553 GCF_001458135.2 Marmota marmota marmota
CAAGACGTCTGCAGATGTGCCGAAGGTGCGCGCGGGCGGGAGCGCTGGGCCGCGGGGCTCGGGGTCCCCGGCTCTGGGCGGGGTGTCGCACACAAGCAGGTAAAGGCCCAAGAGCACGGGACAGGCAGAGGCCAGAGGAGACTCGGGGCCCGCCAGGCGTGGCCACAGCCCTGGTCCCCTCCCAGCCCTGGGGGTGGGGGGAGTAAATGTGGCAAAGAAAAACGACAAAAAGAAAGAAAGATGGACAGAGAGGGACGGAAAGAAGGAAGGAGGAGGAGGACCGATGGGGAGGCCCTGCGGCTCCCGAAGCCCAGACCCAGAGCAGCCGGCCCGGCCTTCCAGAGCAGTGCCCGGCCCCGAGGAAGGACGGAGGGAGGCTGAGGCAGGAGGAGCTCCAGGCGGCCGCGTGCGAGGCGGGCGTGGACTTCGGTAAGGTGAGGCCACCGCAGTCGGGTGACAGAGGGCTGGAAGCCAGAGGCGACGCCATGCCCTCGCCCTGCCTTCCTCAGTGTATAAGGCCAAGCTGGAGGCCGCTGGGTCGAACCCTTACGTCTACTACCACATGCAGCTGCAGGCCATCATCAAGAGCAGTGAGGCTGGCCGGGGTCCAGGACTGGCCAAGCGTGCGGGAGGCCCTGGGCACCATCCCCAGCCCTGGGGGATGGGGGGAGTGGATGTCCCAGGTGTCGGGAAGGGGGAAGGGGCATATGGCCCTCTCTGGGTCCCAGCCCCGAGGAGGGCCTGGTCTGCACATGCGCTCACACCAGGTCTCTTCCAGGCACGGACCCTGCTATGCCCCTCAGCGTGAAGAAATTTGTCACCCAGGCCACCTGCTATGACTCCTTGGGGTTGCGAGAACAGAAGTCTTACCTCATCATGGGCCTGACATCAGACCTGTGGAGTCAAGTCTGAGTGCGTGGAGACTCTTGGTGCCCCAGGGAATCAGGCCGAGATGCCCCCCGCCCACTCCAGCCAGCCCTTGGTTTCACCATTTCTGCTGGACCTGTCAGCAGGAGGTCTGGGACAGGAGGGCCACCCTGAACGTAGTGCAGGTCGTGCACTGAGCGATTTCAGGGAAGCTCTTTCACAAGAGGAGCGGTGTTCGTGATCTCTGTTTCCACGGGAGGGCAGAGAAGGGCCAGAGGGCCGGGCACTGTGTGTCCTCGTTTTCCTAATCCTCAGTCATGTGGGAAAAGGCTGGAGATCCGGAGCTGAGACCCTTGAAGGCTGCCAGTCATGGCAGAAGGAAAAGGGGGGGAGGTCCCCAACCCCCAGGGACATCAGACTCTCCTCACCGGTCTTGCTGTCCCCCGACAGATACAGCTACCCGCTGGGCAAAAAGACATTCCTCATGCTTTGGCCAAGCGACAGGGACAGGGGCAAGAAGGACTTGCTGGCACAGCTGGAGGGGTTCTCAGAACACGTGAGCACCCACGGCTGTGAATCCTGAGACCCAAAGGCCTCTGCTGCTCTCGGGAAGGTGTCTCTAAGAAACTTTGGGTCACAGGGCTCAGCCCCAAATAAAGAGCACCAAGTTCGGTATTCAGACGGCAGACGTGTGTCCTGTTCCCGCCAGGGCGTGGCCCTGCCCCCCACCTCTTTCCCACCTCATCCTGACCACAGGACTTTGTATTTATTATCTCCCCCCCATTTTTTAAAAATATTTTTTAGACATTTACTTATTTATTTATTTTAGGTGTAGATGGACACAACACAATGCCTTTATTTTTATGTGGTACTGAGGATCGAACCCCGGTTCCGTCCATGCTAGGCGAGCTACCGCTGAGCCACAACCCCACCCTCATTTGCCCATATTTCATTGCGCTATTTGATCTTTGGTGTGATGGTGTTTTGAGTTCCTTATGCAGTCTAGATGTCAACCCTCTGTGAGAAGAGCAGCTAGCGAAGACCCTCTGCCATCCTGGGACTCTTCACCTTTCCGTCTCCTTTGCTGTGCTGTGCTTATTACTTGTTAATGATATGTGAAAACATTCCAGCAAAAACCAATCCTCAAAAGGTAAACCTAGGGGCTGGGGATGTAGTCAGTTGGTAGAGTGCCTGCCTGGCATGCACAAGGCCCTGGGTTCGATCCCCAGCACCACAAAGGGAATCTTTCCCACCCTGCTCCCGCACCCAGGGACTAGAACTTGCATCCCTCGTCCCTCATGTTTTGGGATATCCAGTGACCACAGACAAAGATGAAATTTACCTTTTATTTCCCTGTATACACAAGGGCTTCCTCTTTGGAGGTCACACTTTTTTTGTTTTTGTACCAGTATTGAACCCGGGGGTGCTTAGTCACCAAGCCACATCTGCAGCCCTTTTTTGTATTTTTATTTAGAGATAGGGTCTCGCTAAAGTTGCCTAGGGCCTCCCTAAATTGCTGAGGCTGGCTTTGAACTTGCCATCCTCCTGCCTCAGCCTCCGAGCCACTGGGATTACAGGCATGTGCCACACCTGGTGATGCCTGGCTAGGTCAGTCTCAACATTTAGTTTTTTTTGTTTGTTTGTTTGTTTTTTAAGAACAAGCCTGATTTATTTGTTCCATAAGAAAAGGGCAGGGAGGGCCGGGGTGTATACAGCTCAGTGGTGGAGCACGTGCCCAGCTTGTGTGAGACCCACCCAGCACCACAACAAAAGAAAAAGAAAGGCCAGGATGGTCCATGTAGGGGGAAGGGATAATACTGGATAATATATGAGATGTAAAATACGAAGAGGTGACGCCACGGCCATCGCGGTCCTAGAGCCACGAGTATTCTGTTGAGCCGCCCCACACTGTTCCAGCTCTCCTCGGAGCCTTTCACCCTTGGCTTCCTTGGGAATGTGGGTTCAACACTGAACTCTACTTCCAGATGCAAAGGCAAGGCCACCAGGCCTGGGATGGTGTGAAGGATGTTTCCCCTCATGCCACACCTTAGAAAAAGCAGTGCAAGGGCTGGGGATGTGGCTCAAGCGGTAGCAGGCTCGCCTGGCATGGGTGCGGCCCGGGTTCGATCCTCAGCACCACATACAAACAAAGATGTTGTGCCCGCCGAAAACCGAAAAATAAATATTAAAAAATATTCTCTCTCTCTTAAAAAAAAAAAAGAGAGAGAGAGAGAGACATTTAAAAGGGGGGGGGGGCTGGGATTAAAAAAAACAGGCTAGGGTAAATGGGACAATGACCCCTGAGCCAGAACATACCAAGGCCAGGACACACAGACAGCCCCACAGACAGCCCGGTACTGGGTGGACTGTGATCGATGGTGTTTTAGACGCTGCCCACCTAACTCATCTGAGCAGACGCTCCAAACAGTTTGCTCAACTTCTGCACAAAAGGCATTCCTAGAAAAGTGCGGGGAGGCTGGTCCCCAGAATTCAACCAAAGACCTCTATGCTGTAAAGGACACTCCACTGATTCTGTGCTCTGGGGGCATTCTACGCAATGAGGACAGCACAAATTATAAAATCCCAAATTTCTACTCACATCCTACATTTTATCATCAGAACTGTATTTCCAGGGCTACTTTTTTAAATAATTAGATTTATCTCATTTTTAATTTGTTTAAATTAGTTATACATGACAGTAGAATGCATCTATGCACTTTGATATATCATACCTAGATGGGGTATAATTTGTTTTCTGAGTGTACATGTTGCAGAATCACATTGGTCACGCAGTCACATATATACATACAGTAATAATGTCTGTTTCATTCTGCTGTCTTTCCTATCCCCACATTCTTTCCCCTCCCCTCCCTTCACTTCCCTCTACCTAATCTAAGGTGACACTATTCTTCCCTAGTGCCCCTCACCTTATTGTGAATTAGCATCCCCATATTAGAGAAAACATTCGGCCTTTGGTTTTGTGGGATTGGCTTATTTTGCTTAGCATGACATTCTCCAACTCCAACCATTTACTAGCAAATGCCATAATTTCTATGCTGTAAAGGACATTCCACTGATTTCTGTGCTCTGGGGACATTCTATGTACTGATGACAGCACAAATTGTAAAATCCCAAATTACTCCTCACCTCTTATGTGTCATCATCAGAACTATATTTCCAGGGCTACTTTTTAAAATAATTGGATTTATCTCATTGGGTATTTTTTAAATTTTAAATACTACTCAGCAAAGTAGTATTTTGTTGAGTATATATACCACATTTTCTTTATCCATTCATTGTTAAAAGCCACCTAGGTTGGTTCCAAAGTTTAGCTATTGTGAATTGAGCTGCTATAAACATTGATGTGGCTGGATTACTGTAGTATGCTGATTTTAAGTCCTTTGGGTATGAACCAAGGAGTGGGATAGCTGGGTCAAATGGTGGTGCTGTTCCAAGTTGTTCTGAGGAATCTCCATACTGCTTTCCATATTGGCTGCACCAATTTTCAGTCCCACCAGCAATGTATGAGTGTGCCTTTTTCCCCCACATCCTCGCCAACATTTATTGTTACCTTTATTCTTTTTTTAAATATTTTTTTAGTTATACATGGGCACAATATCTTTATTTTGTTTATTTTTATGTGGTGCTGAGGATCGAACCCAGGGTCTCACATGTGACAGGTGAGTGCTCTACCGCTGAGCCACCAACCCCAGCCCCTGTTACCTGTATTCTTGATGATTGCCATTGTTACAGGAGTGAGATGAAATCTTATAGTAGTTTTGATTTGCACTTCTCTAATTGCTAGAGATGTTGAACACGTTTTCATATATTTGTTTAGCAATTGTATTTCTTCTTCTGTGAAGTGTCTGTTCAGTTCTTTGGCCTATTTATTGACTTTTTTTTTTTTGTGTGTGTGTGTGTGTGTGTTAACTTTTTGAGTTCTTTATATATCCTAGAGATTAATGCTTTATTGGAGGTGCATGTGGTAAAGATTTTCTCCCAGTCTGCAGGCTCTCTTCTCACGTTACTGATTGTTTCCTTTGCTGAGAAGAAGCTTTTTAATTTGAATCCATCCCATTTATTGATCCTTGATTTTACTCCTTGCACTTGAGGAGTCTTGTTAAGGAAGTCAGATCCTAGGCCACATGGTAAAGATTCGGGCCTATTTTTTCTTCTATTAGACGCAGGGTCTCTGTTCTAGTGCCTAAGTCTTTGACCCAGTTTGAGTTGATTTTTGTGCAGGGTGAGAGAGAGAGGTTTGATTTTATTTTGCTACATATGAGTTTCCAGTTTTGCCAGCACCATTTGTTGAATAGGCTGTCTTTTCTCCAGTGAATGTTTTTGGCACCTTTGTCTAGTATGACATAACTATTTATGTGGGTTTGTCTCTGTGTCCTCTGTTCTGTACCATTGGGCTACAAGTCTATTTTGGGGCCATACCATGCCATTTTTGTTACTATTGCTCTGTAGTATAGTTTAAGGTCTGGTATTGTGATGCCTCCTGCTTCACTTTTCTTACTAAGGATTGCTTTAGCTATTCTGGGTCTCTTATTTTTCCAAATAAATTTCAGGCTGGGGATGTGGCTCAAGTGGTAGCATGCTTGCCTAGCATGCGTGAGGCACTGGGTTCGATTCTCAGCACCACATAAAAATAAAATAAATATATTATGTCCACCTAAAACTAACTAACTAAATAAATAAATATTTTTTAAAAATTCATGACTGCTTTTTCTATTTCTATGAAGAATGTCATTGGGATTTTAACAGGAATTGCATTAATTCTGTTTAATGATTTTGGTAAGTAATATAGCCATTTTGATAATATTAATCCTGCCTATCCAGGAACATGGGAGATCTTTCCATCTTCAACTTCTTTCTTTAGTGTTCTGTAGTTTTCATTGTAGAGGTCTTCCATTTCTTTTGTTAGTTTGATTCCCAGGTTTTTGTTTATTTGTTTGTTTTTTTGTTTGTTTGGTTTGGTTTGGTTTGGTTTGGTTTTTTGAGGCTATTGTGAATAGGTTAGTTTTCCTAATTTCTCTTTCAGTGGATTCATTGCTGATGTATAGGAATGCATTTGATTTATGGGCATTGATTTCATATCCTGCTACTTTGCTGAATTCATTTAGAAGTTCTCTGGTGGGATTTTTTTGGATCTTCTAGATATAGAATCATGTCATTAGCAAATAGTGATCGTTTGAGTTCTTCTTTATCTATTTGTATCCCTTTAATTTCTTTCTTTTAATTGCTCTGGCTAGAGTTTCAAGGATGATGTTGAATAGAAGTGGTACAAGAGAACATCCTTGTCTTGTTCCAGTTTTTAAAGGGAATGCTTTCAATTTTTATCCATTTAGAATGATGCTGGCCTTGGGTTTAGCATGGATAGCTTTTACAATGCTGACGTATGTTCCTACTATCCTTAGTTTTTTCTAGTGTTATTTTTAAAAATATTGTCTAGTTGTCAATGAATCTTTATTTTATTTATTTATATGTGGTGCTAAGAATCGAACCCAGTGCCTCACACATGCTAGGCAAGCGCTCTACCACTGAGCCACAACCCCAGGCACCCCCTTTTTTTTCTAGTGTTTTGAACAGGAAGGTGTGCTGTATTTTGTCAAAGGCTTTTTCTGCATCTATTGAGATGATCCTATGATTCTTGTTTTTAAGTCTATTAATATGATGAATTACATTTATTGATTTCCGTATGTTGAACCAACCCTGCATCCCTGGGATGACTCCACTTGATTGTGGTGCACTACCTTTTAATGTTTTTGTATGTGATTTGCCAGAATTTTATTGAGAATTTTTGCATCTATGTTCATCAGGGATATTGGTCTGAAGTTTTCTTTCCTTGATGGGTCTTTGGCTGCTTTTACTATCAGGGTGATATCAGCCTCATAGAATGAGTTTGGAAGGGTTCCCTCCTTTTCTATTTCACGGGGGTATTTTCCTTTGATTACAGAAATGCTGAATGCTCATTGCAAAAGAAATCCAGTTGTTAGAGAAATAGGCCATAAGGAAATAAGGTGGTGTGGAGCTCTACCTATGGAGACGCACACCGATGTTTCTGCAGAATTTTTCTTATGTCCAAACCAGTCTCTGTGTCTCTTCTGTTTTGTTTTATATGAGTCCTGGGGGTTGAACCCAGGGGTGCTATATCACTGATCTAAATCCCCAGCCCTTTTTTATTTTTTTGTTTTGAGGCAGGGTCTCTAAGCTGCTGAGGCTGACCTCAAACTTGTGATCCTCCTGTCTCAGCCTCCTGAGTTGCTGGGATGACAGGCATGGGCCACTGCGCCTAGCTGATTTCTCATTTTTTAACAGAAGGATCATATTCATTGGAGACTTGCCTTTTTTTGCTTCATGTGTAAGTGGCCATCTTCCTACATTGACCCTAAGAAACCTCATTCTGTTGAAGAACCGGATGATAGCATCCCACTGCGGGGTACCCTGGTTTATCCACACAGTTCCTTTTACATGGCCGATTCTTGATTTTAGCCATGAGGTGACGATACGGTGGTTTTGGTTTGGCTTCTGGCTTGGGGTTTGGATACTGGGGGTGCAGCCAGCGCCCTGTGCGTGCCAGGCTGAGCTCTGCTGCCCAGCTCCGCCTGAGTGCCTGCAGATTCTGCTCCATGCAGCTTTGTGCTCGCGGGTGGATGGCTCCGTGGGGAGGGACCTCCAGGTCAGAGGGTAGGTGTGTGTTTCCAGGTCCCCCAGGATTGACGTGGAAATGACCATCATGAAGGAAGAAGTCCAGCCTCACAGGCCTGGCAGGAAGCAGGGCGTGCTGTGCAGCCCACGTGAGGAGGCGCAGGCTGGCCAGGGAACAGAGGAGCAGGAGGAAGGTGGGGGCAAGACCATCCCTGAGGCCTCCACAGGACGGATGGGTGAGGCTGGGTCTGCAGGTTCAGGATGGGGCAGCTGGAATCACTTCAGTGGGCTCTGGGGTGTCGGGCTGTTCCTGATTGACTATACCTGGCCCTGGGGTGAAGAGGGCCGGTGGTTAGATCCCCAGAGTGTGAGAGCCCCATAGAGTAGGGGGTGGGAATGCGGGCCCTGGGTTCTCCTTTCTCACGGATTCCTTCATTTACTCTTTTCTTGATATCTATACAGATATAATTAAATGATTACTTGTGATATCATCGTGCTCACGTTTCTCATCCCCATTAAGACTCTGAGCTTTGGCGCACACCTGTAATCCCAGTGGCTCAGGAGACTGAGGCAGGAGGACTGCAAGTTCAAAGCCAGCCTCAGCAGCTTCGTGAGGTTCTAAGCAACTCAGCGAGACCCTGTGCCTAAATAAAATACAAAAAAGGGCCGGGGACCTGGCTCAGGGGTTAAGCACCCCTGGGTTGGTTGGTTTGTTTTACTGAAAACAAAACATGAGCTTCGGAAGGGCAGACAGTGCCTTGCTCTTGGATGCACCTAGCACCCACTGCCACACGGGCAGCACTAGATGTGCATCTCACAATTTAATACACGGATGGAATCTCATGGGTTTCATCTTTGACTCAATTACACTAATGTGTCAATGGCTGCCTTTCTTCTCAGTGTCTCAGCGCATGCACTTCCTCCTTTCCCACACCTTTTATAAAAACAAAGGGTAAGCTGGGGATGTAGCCCAGCTTGTCCAGCATGTGTGAGGCCCTGGGTTGCATTCTCAGCACTGCCCCACAAAATAAAAGAAAGAAATAAAAATAAAGGATAAAGTTGGGGTTGTAGGTCAGTATTAGAGCATTTGCCTAGCATGTATGAGGCACTGGGTTCGATCTTCAGCACCACATGAAAACAAATAAGTAAAAGAAGGTCAAATTCTTTTTTTTTTTTTAAAGAGAGAGTGAGAGAGAGAGAAAGAGAGAGAGAATTTTTAATATTTATTTTTTAGTTCTCGGCGGACACAACATCTTTGTTTGTATGTGGTGCTGAGGATCAAACCCGGGCCGCACGCATGCCAGGCGAGCGCGCTACCGCTTGAGCCACATCCCCAGCCCAAAAGGTCAAATTCTTAAAAAAAAAAAAAAAAAACGATGAAGGCGTACCGCTCACAACTAACGCTCACAAACCACTGCACAAACCAGCCCAGGTCAAGAGGATCACGAAACTCTAACCCAACTCATCAGTGGGTAGGCAGCGCCCCCGTGTGGTGCTGGGAATATTTCAGGTTTGGGTTCAATCTACAAAATGCCCCA
>NW_026000241.1:493377-498053 GCF_001458135.2 Marmota marmota marmota
GGGAGGGAGAGAGATCGGGGTCTCCAGTCCAGCCCCCGATGCAGGCTGCTCTACTGCCCCACTGTGAAGGCACAATGTGGTAGAAGAGACGCTACCTGACTTTCAAGGCGTGGTCAGGAAAAGAGGCAACTTTCTGGCTGGGGGTGTGGCTCAGTGGGACAGTGCTTGCCTAACATGTGCAAGGCCCTGGGTTCAAGCCCCCGCACTGGGGCATGGGAGAATGGGAGATTCAGTTTCCACGAGGCTCTCCCCGTCTTGAACAGAATGCTCTGGGGAGGACAGCTGCCATGCTGGGAGGCCACTCAGGCAGTCTCCGTGGGGTGGAACTGAAGAGTGGCCTTACCAGTCAGCACCCACCAGCCAGCTACAGTGTGAACCATCTTGGAAACAGGTCTGCCAGCCCCAGTCAAACCCTCTTGGAATTGAAGCTCCAGCCAATGTCTAGACTGTAGCCTTGTGAGAGACCCTGAACCCCAACAGCCCAGCAGAGTCATTCATGGAATCCTGGTCCATAAATACTGGATGAAATAGTAAGTGTCTAGTATTCTGAGCTGCTACACTTGGGGCAATTTGTAACACTGCAATAAAAAATTAATACAATCGGTAACAAATGTCCCATGTTTCCACCCCAGGACCCTTGCACATGCTGTTCCCTCTGCCTGGAACTCTCTTTCCCCAGATATCCACTTAGTTCCCTCCCTTAGCTCCAACAGGTCTCTCCTCAGATATCACTTCCTGTGCCTTCCCTGATCCTTTTTACCCATATTCTTACCCCAGCTCATTTTTCATCAGATCATTTACAAACCGTGTTCTATTATATTACTATGGGAGCAGAGGTATTCGGGATTGAACACAGGGGCGATCTACTGAGCTACATCCCTGGCAATATTTATTTTTTATTTGGAAATAGCATCTTACTAAGTTGCCAAAGGTAGCCTCAAACTTGCAATCCTCCTGTCTCAGCCTCCCAAGTAGCTGGGATTACAGGCATGTGCCACAGTACCTGGCACATATTCATTTCTTTTCTGTCTCCCCCACTACAGCGCCAGTTCCACAAAGACAGGGGTATAGTGCCTGACACACAGTAAGCACTCTATACGGGAGCCACCATTATTAGAATCTTGCAGACCTGATGTGCGTTGGGACTGGAGCAGCTTCCACTAAGTAGACTTAATGCCTACCACAGCGGGCACTTGGCAGAGCTGAGAGCTCCCCCGGCAAACAGACCAGCCACTGGCAACTCTAATGGGACGGCCCCTTCAGACTTCCCCACTGCTGCCACAAAAATCTCAGTTCCTTGATACAGTCTCTAACCCCTGTCCTGCCTGAACTTCCACCATCCAGCTACAAAGAACCAAGAACTGCTTTCGGTAATATCACCTTCTCCAGAGTGGGGACACACAGCCCAGGCGGTTAGGGGGTTCAACTAAAAAACATATGAACATCTGGATTTTTATTTAATTTATTTATTGTTACTGGGAATTAAAGCCAGGGGTGTTTAACCACTTGGCCACATCTCCACCCCTCTTTATTTTGTATTTTGAGTTAGGGTCTCACTAAATTGCTTAGAGTCTCACTAAGTTGCTGAGGCTGGCCTTGAACTTGCAATCCTCCTGCCTCAGCCTCTCCACTTGCTGGGATTACAGGCGCGCACCATCACACTTGGCAACATTGTATTTTTAATGGCTATTTTCATTTTTTAAAGAATATATCTTGGGACTGGGGTCGTGGCTCAGTGGTAAGCAATTGCCTCGCACATCTGGGGCCCTGGGTTCGATCCTCAGCCCCACATATAAATAATTTAAAAAATAAAGGTATTGTGCCCATCTACAACTACAAAAAACATTAAAAAAAAAAGGAATATATGTTTAGTCAGGTGCACTGATGCATGCCTGTAAAGTGGCACATGCCTGTAATCCCAACACCCAGGAGGCTGGGGCAGAAGGTTCACATGTTCAAGGCCAGCCTGGGCAACTTAGTGAGACCCTGTCTCAAAGTAAAAAAAGAATTTTTAAAAAAGGGCTGAAGGGTCCTGGGGTTGTGGCTCAGTGGTAGAGTGCTCACCTAGCATGCACTAGGCACTGGGTTCAATCCTTGGCACCACATAAATGAAAAATAAAGATGTTGTATCCACCTAAAACTTAAGAATAAATATAAAAAAATTAAAAATAAAAAAGGGCTGAGGGGATATCTCAGTGGTAGAGCACCCCTGGGTTCATTCTCCAGTTCGGCAAAAAAATAAAAGTATTGATGTGATAAATATATGATAAATATACTATTATACAATAATAATCTGTAAGATTTATTAGTATAATTACATTTTTTGTTGTACCGGGGATTGAACCCAAAGGTACTTAAAGCTAGAGGTACTTAATTACATTCCGGTCCTTTTTATTTTTTTGAGACAGAGTCTCAGGGCTTCTTCACTAAGTTGCTGAGGCTGGCTTTGAACTTGAGATTCTCCTGCCTCAGCCTCCCAAGCCACTGGGATTACAGGAGAGCACCACTGTGTCTGGCTACTTTCTCATTTTTGTAGCGCTGGGGATCAAACCCTGGGCTTCAGGCACACCAGGCAAGCACCCTTACACTGAGCTAGATCCCCAACCCACTAGTATAATTGTATTTGTATTTAATTTGTTCATTCAGTTTTAAATGGGTTTTTGTTTTATTTTTAATATTTACTTATTTATGTATTTTTCTTTTTTAGTTTTTTAGGTGGACACATTATTTTGTTTTTATTTTTATTTTTTTTTAAGAGCAAAAGAGATAATTTTTTAATATTTATTTTTTAGTTTTCGGCAGACACAACATCTTTGTTTGTATGTGGTGCTGAGGATCAAACCCAGTGCCTTATGCATGCTAGGCGAGAGCTCTACCCCTGAGCCACAACTCCAGCCCTTTATTTTTGATTGACATAATTATATAAATTTGTGGGCTACAATGTAATGTTTTGATACATGGATACATTGTATAAAGATCACAGATCACATGGGAATAATTAGCCTATCCACACTTTAAACATTTACCATTTCTTTGCAGTAAGACTTTTTTTTTTTTTTTTTGTACTGGGGATTGAACCCAGGGGTGCTTTACTATTTAGCCACGTACCAGCCCTTTTTTATTTTGAGACAAGTTCTCCCTGAGTTGCTTAGGGCCTCACTACGTTGCTGAGGCTGTTCTCAAACTTGCAATCCTCCTGCCTCAGCCTCCTAAACTGCTGGGATTACAGACAAGGGCGGGCCACTGTGCCTGGCTCCTTCTAGCTATTTTTCAATGTACACAGTCGCCCTACGGTCAACAGAACTTCGGTGTTCCTTTCTAAATATAACGTTGCACTCTGACCGACCTCTCCCACTGCCTCTGGAAACCAGTTCTACTCTCAACTTCTATGAAATCGACTTTTTAAAGTTCCACCTAGGAGAGGGATCACCTGGTATTTGTCTTCGGACCAGGCTTATTTCACTGAACGCGCTGACCTCTGGCCTCCTCCCTGTTGGTGCAGATGAGAGGGTTTTCTTCTTCGCTGGCTCAGTGGTATCCGCTGTGTGTGCGCTAGGTTTCCTTGTCCACCCATCTGATGCTTCCACACCTTGTGATTGTGCACGGCTCTGCGGTAAATACCCGAGTAAAGCGGTCTCTTCAACTCGCTGCTTTCCTTTCCTTTAGATACAAATACCCAGCAGTGCGATTGATGGACCCTAGGATAGTCCATTTAAAAATGTTTTAGGAACTTCTACCCCATTGTCCATATTGACTGTAGTATCTGAATATAATTCACAAATGAATGTCCATCTTGGGATGAGGCTTCAACCTCTGTACAAAAGGGCCGGAAAACTGAAAAAGCATTTTAGGATTGGTTTTCCCAAGGCAACTTTGCCCCCCAGGGACCGTGGCAATGTCTGGAGTCCAGTTTGATTGCGCGACTGGAGAGGGCTGTCCCTGGCACCTCGTGGGTGGAGGTCAGGGATGCTGCCCCGCACCCTACAGAGCCCAGGACAGCCCACAAGGCGGTTCCCCCCTCGACGGCACGTGCCAGCTGAGACCCTGCCCCAAATACCACTGTCTTATTTCCTTCTCCCCTCTATTCTTCGCCTAGCTAAAACCTTAAACTTCAGGGCTTCTGTACAAATTGTCCCCTTCTCCATGAAGCCATGGCTGGTGTCCTCAGGCTTGACAAGAGCCCATCTAAGGGCTCCCCAGCCCACTGCGTTAGAATAGTCCTGGACCATGGGACTGTCAACCTCCCGACTTACAGTGTGGATTCTCTGGCGCCACGAGGCAGCGGATTCTGCCTGGCTGTTAGGGGCCAGGAATCTGTATTCTTCTTAACCACCCTCATCGTCTGCCCCTACCGCGGTCCCACCGTGGGTGGCCCAGTGACCAGGGGAGTGTCTACGGTGTGGCAGGCGCCATTAAGTTTCCTGCCGGGGAATCCCGGCACACACTCTGCTCCAGGAGGTAGGCTTTCCTGTCGTGCCCATTTTACAGAGAAGTAAACTGAGCTTCAAAGAAATGATGGTGGCCAGGTGAAAGACTCAGAGCAAGAAAAGGGGCCAGGTGCTAACCGAAGCCTGATTCCCGGGAGAGCGAGAGCGCGAGCGCGGGGCGCAGGGTGACGAACTGGGGAGCGCGCTCGGAGGTGGGGGCCGCGGGGACCAGCCGCGGCCTTCGGATGC
>NW_026000241.1:498665-510659 GCF_001458135.2 Marmota marmota marmota
CCGTCCCCTAGGCCGGGCCGCGCGCTCCAGCCCGCACCCTCCCCCAGCGCCCCGCGAGGACTTTGGCTTTTTCCAGGAAATGCCTTAAAGGGATGCGGGGGGAGCGGAGGCCAAAACCAAGGGTCAAGTTCAGGCCCGAAGAAAGAT
Source organism: Marmota marmota marmota (assembly GCF_001458135.2). NCBI lineage: Eukaryota > Metazoa > Chordata > Mammalia > Rodentia > Sciuridae > Marmota > Marmota marmota. The sequence goes on from NW_026000241.1 coordinate 498,813, forward strand.
ACCCAGAGATGGGGGAGGGCCGTCGTTCCTCTCCTTCCCCTACCCGAGGCCCCTGTCCCCATCACAGCTGGAGAAGAGCGTCCGGCGCCTCCGGGAGAAGTTTCATGGGAAGGTGTCCAACAAGAAGGCAGGGGCGCTTATGAGGAAATTCGGCAGCGACCACACCGGAGTGGGACGCTCCATCGTGTACGGTGAGCGGCCGGGCCCTGGAGTTGGCGCTGGGACCACATGGTCTAGGGAGAGGTGTGGAGGGAGACCCTCTCCCCGGAAGTCCCAGCCTTGGGGAGACCGCGGGACCTGGAACTCCAACAGACCCCTCAAGGGCCCTTCCTTCCCTGACTCTCCCATCAGGGGTAAAGCAGAGAGATGGACAGGAACTGAGTAACGACCTGGATGCCCAGGTAACCTGCCCCCTCGCCCCAAGGACTGGGTAACCTGAAGGAGAGAGAGGGGACCCGACCCGACCGTGGTGACCCACTCTGGAGCAAGAGGGCCTGGCCACAGATGGTCCTCCACTCATCAACCGACCTCACGCACTTTTTCCTCTCAATCCGTTTCTGGCCGGGGCTTGAAACAGGCGGTGCAACAAGCCGGGCTGGAGAGGCCTCCAGGTCAGGGAAGGCTGCCTGGGGCTGGGGCTGCCAAGACTTCACGATAGGGAGAAGGAAGCCCCAGAAAAGGAAGCGGAGGGAAGAGGAAGACAAAGATCTTCCAGGAGGAGGGAAGTCAGAAAGGGTACTGGCCCCAGAAGAAGGAGGGTTAGGAGCTGGGGAGGAGGGAGGAGGGAACCCGTGTGTGCAAGGAAGGAATGAATGGCTTTGATGCACAGGTGCAAGATGGTCACCTGCCTCGTAAGACAGCTTTGGTGGCTGATAGTCTGAATGTCCCTGATGGAAAGGCCAATCACAGAGTTATTAAAGAGTATAATAAAGTATGTTGTCTCTTTATATACATAGAGCATAGGATTACAAAAATAATAGCAATACATTGACTGAGCATTTCCCTTGTGGCAGGACTCCAGGAACTGACTTTTTTTTTTTTTTTTTTTTAATATCTTTATTTCTTTATGTGGTGCTGAGGATCGAACCCAGTATCTCACACATGCTAGGCAAGCACTCTACCACTGAGCCACAATCCCAGCCCAGGAACTGACTTTTTTGTGGCAACAGTGACCCCATTAGACAGGTCCTAATATGCATCACCCCATTTTACAGACAAGGAAAGTAAGGCCCAGCATGATGACATCATTGTCCAGGTTCATGCAGCAAGCAGGTGCTAGCTGGGATTTGAACCCTGGCCACCTGGAATCAGAGCCTGGCTCTGAGATGCCCCTCAATAACAACCCCAGGGACAAGTACCTTGCCCTACTTTCCCCAGTTGGAAGGGACAGAGCCGGGATTCCAACCTGCCTCTGTCTGAATCCACGTCCCCAACACTTAGCCTAAGGCAGTGTGGCCTCAAGGAAGCAATATGTCAGTGTCGACAGCGTGTGGTGAGTCTTCAGGCAGGAAGAGGGTGTGGGGTCCAGGCTCCGCCAGCCATGCTCACTTGGGGTACTCTGAGGCTCTAGGCCTCAGTTTCCCTATCTGAGCAGTGGGAACACCAGGTACGCCCTCCTCCCAGGGCTGTTATTTGGATACCTGAGGCCACACTGGTGGTTCTCAGTAAGTGAGGCATGGCTCAGTCAGCTCCTGGGACTTAGGGGCACCGTATTCTCAAAGGGAGCCAGAGCCACCTCTCCCCATCCAGGAGCCACCGTGCAGGGACCCCTCCCCCAACAAACAAGGGTACAAAGAGGCCCGAGAGCCTTGCCCAGTTTCTGCCCCAGTGTCTCCATCTAGGACCCACCAGAGGACATGAAGCAGGATCGGGATATCCAGGTGTGTTGGTGGCTGGGACAAGGCCAGGTGTGGGATGAGGGAGGAAAGGCAGAGAGGACATCTGTCTATCTGTTCGTCCATCCATCCATCCATCCATGGCAGACAGCACAGGGGCAGGACAGGGACGCATTTGTAGGGAGAAGAGGGCTGACATTTATGGTTGTGGAGGAGGGTGACCCCCCTTCTCGTCCCCACCAACCCCATTCCACAGGCGGTGGCCACCTCCCTCCTGCCATTGACGCAAGCCAACCTGCGCATGTTCCAGCGTGCCCAGGACGACCTGATCCCTGCCGTGGACCGCCAGTTTGCCTGTTCCTCCTGTGATCACGTCTGGTGGCGCCGTGTGCCCCAGCGCAAAGAGGTGATGCTCCCAAGCCCGACCTTGATTCTGTCCCGTACTTCACTCCTGAGCCCCATCCTCAGCAGCCACCCCTCCGATCAAAGGACATGAGCCTCCGAGAGCTCGGTGACACTTCCAACCTTGGAGCCCGACTATGAGCTCTGATCTCAACCCGTGGCACCGAGGTGGGCTCCTGACCTTGGATTTGAGAAGCCAAACTCCTGCCCAAGAGCCTGACCCTGTGCAGTTTGGCACCTACGGAGTCAAACCCGAGCCCCGACCCACCACGGCTGGCTTCTGCCCGGGGCCTGTGGGGCAGGGGGCCTGTGGTGTGCTGCTCCTCAGGGAGTGGGGCCCCGCTGTGTGCCCACTGCCCTGGTGTCCACGTTGCCGCAGTGGCTGTCATAGGCGGCCAGTGTGACCTGCTGGACATACAGTCCAGCAGCTCAAGCACCAGCAGCCGCTGCGGTGCCACTGCACTGGCGACAACCCAGTGCCCTCTCCACACCCCAGGTGTCTCGGTGCCGGAAATGCCGCAAGCGCTACGACCCAGTGCCCTGTGACAAGATGTGGGGCGTGGCCGAGTTCCACTGCCCGAAGTGTCGGCATAACTTCCGGTGAGGGCACTGACCCCCACCCCACCCTCACTCCTGCCCCTTCCCAGTCCTGTCCCACCCTGTCCTGGCCCCAACCCCGGCCCAGCCTCGCCTTCGGACCCTCACAGCCCTGCCCGCCCCCAGGGGCTGGGCACAAATGGGGTCCCCGTCCCCCTGCTACGGGTGCGGCTTTCCCGTGTATCCAACACGGATCCTCCCCCCGCGCTGGGACCGGGACATGGACCGCCGCAGCACACACACCCACTCCTGCTCGGCCGCCGACTGCTACAACCGGCGAGGTGAGCCCCACCACCGACCGCTCGGGCAGCCTGTGTCCCCTGTGCGGCCACAGCCCCACCTGCGCTCATCTTCCTGGCTCCCCTTTCCTTGGCCCGAGTCTTGCCCATGGGGTTCTGAGGTCTCGCCCCAGTGGCCCACATCCAGGGTCCCGTGGCCTCTGTTCTGGGCTCCTGTCTTATCCCTGCAGTCCCAGCTGACCCCGTGTCCCTGGCTCTCTGTAGTCTCCATGTGCTCGGTTTCCTGCAGCTCTGTCCCCATAATCTGTGGTCCATAATCTCGGTCCCCTCCTGGCCTCCACAGAGCCCCACATGGCCCCTGCTGCCTCATCCCGAGTCTCCTGGGTCCTTGGGCCCCATGACCTCAGCTCCTCTCCCTCCCCAGAGCCCCATGTGCCTGGCACGTCCTGTGCACACCCCAAGAGCCGCAAACAGAACCATCTGCCCAAAGTCCTCCACCCCAGCAACCCCCACGTCAGCAGCGGCTCCACAGTGGCCACTTGCCTGAGCCAGGGCGGCCTCCTGGAGGACCTGGACAACCTCATCTTGGAGGACCTGAAGGAGGAGGAGGAAGAGGAGGAGGAGGAGGAGGAGGGCAGGCCCAGGGAGTGACCCCTGCGGGCGCACACACCAGACGCGGGCTCTGGATGCTCTGTGTTGTTATAAAATGTGAGCTCAAATCCGAGACAAGTGCCCTTGGGGAGCTGTCTGGGCCCGCGACACGGGTGGGGGGACTCCTGGGTCCCATTCTGGGGCTCTGGGGAGCAAATCCACAGTGGGAAAGTCCGGGACAGGCTCAGCACTGAGCCACAGAGAAGGTGCGGCCAGGACAATTTAGTCTTCTGCTGGGAAACACCCCGGGGCCAGGCGGACAGAGGCCCGGGCAGTCAGGGCCTGGCGGGTCGGATCAGCATGGCGGCCTTCTTGAGGGAGTATGCCCCGCCTCGGAACTCAGCCCAGTAGACACCATCCTGGTAGCGGTTTCGGTAGTGGCCACCACGGTGCCACACACCATTGAGGTTGGAGTGGGCACAGGCATGGTACCACCAGCCCCCGCGCTGGTACAAGGCGCAGTTACCTGAGGGGAAAAGAGTGGGTGTCCTCACCAGATTAAAGGAGCCTCCCCTGCACGCCACGTGCAAGGCATCTGCCAACCATCCCCTGGTCCTCCCCAGTCTTACTGAATATAAGCCCTGATCCTCCATTTCCTCTCCAAAATAAAAACCCTGGCCTCCCACTTTGTTTTTCAGAGTAATAGTCTTAATGCCTTCCCTGTCTCCTTTCCAAAGTACAAGACACACCTTTCCCACTTTTAAAATTAGTCATCATCACTCATTCCTTTATCAGGAAAAAAAATTCTTGCTTCCTTTCTAGAATAAGAGACTGGCCTGGGGTGGGTGCAGCTCAGTGGTAAAGAGCTTTCTTAGCCTGTGTGAGGTCCAAGATTTGATCCCCACCGCACCTGTGCGCACACGCACAAAAAGAGCAAGAGTGAGAAAGAATATCCTGGTTCTCACCCTATGCCCTCCAGAACAGAACAGAATCCTAATTCTTGCCTCATTAGAGAGCTAATCTAGGCTCCCCATCCCCTCATCAGAATAAAAGTCCTAGCCTTTCTTCTCTTGCTTTCCTATTCTGATACTTATCAGAGGGGAATCTTGTCCACTGCTTTTCATTCCCTACCCAGAACAGGAATCCCACCTGCCCTACCCTCCCTCCAGAATAAGAACTCCTACCGGAATAGGAGTCTCGGTCTCTATCCACGGTGCTGAAGGGTTTGTCGTTGTGCCAAGAAAGAGAATCTCCAGCGTCACCGTGGTACTGGCCAAGCCGCAGGCGATAGTGGTCGCTCTCAGGTTCCAGAGAGAAGCTATCATAGTGGGCACGTGCCCCACGGCCCCCCCAGTCCTCCAGGAGCACCAGCAGCTCGTGGTCCCCCCGGCTGGTCAGCTGATGCACAGGTTCGAGGCCCAGCCAGTATTCCCCGTCAGGCCGCCCAAAGCCCACCTGGCGAGACGGGAGAGTCGGGAGGTCAGGAACAGTGCCCTGGGCCCCCCGGCCTGCGCCGCCCGGCCCTGCCCACCTTGTAGTGCTGCCAGGTGGTGAAGAAGTTGACGGAGCCGTCCTGGCGCCGCTGGATCACCGTCCACCCTCCGCCCTCCAGCTGCTGCTCGCACCACGCAGACACCTCGAGCCGGCCCAGTCGCAGCTCGTAGACCCCACTCTGGCTGTGGCCTGCCCGGTGGGCCTCCGCACAGTCCTGCCACGGGCCTAAGGGCACAGGGATGAAGGCACAGCCGGGCCAAACAACTCCTCAGCAGAACAAGAGTCCTCCTTCTCGCTGGTCCCTTCACGAAACAGACTCTGCCCTCCCCTTCCCTCATCCAAGTAACACCAGCAGCCACTTCCTCACCTCACCTCGCAAGTCCTTCTCTCATAAGAGCAAACATGGAGCCCAGGGCTCTTCAGTTCTGTCATCTCCTCACCAGAATATATGTCCTGAACTTAGACTCTGAACCAACTCCACTCACCCAAGCAGCAGTCCTCCACTTACTGTCCCCTCATCAAAATGAGAGTCCCTCCCCTCATACTTTCTCTCCTATTTTCACACCATAGTAAGAAATTTTGTCTTTATATAAGCGTTTCATTATAAGATAAAAGCAGCCTTTCCTCCAGTCCTCTCACTATGAGAAGACTCTCCCATGAAAATCTTGACTCTTCCATTTCCTTCCACCCACACTGCAATGGAGATCCCCTGGCTCCTCACACCCCCTCATTTTACCTGATGGCTTGGTGGGGATCACAAGGGACCCTGCAGGCATAGGAGAGGCCAAGGGGCCCTGTTGTCTCCGGGTCTGGTCTCTCTGGGGCTCTGGGGCTGGGTCCAGCCTCCTGCTGGTGTTATTGGTGCTGCCCACCAGACTCAAGGGCACCACAGGCACCAGGGGCGGGGGCAGGACCTGGGGCGATGGAAAAAGTCAAGTGCAATTGCATCGATGCCTAGCTCAGGAGGCATGGTCTCCTCAGGGCCAGAGAGGATGTAGACTCTCCCAGTGCCCCAACAGGAACTTGGTGGGGGACACGTCCCAGCCCTAGGACTAAATCCCCCCAAATCCCCCCCTGGAGATTCTCTCTTGGTCATCAAGCACAGATAGAGCTGGGCTAAAATTCTCTTTGGTGCTGAGAGCTTAACTCAACTGCACCTCAGTCTCCTCTGTGAAGCTGGGATAACAGGAGCATGTCCTACCTGCTATTTAACAGATTCTCCCATCAACACCGTAAGATAGGGACTATCACAGAGAAACTATCTTTTATGCAAAATCCAGGGCCAGATATGTTCTAGAATTCAGAATGGCATGGCAAAATTCTGAATGACAGGGATGCACGGTCACTGGTCCTTGTACACGGTAATAATATGCTTGAGTGGAGAAGCATATGAATATTCACATTAAATGGATAAGTAAAGGCCATAAATAGCCCCCAATTATATTTTGACCCAAATAAGTAATGAAAGGAACGGATAGGAATCTCGTTTCCAGGTTTTTCGGATTTCGGAACTGCGGATAACATCGTGGGGTTGCAGAAGGCCCATTTCACAGATGATGTGCACAGCAAACAGATGCTACTGAGAAAGGCTTTCTGGTTACCTGCTGTTGCCCGCCGGCGCCCCCCGGGCACAGGCGCTCCAGGCGGGCGATGAGGTCACTCTGCTGGCTGACCAGCTGTGCCAGCTCTCGGAACTTGACGTCCAGCTGGTGGAAGCGGGCTGCGGCCTGCTGAGCCTCGGCCGACGCATTGAGCACGCGTTCCCCGAGCAGCGCCAGCGCAGCGGCAGGCTCCGCCCCCTGGCTCGGCCCCGCCCCCGTGCCGGCCTCGTGCTGCAGCTGCGCGCGCAGCTGGCCCAGGCGCGCGCTCAGGCCGCGGCTCTCCTTGCGCAGCGCGCGCACCTCGCCGGCCACTGCGCCGTCGGCGGCGGCCAGCCTCTGCAGCTCGCGCAGCAGCTCCTCGTGGCGGCCGACGCGCATGCGCAGCGCCGCCACCTCGCTGGCGTTCACGGCCTCGGAAGTGGGACGTGCGGCAGCCGCTCCGCTCCAGCATACGGCGCCGGTGAACTTCTGCTGGGGCAGCACGAAGGTGTAGGTGCAGCGCGGGGCGCCTGCCCGCGCCCACGACGCGCCCAGCAGGAGCAGCAGCGGCAGCGCGCGCCACCGGGGCACCGACATGACGTTCCTGCAAGCAGGGGAGGACAGGAGGCGGTTGCACCGGGAGCCCCCGTCCGGCCCCCCATTCTCAGGCCGGGCGACGCACGCGGGCATGCGTGTGTCCACTCCTGCTTGGCCGCGGGTCCGGGATCCGTCTCCGTCTCTTTCTCCGAGACGCCCCAGGGCGATCCCGCTCCCGATCCAGGCGCCCTGCGGTTAAAATGCCTCCTGCATTCATTCATCAAATGCTTATTGAGCGCCGACTGTGTGCCAGACTTTCTTCTAGTCGTGAGCAAAGCACAAAAGTCCCCGCCCTAGTGGGCAAGAAACAAATATAGGATTCGTAGAGTATATTAGTCAGCCGGTGCTAAGTGCTAAAAATAACGGTAGCGCGGAGAGGGAGGGATGTGAAGAGTCCACACAGGGGCTGCTTGAGAGGAGGTGGATGTGGACAGGGGAAGACTTCCAGGAGGAGGTGACAGCAGGAAGTCGTGGGAAAGTCTGGAGAGAAGCAACCCGGGCAAGGGTAACGCAAGTGCAAAGGCCCGAGTCGCCCACGCCGGCGGTATTAAGGAAAATGTAAGGAGCTGGAGCAAAAGCAGAGGGAGGATGCTTGCTTAGCATGTGCAAGGCCCGGGGTGCCGTCCCAGCACCTCAAAAAAAAAAAAAAAAAGCAGAGAAAGCAGGGTGGTGAGATGGGGGAAGGGGCAAGATCGGGGGAGGGGCAAGTCTGGTAACAAAGCCCTCCCCCTCCAACCCAGAGGGAGCACATCTGCTTCCCTTCATAACAGACCCAGGCCTCGCCAAGCCTGTGCGCCTCTGTTTAGATCCTGAATTCCTCCAGCCCCCTGCCCCCTCCCAGGGTCCCAGCTCATGACACCACCTGGCTTTCCTTACAGCAGCTGCCCCCCCCCGCCCCCGGTTTCCAGCACTCTGCCCTCAGCAGCCAGTGGACACCTTGACCTCAGGAATCTGTTCCTATCCTTCCTCTACTCAACCTTCAGTAGTTCCCACCTCACTTAGCGTGAAAGCCCTAGTCCTCCCAGTGACACACTCTGCCTCGTCCCCTCCCTGCCCTCACCTCCTCCAAAGCACCCAGGAACAGCACTTGGCCAGATCCTGCCTCAGGGCCTTGGCATTTGCAGTTTGCTCCACAGGCAACATTCTTTCTATTTTAACGTGCCCCCACCCCCATCCTGGTTCAGGTCCCACTAGATCTGGGCTGCACTCCCTGTCACTCTGTGTTTTTCAGTTTTATTCCCCACTCTTGCTACTAATTTGCATACCCCCACTGCATTCCCCGGGGTTTCTGGGGTTTCCTTGGCTGCCATATCCTGTGCCTAAAATAGTGCCTAGCACTCCTCCCCAGGCCCCAGGCCCCCAGGTGTTCCAAGTGCTCCTGCAGGTGAGCTCAGACAGGATCTTTGCTGGCAAATGGATACTTGTGGCCACCACCCTGGCCCTGCCAGAGCCACACCTATGGCCTCCTCACCTTCATCTCCAGGCCCACCAGGGTTCACACCTTTGCAGTCTCAGAAGGGGACATGCATGCCTGTGTGTGCTTACTGACCCTTGGAACCTACACACCTATCCACCCCATCTGCCCAAGTGCCTGTTTGTGTGGCAACAGGGACACAGCCTCAACCAAAACACAGAATCTCTGCCCTCCTGGATCTGATAGTGTCCTTGGGAAAACTATGGAATACTCCGCAGGGAAGTCAGAGCAATGGAGCTTAGGAGGAAAATCAGATAAGAAGAGGGAGAGTCTGGAGCTGGGGAGAAGGGACTTAAAGGGAGGGGTCAGGAAAAGTCTCACTGAAAAGGCAACACTTGCGCAAAACCTGAAGGAAGAGAGAATGGGAACAGCAGGGGAAGCCCGTGAGTGTGGAACAGAGTGAGCAAGAGGGAGAGCAGAAAATGAAGGCAGAGAGGTAGCAGGACATAGGGTGCACAGTATTTGGGGCCTTGAGGAAGACTTGGGGTTCTACTCTGAGTCAGGGGGGCCAGGAAGGGTTCTGAGTGGTGGAAGGGCCCATTTGCTATTGTACTGACACACCAAGAAAGAGCTGTCAGGGTCGGGAGGGTCTTCTCTTGCCCTTTCCAACACTCAGTCTCCCACAACAGGAATGGACCAAATCCTGGGGAGCTGGAATGTGTGTAAAACCCAGCGCCTTTCATGGTGTCAGCCTGGGGTGGTGAGCAGGAGGCCTGGGAGCCTCCTCCGCCCAGCCAAGCAGAGGGCAGGGTCTCCTGACAAAGAGAATCCGCATCCACCTGCACTCCCACCTCTCACCTCTCACGACCAAGACCCTGAATCCAGCGAAGCTCACAGCAGGCACAAGAAGTCAGAGGAAAAGCCGAGGGTCCAGGAGGGCCTCTGAGCTAAGGAAGGGGAGAGGCTGGTGAGAAAGAAGGAGAGAGAAGACTTGGTAACCACCCCCGGCCCCCAGAATCTGGGAGTGGAGCAACTGTAAATATTTAGCCTTTCCCACGTGAGAACTGAGGCAGAATTGCCAGACCCCCCCTGCCCAGGCCACCAGAGCCTGATAACACAGGTCAGTGCCCTGGACGTCCTTTCTCTTCCTCCCAGTGGAGCACAGAGCGTGGGAGGCTGCAGGCACTGGTAGGACCTGCAGGATCCCAGCCCCAGGCACACATCCCACATAGAAGGATAATGATGGAGAGCATCAGTGGGCACCTACTGTGTGTCCGACGCACCTCTAAACTCTACACCTTTTATCTCATTTAATCCTAGAAGCCCACTCCAGATTCTCTGTGTAGCATCATTTTAGAAAAGGGAAAAAGTTCAGAGAGGGTGAGCCACTTGCCTGCAATCAAGCAGCCAGAAAGGGATCACAGGGGATTCAGCCCAGTAGCTTGGCTCCTGAACTCACACATATAACACAACAGTCACATGCATGTGCACAACAAAACAAAGACACACACACTCGTGCCGTTACCCAACAAAACTGACAAAGTACTGCACAAAGCAGCAAAGATAGACAAATGAAGTTCATGTACACATGACTACTAGTTCATCTGGCACACCCACAAAGACAACGAGGGCTAGGGACATTGCTCAGTGGATTCCCTCCCCAGCACCATAAAAAAAAAGAACAAAAGACACAAGAAACACAACGAAGATCTAGGCAACAATTGTATGTTCAAAATATGGCCACACAGGCACACATCCAGTGAAACTCAAAGGGAAATATCCACGGGTTGTGGGTCCGGGTCTGCACCTCAGACATGAACACGCCAGGTACAAGTGGCCACACACAGGCAGCACAGAGACACCAAGCCGGCACACAGCAACGCCCAGATGCCCATCTGCCAAACCATGAATGTTTGTCCCTCATTCACTGGGTCACATTTTCACAAAAGTCAAATCACACAGGGACAGAACAGGAGGAAATAACCATGCAGTCATTTCTCAGAGATAGAAAGAGATTCATGCAGAGCCCCCCCCCCGCCCCCCGAAGCCGGCCGGGGCCTCTGACCTGTATGAAGGCCCTGCCGGCCAGCAGCCCAGCACCGGGGGAGCAGCCTCCTTCCCCACTTCCAACCGTCCTGAACTCCTGGAGTAACCCGAGTGGACTCCGGGGCTGCAAGAGGAAATGGTTGTCCCAGATCTGAGTGAGGCTGCCAGGCTGGGCTCTGGGCCGGGGCTGGGCCGGGGCTGGGCCCCCCACCCTCAGCCCCCGCTGGTTCCCCATTGGCAGCAGAGAGAGGAGAAACCTCCTAAGTCACAGACAGACTGAGGGAGGGAGAGAGGCCCCGAGTGGAGAGACCTGGGGAGAAGGGAGAGACAGGGAAACGATGGAGAGGAGAGGGGAAAGCTGGAAACCCACTGATGATGGAGACGACCGATGTTGGAGGAAAGGGAGGCCGAGATGGGAGGACAAAGGATGGGGAGGGGGCAGGGCCTGGGGGAGCCGAGAGAGGGCCTGGGCGGGTGGCCTCCCCTCCCAGGCGAGGTTTTGGGGGAAAGCCAGAGGCTGAGGCCAAGACCCGGGCTCTGGGTGGAAGAGGGCGGGGTGGACTATTCACGAAGCGCCCGCCGTGCCCAAAGTCTCCGGAAGTTGAGGTGGAGTTTCCATCCTCAGCCCATCGGCCGACAGGACGAGAATGAAAAACCGCCATGGCCCGATTCCCTCTCTGGCTCCTCGCGAGTGCCTGGTGCCACGGTGTCAAGCACTGTGTGCACATTCCGTCTCTTGGCTCGCAGCCCAGGGCAGACAGTTCCACCCTCACTTTGGGGTACTGCAGGATCCTCGAAGTGGAGATGTAATGGCGCCGCTGGACGAAATGGGCCCGGGCGGGATTCGAACCTGTGGATAGGCTTCTCCGCCGCCCGGAGCTGTTCAACCCCGCCCTGGTTTCCGTAGAAACAGGCACCGGTGTCTCCATAGCAACCCCTCCAAAGATTTCCTACTCCCCGCCCCCGCTCCCCTCGACGCCACTTAGTGCGCAGGCCCGCCCGATGACGCCATCGGCTCCGGCGCCGGAAGTGAGCCGCGCGGCGCCGGAAGT
>NW_026000241.1:511387-518779 GCF_001458135.2 Marmota marmota marmota
CGAGGCTTACGCCGCGCAACCGCACTCGTTCGTGTTCACGCGGGGCAGCGCGGGTCGCAGCGTCCGGCAGCTCAGCCTGGACGTGCGTCGGGTCATGGAGCCGCTCACCGCCACCCGTCTGCAGGTCTGCCCAGCCAGCCCGCCTCTACCCACCCTGGGCCGTCATCGCGGCTGAGGGCCGGCTCTGTGAAACCTCGGGAGGCCGCTGTGTCCCGACTGGAGAACGGGACCTACCTGAGGACAGGGTCTCTGCATCTAGCTTGGGGCTTAGTTGGGCAGTGGGGACAGCAAAGCGTAGCTTCTCTGAAGGACCTGGGGCAAGGCTTCACTGGGCTTCTGATTGCTCATCTGTTAATGAAAGGTGCATAGGAAGCAAGGGGCAGAGATGGCACTTAACTAAACCCTGGTTCTAGCGATCGGGACCCTCAGCTGAACGTCACTGTCTTAGTGAGGAATACCGCTATTCGTTTCTTTTCCTTTTTGTAATTTCTAGATCCGCAAGAAGAACTCGCTGAAGGACTGTGTGGCAGTGGCTGGGCCCCTTGGGGTCACACACTTCCTGATCCTAAGCAAAACAGAGACCAGTGTCTATTTTGTGAGTGGGCATCCACACCTTTCATCTCCCCCAAGCCCTCTCCTTCCTTGTCTCTCATGATGAAACCCTGTGCCTCTGAGCTGCCATGATTCTGGCTTCAAAGTAAACGCTCTGAAGAGACAGGCAGAGGTTCCCACTTGCCCTGCCCCTGCTGAATACCTGCATCCGCACTGATCCTCTTTTCTCCTGCAGAAACTGATGCGGCTCCCAGGAGGCCCCACTTTGACCTTCCAGATCAACAAGGTGAGGGGTGGAGGTGGTACAGAGGCCATGTTGGGTAGGAGCTGGGCTTGGGGATGGCCCCTGCCACATGTAAGTGATAATCATCCACTCCCGTCCTGCCTGGCAGTACACACTGGTCCGCGATGTGGTCTCCTCGCTGCGCCGGCACCGCATGCATGAACAGCAGTTTGCCCACCCTCCCCTCCTGGTACTCAACAACTTTGGACCTCACGGCATGCATGTGAAGCTTATGGCCACCATGTTCCAGAACCTGTTCCCCTCCATCAACGTGCACAAGGTAGGCTGGGCCTCTTGTCTTGGCAGGTGTAGGTGGATGGGTCATGGAATGGGTACCACCAGCCCTTTATTAATGACCTTATTTGATAAAGGGGAAACGGGTTTACAGAGATGAAGTCATTGGCCTGAGGTTAGAATCTAGAGTGTGCTACTAGTTGGGCACAGTAGTGCGTGTCTGTAATCTCAGCACCTCAGAGGGCTGAGGCAGAATTGCAAGTTCAAAGCCAGCCTCAGCAACTTAGTAAGGCCCCGAACAATTTAGACCCTGTCTGAAAATAAAAAGGTGAGCGGGGGTGAAAGAGTGCAGGACTGGAGTTTTGTTTGGGGCTCATCATCCCCACTGCCGCCACCATCAGAGTTGGGGATTAAACCCAGGCCCTTGGGCATGCTAGGCCAAGGACTACAGGGTTTGGTTTGGTTTGGCACCAGGGATTGAACCACCCAGGGGCACTTAACCACAGAGCCACACCCCCAGCCCTTTTTTATTTTGAAGCAGGGCCTTGCTAAGTTGCTGAGGCTAGCTTTGAATTTGGGATTCTCTTGCCTCAGTCTCCTGAGCTGCTGGGATTACAGTCGTGTGCCACCGCGCCCAGTAGGACTGCAGTTTTTTTTTCAGAGCCCCAGCCCCTAGTCCATGTTGGCAGCAGTTCTCCTGCTCAGTAGGGAATCTGATGTGGGCACCACTTGCAGCACCAGCAGCTGCATGGCATGGCCAGTGGTGTGGGGCCTGCTTGGCCAGGGTTGTGAAGGCTGCAGGCAGCTCACTGGGTCCCTTCTCTTCCCTCAGGTGAACCTGAACACCATCAAGCGCTGCCTTCTCATCAATTACAACGCTGACTCCCAGGAGCTGGACTTCCGCCATTAGTGAGTGCTCTGAGAGGGAGTGAGGGGTGCAGGGCCAGGCCTCCTTGTGCGACTGATGACAGCGCAGCTGCTGAGACTCCGTGATTGCTCAGTCTCAAAGTAAACGCTCTGACGCACTGCCCAGAGGCAAGGGGCGCAGAGTGGGTTCAGACGCTGTGACCTAACGCCACCCCTACCCCACCCCGCTTCTGCCTTGCAGTAGCATCAAAGTGGTTCCCGTGGGTGCAAGTCGGGGGATGAAGAAGCTCCTGCAGGAGAAGTTCCCCAACATGAGTCGCCTGCAGGACATCAGCGAGCTGCTGGCCACGTGAGGAGGGCTCAGGGTGGGAGGTCACTGCAATCCAAGGGCCCTAGAACTGTCCCTGGAATCTGATCACCTGCTGAGTCCCATGTGTCCCCACAGGGGTGCAGGGCTTTCAGAAAGTGAGGCGGAGCCTGATGGCGAACACAACATTACTGAGCTACCCCAGGCCATTGCAGGACGCGGCAACATGCGGGCCCAGCAGAGCGCAGTGCGGCTCACAGAGGTGATGCTCGGTGGCAGGGGTGACCTTCTCTGGCAGCCCCCAGCCCCAAAGGAAGAACTGACTCTTCCTCCACCCCCCATCCCCCCCAGATTGGTCCCCGGATGACGCTGCAGCTCATTAAGATCCAAGAGGGCGTCGGGGAGGGCAACGTGCTGTTCCACAGTTTTGGTGAGGCTAGGGGTGGCCAGGCTCGGGTTCAGGGATACGAGGCCAGCCAGGGTAGGTTGTGGTGCTACAGCACACAGGACCTTGGTGACCTGTGTCCTCCTGTTCAGTGCACAAGACGGAGGAGGAGCTGCAGGCCATCCTGGCAGCCAAGGAGGAGAAGCTGCGGCTCAAGGCCCAGAGGCAGGATCAGCAGAACCAGAATGTCCAGCGCAAGCGGGAGCAGCGGGAGACCCACAGGTCCGTGTGGACAGCCGGGCAGGCGCGGTGGCCCCCAGCAGGTGGCTGGCTGACACCATCTCCTGCAGGAAGAAGAGCCTGGCGGGCATGAAGAGAGCTCGTGCTGATGGGGACAGTGATGCTGAGGACCCAGGGGTGCCCCCAGAGGCCGAGAGGGCTGGCCAGCAGGAGGAAGAAGATGAAGCGGAGTATTTCCGCCAGGCAGTGGGCGAGGAGCCTGATGAGGGTGTGTGGCAGGGTCCTGCAGCTGGGCACCCAGGACATGGTTTTGGTCCTTGGGGGCCCTGACGACTGTCTTCCCACAGACATGTTCCCCAGGGTGACCAAGCGGAGACTGCACACGGGGCCTCCAGGCAAGAAGCAGCGGGTGAAGGAGCGGAGGCCTAACCGAGACAGGGGTCAGGATGGTGGCCGGAGGCCTCTGAAGCCCAAGAGTAGACCCACGGGAGTCCAGGGCAAGCAGGGGCACCGAGGGACTGCCCGAGAGCGCAGCCGGGGAAGGCCACTGAAGAGAAGGGCTTGAGGCTGAGCCCAGTGATGCATGGAATGCCCCAGATTGGGGCCCAAAAGAGCTGCCCCTGTGCAGCCCTCGGTTTCCTTTCATAAAGGAGCGGTAGCCCAACCCCCAGCCCCCCCACCCCCACCCTCGCACATCAATAAAGAGACTGAACTTGGCGGGTGTCTGAAGTCTGCTTTCTGGATGGATCAGGGGCACCTGGTGCCCAACATGACAGCCTAGGAACCAGGGCCACCTGGTGCCCAACATGACAGCCTAGGAACCAGGGCCAACCTGGTTTCTGCCCCAGGTCCTGGTGCATGTCCCCCACCTCCGGCAGTGAGGGGACGGGTGGTTGACTGGGGTGTCCTGTGCTGAGGCATGGGCCCCTCCTGATCTCCCCTCCCCCAGGTCCCTGAGCAGACTACGTTCTGCTGTGGTGCAATGAGGAAGGAAGCTGGGTGTCTGACTAGCTCTGCAGGCTGAGGGAGGGGCTGCTGGTAACTCGGGTGGAGCCTCAGCAGGGCTCGGCGTGGGTGGCAGGCCACAGGCTGGCTGATCAGGCCATGGCGGCCACCATCTCAGGTAAGGAGCAAGTGCTGGACTAATTAAGGGTTGAGTGAAGACATGGCAGGAGTTAGGCTGCTCAACCCAGGTGGTGACAGACGGGCTGGCCAGGGGTCTTCAGGAAGAGGGGAGAGGGTTAAAAGGTGCTTGGCAGGAGGCTTCAGAGCCTTCTGAGGGGCAGGCTGGGCTGGAGCGGGGCTTGTGCATCCCCAAGAGCTAGGGGCCAGCCTGCCACAGAACAGGCCAAGTTTTCAGATCACAAAGCTAAGGCTGAGGGAGGGGCACACAAGGGGATCAGAACCAGCTCTGGGGCACATGGTCCCCAGGCTGTACTGGGGACAGTGACACAGTGGTGCTTCCTGCCCTCCTGGAGGGGATTCTGGTGGAAATGTTCATTATAATGATCAAAAGAAGATAACCTGGCTGTGGAAAAGACCAGGGAAAGGGGGCCAGAGGACATGAGCGATGCACGTCCGTCGTGAGGGAGATCAGTCCTCTTCCAGACATGGTCAGATTCCAGGGGTAGCAGGGAGGGTGACTTGCATGAC
This sequence comes from Marmota marmota marmota, assembly GCF_001458135.2. NCBI lineage: Eukaryota > Metazoa > Chordata > Mammalia > Rodentia > Sciuridae > Marmota > Marmota marmota. The sequence continues at coordinate 515,909 of NW_026000241.1, forward strand.
TGGCTGGTGACTCAGTAACTGGGCAAGAACAGCCAGTGCAAAGGCCCAGGGGCTGGACATGTCTTAAGGATCAGCCAGGAAGCTGGTGGTTTGGGGGTTGCTGTAGGGAGTCATGGCTGCGGAGAACACGAGGGAGAGTGGGAGGGATGGTTCCTTCAGGACTTTGTGGGATGGAACTTTTTTGGGGGAGGGGAGGAGGGTGCTTGGGGTCAACCCCAGGCCCTTGCACAAGCCAAGAACATGCTCTTCTGCTGAGTTCTGACCCCTGCAGAACTGACCTTTCTGAAGCAGGAGCCATGGAGGCCTGTGCAGGGTGAGGGATGAGACCTCTCTCTGGTGCTCACAGGCACCCTCTGGGTTGTAGGGAGGACACGGAAGGTGAAGCAGGAAGCTGGAGGTCCAGGGCTCACAGGGCTGGTATAGGTGGGAGATGATGGGGGCTGGCCCTGGAAAGGGCTAGGGAGGGACAGATTTTGATGTAGCACTCTGGGACTCACTGATAGATTCGACTTCAAGAAGGACTAGTGTAAGTTTGGGGACTCCCTGAGGTTCCTGCTCCTCTGCCCTGGGGCCCACGGCCCTCTCTGGGTAGTCATTGCTGACCTACATGCAGACCAACGTGAGAGCACTGGCCCTCTGCTAGTGCTCAGCCGGTCCTCTGTGACCCAGTAAATTTATCAGCTAAGTAATAGAATCTCTTGACTCGGGGCCAGATTCCATTGCAAGCAGGAGCCGAGGCTGGTATCCCTTGCAGGACATGAGGACTTAGGGAGATGGTGCACGCAGGCCCCAGCTGGAAGAATCAACCTCACTGCAGATGTGGGCTGAGGGCAGCAGGAACCATGCTGAGGAAGGACAGAGCTCAGCTGTTCACATCCCCCGCCCACAGGTGACAAGTCCTGCCCTGAGAAGTTCACAGCAGCTGCTGACTTTGTGCTTAGTAGCTACCAGCAGGACTTCCTCTGGCCCGTTCTGGTGGCTGCGTTCCTGGTGGCCATGGCTGGCAATGGCCTGGCCCTGTACCGCTTTGGCAGTCGGGAGCAGCGGCCCTGGAACCCAGCTGTGGTCTTCTCTGCCCAGCTGGCCATCAGCAACCTGCTCTACGCCCTGACGCTGCCCCCGCTGGCCGCCTACTTCTACCCACCCAAGAACTGGCGCTATGGGGACATGGCCTGCCGCCTGGAGCGCTTCCTCTTCACCTGCAACCTGCTGGGGGGTGTCATCTTCATCACTTGTATCAGCCTCAACCGATACCTGGGTGTTGTCCACCCCTTCTTCACCCGCAGCCACCTGCGGCCCAAGCACGCCTGGGCCATCAGTGCCACTGGCTGGGCCCTGGCAGCCCTGCTGGCCGCCCCCATGCTCAGCTTCTCCCGCCTAAAGAGGCTTCAGCAGGGAGCAGGTCCATGCAGCACAGACAGGCCTGAGGCCTGCATCAAGTGCCTGGGGACAGCAGATGACCACCAGCTTGCAGCTTACAAAGCCTACAGCCTGGTACTGGCAGGGCTGGGTGGTGGCGTGCCACTACTGCTCTCCCTGGTGGCCTATAGTGCCCTGGGGTGGGCCGTTTTCCGCAGCCATGGTATGACAGCAGGTGAGAAGCTGCGTGTGGCAGTGCTGGTGGCCAGTGGTGTAGTCCTCTACGCCAGTTCCTACATGCCCTATCACATCACACGGGTGCTCAACGTGGATGCCCGGCAGCGCTGGTACACCCGCTGCCCAGGCTTTGCAAATGAGACCCAGGCTAGGGGGGCGCTGGAGCTGGGGCCCTATCTGGGCTTCCAGGTGATGCGGGGCCTTGTGCCCCTGGCCATCTGCATACATCCCCTGCTCTACATGGCTGTGGTGCCCAGCCTGAGCTGTTGCCGCCAAAACTGCCCACAGTGTGTCGGAGGCCACCCAGAAGACAAGACTCCTGGCCAAGACCTGCCTCTTGATAATGACAATCTCCGAACCCCAGAACCCCAGGCCTCTGAGCTGAGCCTGTGACCCGCCTGCTCTCCCCACCAGGCACTGGGACAGGACTAGAGTGAGAACCAGACCACAGCAGGCATCGGCCCTGACGCACCAAGAGGCCTCCGAGCTGCCACTGCCTCCCTAGAGAAAGGCCTGGGCCCCTGGCCAGGGTGGGACAGCTGAAGCCCAGGCCAGCACACGATGGATTCCTCACCCACAGCAAGAAGGCCCCGCGAGTTTAGGGGGCCAACACCAGCCTGGAGAGCCGGTGCCACCACCCCAGGGAGGAGGCGCGCGAGAATGAGGAGGACACACGTGGGTGCTTTGAGCCTTTTAATGCCTTTGGAGTCCCCTGCTCTTGGAGGCTCCTTTCCATCACAGAGGTCTAGGCTGGACAGCAGTGGCAGTGGTGACAGGTGGCTCAGTTGGTTGATGGCCTAGAGAGTGAGGAAGTGGTGAGGACAACAAAATGCGGGACGTGATGGCACCCCAAGACACCCCCCCACCGCAAACAGCGGGGCTCTGGGAGAGGGGGGAGGCCAGGCAGTGTGGTGGCAGGGCACATGAGGAGTCAGGCTAGCAGTCACAAACTGGGCCCTGCCTGCCAGACTGGTGGTGGGTCCCAGGCAAGGCAGCTGTCACTAATGTCTGATGGCCTCTCTGCCAGGTTTTTTAGAAAAATGACAATAAAGGACTGCCACTTCAAAACAGCCTTGACTATTCAGTTGGGGTGGGACCCACGTCAGCCTCAGTGTGATCTGTGACAGGGAGGGGGCGGGTCTGGGGCAGCAGGGGTCTTACTTGGCCCATTCCACATTGAGGATGAGGTGGTCGTAGCCGAAACCAGACACCCCGGCGATGGCACGTGCGGCGTCCTCCCGGCGGTGGAAGCTTATGAAGGCAAAGCCCTGGAGG
>NW_026000241.1:519324-521534 GCF_001458135.2 Marmota marmota marmota
GAAGGCCCCACCCCACCCCACCCCACCACAACGCAGGGGTAATTACAGGGTGCTGGGAGGCGTCCAACAGCCAGCCTGGCACCCAAACGCCCCTCACCTCTGCGGTTAGGCTGCATGGACTCCCCACGGCGACTGGCCCCATCCCGCAAGCTCGGTGGCACGTACTTCCCGGTCTTGTTCTGTGCGGCCTGCACGGGCTCCAGTTCTGCAGACCCAGAGTACGGTCCCAGTGAAGCCTTGCCACGTGCTAACAGAGTGACAGAACTGCCCGACCACCCAGCTCCAACCATGCCTAGATGCAGGTACCATCTGCCAAGCCACAGACGTCAGGCCGGTCACTTTGAGGCCTCTCAGAGCCTCAGTGTCCACAATGACACCATGATCACATCCAGGAAGAGGGTACTCTTTGAGCACCCTGCCAGCAACACCAGCAGAGCAAGGGCTCACAGGGCAAATGCAGTCCCAGGCACCCAAAGCCCAAGGTCACATGGAAAGGGACAGTTCCCAAGGGCTCCACACATGGCAAGTGACAAGTGCAACTGCATACAAGCCCCCAGAGGGCCATCCAGACTGACGCTCGCTCCCAGCGGGCTGAAGGGCTGAGACCTCAGACAGGCACTTGAGTCCCACAGACACACACACTCAAGTCACGATGGTGTCAGGGAGTCACATACAAGGGACAGCCACATCCCAATCACATTCAGTGCAGTTACACACACAGGTGTGGACATGAGTACCATCACTGAGGGTGTCTGAGCACACACAGGGCCCCAACAAGGAGACAGGCCCAATGGAGCACAGCCACGGATGCTGTTAAGTGGGAGATGACAGCTACAAAAGGGACAGCACCTGTACACACAGAGCCAGCTCAGCCCAGGACGCTCCAGGTGCCCAATCCCACCCCGCGCCACCCCAGGCCATGCCGTACCTCCCGGCAGCTTCTCCTTCTCGCCCGTGGACAGGCCTAGCTGCTCTGCCAACTCCTTCTGCATGGGCCCAAGCGTGTCCTTGTACGGGCAGCGGGTGGTCCAGTGGTCACCCTTGCAGATGCGACAGGACACTATCTTCTGGCCCTTGAGCTTGTTCATCGGATCCTCCTCCTCCTGGCAGTTCAGGTCCTGGCAGGGAAGCAGGTGGCAGCAACTCAGAGGGGGCTGCTTCACGCCTGCTACCACCACCCTGGGCACCAGCCCCACCCTCAGCCCCACCTACCTCTTTGCTGGTGATGAATGTCATGGAGACATCATCACTGACTGTGGTGGTGGCCACATTGGGGCCTGGTGGGTCAAACTCTGAGTTCCCGAATTTCTTCCAGTTCTAGGCTCAGAGAGGGATGGGTCAGGATAAAGACTGGGGGCCCACACTGGGGCACCCCAGGCCTACCACTGCCTAGAGTACCCTATTTTTACTCTCTCCAAACACCTCCCCATCATGGGAACAGTGACTGTTCCCATTTCTGAGGAAGCAGGGGCAGCTCTCAATCAACACAAGAGTTCCAGGTGACAGAGACTCAGGGTGAGGTGGGAGCCAACTACATAGTCAATAATTCCCAGGGCAGTTTGCTGGGCCGGCTCCCGCCAGGAGGCAATGCTCAGGAATGTGGGGGGTCACTCAGAGTGAGGAACCTTGAGAGACTTTAAACAGTGAGCCTCAACTTACCCCCTATAGAATGGGGACCACAAATGCTCCCTGGGCTGCTATGGAGATCAGTGCCTGGCATGGTGTCTGGCACAAAGTGCAGAGCAAAGTGTATTAAATGTACTTAATGCTGTTACTTCTTCCAGAAGCCCTGAATCCTGGGTAAATGAAAGCTGCTATGCCACCCCAAGGGAGGGCTAGTTCCTCCAGGTAGACAGTCCAAGAGGAATAAGAATCTAGCCCCAGGACAGGTGTGGTGGCACACACCTATAAGTACAGCTACTCAGAAGGCTGAAACAGGAGGATCTCAAGTTTGAAGTCAGCCTGGACAACTCAGCAAAACCCTATCTCAAAAAACATTCTTTTTTTAAAAAAATGAGTTAATGTGCTGGGGGTGCAACTCAACTGTAAAACACCCCTGGGCTCAATTCTTAATAAATTTATACCAAAAAAAAAAAAAAAAAAAGTTGGGGATGTATCTCAGAGGTAGAGTGATTGGCTAGCATATGCAATGACCTTAGTTCAATCCTTGGTACGAGAGGTTAAAAAAAAAAAAAAAAAAAAAAAAAAAA
>NW_026000241.1:523542-576259 GCF_001458135.2 Marmota marmota marmota
TTTTTTTTTTTTTTTTTTTTCTGTACTCAGGAGTAATCTACCCCAGAGTTACAGTTGCCCAGTCTTTTTTTTTTTTAGATAAGGTCTCACTGAATTGCCCAGGCTGACCTTGAATTTGCAATCCTACCTCAGCCTCCGCTTCCAGATCTAAAGTTCACTTTTTTTTTTTTTTTAAGAGATGGGAGCTTGCTATGTTGCCCAGGGTGGCCGGGAACTCCTGGGCTCAAATGATGCTCTTGCTTCAGCCTCCTTCAGCAGCTGGGACTACAGGTGCTCGCCACTACATTTGGCTAAAAACCTCACTAATTGTACTAGGATGTGGCCCAGTGGTCCACTTGCCTAGCCTGCTCAAGACCTTGAGTTTGATCCCCAGCATCACACATAATAATAATAATAATTAATAAGAAGAAGAATGCTCACATATGCAGCGATTATTGTATGCCAGGTACTGATAAGGCAGGAAAAGGGCTAAAATTAGCAAAAAGGAAATTGGAGCCCCTTCCAGGTCAGGTCTCTGTGTAACAGGGCTGAGAAACTGCAAGCAGGCCTCATTAAGGGAAGGCCAATTCCTGTGGAAGCAGAAAAACTGATAGACAGACACCTGTTGCCTGGTACCCAGACCCCCATCAAATAAAGGCATAGTAACCCCGCTGGACAACCAGAGGGTGTGAGAGGAGCTTGTGGACTCTGAGTGCCTTACCTGGGATTAGGTCAGGGACTGGCTTCCTTAACCCTGTAGGTTCACATTAACCCCTGGACAGCAGCCACTCTCTGTGTCCCTCTCTTGGGACCCTTCCCACTTCAGCAGCTCTGCTTTCTATTACTCTAATAAATCACGTTATTTTGGTTATTTTGCCCTCACCCTGTGTCTGTGGGTTTCATTCTTCAAATTTGCAAGACATTCAATCCCCAGTGCCACCAAAAAAAAAAAAAATTGTTTTTCGCAAGACAAAGAACCCAACCCTACACTCTGTGCTGCACTGTAAGGAGGAAACTATCCCTTTGCCTGGGCTGTTTCTCCTTATCTGGGGAGGAATTCCCTTATCTGAAGAAGAAGTTACTTTTTTTTTTTCCGTAGTGCTGGGGGTTGAACCCAGGGCCTTGTGCATGCAAGGCAAGCCTAGCCTGCTATAGCCCCAGCCTATGGAATACCGTTATCTGAATGACAAAATGTCAAGTGGCCCCTTCGCAGCCACTCTCTCTTCTTTCTTTGTAGCATTGTTACTTCTCTGATAACATTGTTCGGGGGCGGGGAAGGGGATTGAATTCAGGGGCACTTGACCACTCAGCCACATCCTCAGCTCTATTTTGTATTTTATTTAGAGACAGAGTCTCACTGAATTGCTTAGTGTCTCTCAGTTGCTGAGGCTGGCTTTGAACTTGTGATCCTCCTGTCTCAGCCTCCTGAGCCACTGGGATTACAGGCATGTGCCACCTCGCCCTGCTCTCTGATACCATTTTTTTTAATGTTGTGCTGGGATGGAACCCAGGGACTTATGCATGCTCAGCACACACTCTCCCTGAGATTCAGCCACAGCCCTCTGATGGAATTGTGTTCATTAACTCGTTGTCAGTTTTCCTAAAGAACACACATTCTCAGTGTAAGCATTAGGACACACCAGGAGGCCAAAATTGGTTCTTGGATGGAGAAAGAAAAAAAATCTTAAATATATTTGGACCTCCAAAGTCAACCCTAACAGAAAAAAATCAGAAAAAAAAAAAAACCCTCAGGATTTAATTTCTATTGTCAGGAAGAAATTGAATGTAATTAGATTAAAATGAATTTACTGATTTAGATTCAATTAGAAAATAATTCCATTTATTTTTCCTTAGGAAAGCAGTAATGAGGGAAAAAGTCATGTGCTAGAATGCTAGCTAGAGAAAGCAAATATTTGCCTGCTTTGTTTCATCCTGAATCATTAACATACACGTTGATTGTGCTCCACACATAGTAAGTGCTCAACTAATACGCTTTTGGAGAGAGGTGAGAACCAAATCAGAGGGCTTTTTTATTTTTTAGTTACCAGCGATTGCACTCAGGGGTGCCTAACCACTGAGCCACATCCTCAGCCCTTTTATTTTTTATTTCAAGACAAGGTCTCACTGTTGCTTAGGGCCTCATTAAGTTGCTGAGGCTGGCCTCAAACTTGCAATCCTCCTGCCTCAACCTCCTGAGTTGCTGAGATTACAGATGTGGGCCACTCTTCTTCATCCTTGCAGGCATAAGGTCACTGAAGTGTTTGAGAGGCGCCCTGTGGTAACCATAGGTTCTTTTAAAATATATATATTTATTTTTTTTTGTTTTAGGTGGACACAATATCTTTATTCATTTTTATGTGGTGCTGAGGATCAAACCCAGTGCCTTGCACATACCAGGCCAGTGCGCTACCACCTGAGCCACATCCCCCAGCCCCACCATAGGTTCTTGTGAGAAAAATGATTTGGGTAGCCAGTAGGGGGCAATGTGGAAGGGGAAATTAGCAGAACAGGAAGGAGGCTGGGAAGCAGTCTAAGAAAGAGGAGGAACATCAGTGTCGTCTTTTAGGAGGGTGGTGTGTGGCAATATGAATGAAAATATAAAGTTTACACAAAGTCCCAGTAAAAATTTGTGCAAGCAGCCAGGGGCAGGATAGAGTAACCCTGGGTTCAATTCCTAGCACTGAAAAAAAAAAAAAACAAAACTGTATAGGCTTATTCAAATTTACTCCAAGAAATGCAAAATCCAAACAAACTAGCCAATGGGCAAAACTTAAAGTTTTGTGTTATCCATGTGTAGTAAGAATGTAGAAATGTAACACCAACACACAACATTAGTGTCTAAAATTATGTAAACACAGTCTGAGAGTGTAGCAGCCACCAGGCCCTGGGCTCCATCTTCAGCTCCACCAAAAAAAAAAAAAAAAAAAAAAATTATGATAGTTCTTCTGATGGAAATTAGGCAATACTTTCAAAAACATATAATGCCCTAGGAATTTTTCTTTGAGTCAGCTAATAACTTAACCTGCAAGTTTGTAAATGTGCGCTGATGTGAGAAATCCGTGCCCGTGGCTCATGGTACCACCACTGGGAGCCCCTGTCTGCTAGTCCACAAGGGTTGCTTGAATAGATTATGGTCAGCAAAGTCATCCCCTGGGAAACACTGGGTGGCCTTGAAGAATGTAGATCTATTTGTGTTTATGTAAAAGAAAATTTAAAAAGTCAAGGCAAGGGTTAGGAATTAAGATAGCTGGGCGCGTGGTGCATGCCTAAAATCCCAGCAGCTCAGGAGGCTGAGGCAGGAGGATCATGAGTTCAAAGCTAGCCTCAGCAATGGCGAGGCGCTAAGCAACTCAGTGAGACCCTGTCTCTAAATAAAATACAAAATAGGGCTGGGGATTGGCCCAGTGGGGATTGGCTCAGTGGTCGAGGGTCCCTGAGTTTGTACCAGAAAAAAAAATTAAGATAACATTCAGAGGATAGAGATGATCCTTTTCTTCCTCCTGATAAGTGTAGGAAGAAAGCTGTAAAATGTTACAAGAACCAATTTGTGCAAATCCTCTTTTTTTTTTTTTTTCTTTTCTTTTGGTGGCATTGGGGATGGAACCCAGGGCTCCATACATGCAAGGCACAGACTCTATCACTGAACTCCACGCAACTCTTAGTTTCTGAAAACCTTTTCTTTGGGGGGAGTGCTGGGGATGAAACCCAGGGGTGCTTCACTGATGAGCTGTACCCCCCCTCCAGCCCTTTTTATTTTTTATTTTGAGACAGGGTCTCACTAAGTTGTTTAGAGCTTCACTAAATTGCCAAGGCTGGTCTGGAACTTGCCGTCCTCTTGCCCCAGCCTCTTGAGTTGCTGGAATTACAGGTGTGCACCACGACACCAGCCTGTGAAAATCTTTAATAGCACATAGACGTGAAGTTACATGCAAGTCATTTACTAGAAAGAACTATCAGAAACCGCTAGACGAGGCCAGGTGTGGTGGCACACCTGTAATCCCAGCCATTTGGGAGACTGAAGCAAGAGGATCTCAAATTCAAGGCCAGCCTGAGAAACTTAGTGAGGTCCTCAGCAATTTAGCAAGACCCTGTCTTTGTTTGTGGTGCTGGAGACTGAACCCAGGGCCTTGTGCCTGCGAGACAAGCATCTACCATCTGAGCTATATCCCCAGCCCAGGACCCGGTCTTGATTGATTGTTACTGGGAATTGAACCCAGCAGCACTTAACCACTGAGCCTCATCCCCAGCCCTTTCTATTTGTTTCATTTTGAGACAGGGCCTCACTAAGTTGCTGAGGTTGGCCTTGAACTTGAGATCCTCCTGTCTCAGCCTCCCAAGTCCCTGCAATTACAGGGGTGCAGCCCTGTGCCCGACTTGACCCACAGTTGTTTGGGGGTTTTTTTGCCTTTAACTTCTTTATTATGAAATATGACAAATATGCAGAAAAGTGAAACTCCATAAATCATTTTAAAATAAGCCTTCCATATAACCACCACCCCAGGTCAAATATGAAACGTTTCCAACACTCAGAAGACTTTTCCATGCCTCTTCCCATTATAAGTCCCTACGACAACCCACCTCCACAAAGGAGGTCACTGCTGCCTGTTTTATGGTATTTGTTTCCACACTTTCATGGTTTTAGCATATCAGATATCATGGATTAGTTTTGCATGCTTTTGAAAGTTATTTTTTACTTGTCATTGGTCGTTTATTTTATTTACTTATATGTGGTGCTGAGAATCAAACCCAGTGCCTCACACATGTTAGGCAAGCATTCTACCGCCGAGCCCCTAGTTTTGCATGTTTTTTGAGCTTTGTGGGCTTAAAAAATTTGTATTCTTTGTGCCTGGCTTTTTTCTCTTAATAATATGATCACAATATTTATTCATGTTCTTTACATAGCTGTAGCTCAATCATTTTATGATAAAATTCATTCAACAGTGACCCACAGTTTTAAAGTCAGTGTGTGGGTGGTTGGCTTCACTGCTCAAGGGCAAGGGGAGGTGGGACGGGTGGGGGCACATGATGCAGTATGTGCAAGAGAAAAGAAGACTGAGGAGCAGGGGTCCGTCTACCCCCTCAGAATCATGCTCCAATGATACAAAGACCTAACAGGCCGCACGTCTTTGGTTTCTCCAGCCTCCCAATAGTGCCATCCTGTGGACCATGCCTCCAATAAAACTTTGGGGACACTTAAGGACATATTATAGCAAGAGGTTCCTCATGGGGAAAAAAAAAAAGAAAAAAGATACAAATGCTGATCATCCATGTGGTTGTTGTAGAATTTAAGATATTTTCTAGTTTGTTTCTTTAGAAACTCCAAACACTGCTGGGAGAAAAGGATGTGGCAGAGAGGTACGGTAGAATAACATGCACCTGATTTCTTTTTCTTATCGATACGGGGGATTGAGCCCAGAGGCACTTTGTCACTGCTGAGATACATCCCCAACCCTTTTCATTTTTAATTTTATTTTTCATTTATTGGGTACTGGGGATCAAACTCAGGGGCACTCAACCACTGAGCCACATCTCCAGCTCTATTTTGTATTTTATTTAGAGGCAGGGTCTCGCTGAGTTGCTTAGAGCCTCACTTTTGCTGAGGCTGTCTTTGAACTCCCAATCCTCCTGCCTCAGCCTCCTGAGCCACTGGGATTACAGGCGTGCACCACAGCCCTTTTTATTTTTTGAGACAGGGTCTCACTAAATTGCTGAGAGCTTCAAACTTCCAATCCTCCTGTTTTCAGCCTCCAGTGTTGTTGGAATTACAGGTATGCTCCATGGCACTCAGTTTACCTAATATTTTTAAAGGTACAGGAAATACTAAGCTGATGACACACAGATGTGGTCACTGGAAAACTATGGATAGAAAGGAGATAGGGCATAGAAGGGAGATCAGTGCAGAGAGGAAGGGGACAAGTGGGAAGGAGAGGAGGGAAAGGGTTCTGGGGAGCTCAATGGACCAAACTGTGTTGTGTGCATGTATGAATATGTAACGATGGATCCCACTAATAGGCATAATTATAACCCACCAGTCAAGGCCAGCCTCAGTCATTCAGCAAAGTCCTGTCTCAAAATAAAAGGAGGGCTGGGGTTGTGGCTCAGTGGTAGAGCGCTTGCCTGGCATGCGTGAGGCAGGGGGTCCGATGCCCGACACCACATAAACAAACCAAATAAACAAAATTAGGGTATTGTGTCCATCTACAACTAAAAAAATATTTTAAAAAAATCAAAATAAAAAGGGCTGGATATGTGGCTCAGTGGCAGAATGCCCCTGGGCCAATCCCCAGTACTGTAAAAAGCTAAAAGTATTTTTTTTTTTTAAAGCCCTAACATGAGAGAGAGAGAGAGAGAGAGAGAGAGATAGCAACATCCTGATTGTGGTTGTTTAGGGAAGTAGACAGGGACCTGTATTTTTCATTAAAAACAACCTGCTGCTATGGAAAATAATGTGGTAATTCCTCAAATAGTAAAGTTAGACTCACCATATGGGGGCTGGGGCTGGGGTTCAGTAGCAGAGAGCTTGACTTGCACATGTGAGGCACTGAGTTTGATCCTCAGCCCCACATAAAAATAAATAAACGTATAGTACCCGTCCAATACTAAAAAATATTTTTAAAATAAAATAAAAAGAAAGAAAAGAAAGAATCACCATATGGTCCAACAATTCCATTCTGGATTTACACAAAAGGATCAAAACTGGGATCTTGGACACATTTATATTCATGCCGCCATGATTCACATAGCAAAAAGGTGGAAGCAACTCAGGTGGCCATCAGTGATGAATGGGTAACAAAAATTTGGTCCATTCATACAATGGGACATGGCTGCACTCAAAAGGGAATGATCCTAAACCATACGAAGTGAAAGAAGACAAGCACAGAGGGACAGTGCTTACTCCATCTCCATGAGGTACCCTGAACAGTCAGATTCCTATAGGAAGAAGGGTGGTTGTCAGGGCCAGGGGAAGGGGAAAAGGGAGTTAATGTTTAGCCTCAGCAACTTAGCAAAATCCAGTCTCAAAACTAAAAATTAAGGGCTGGGGATGTGGCTCAAGCGGTAGTGCGCTTGCCTGGCATGTGTGCGGCCTGGGTTCGATCCCCAGCACCACATACAAACAAAGATGTTGTGTCTGCCGAAAACTAAAAAAAATAAATATTAAAAAAAAAATTCTCTCTTTAAAAAAAAAAAAAAAAAAAATTAAAAACTGGGTGAAGCTCAGTGGAAGAGCATCCCTAGGTTCAACCTCCAGTATCACAAAAATAAAAAGGACTGGGGTACAGGTGAGCGGTAAATACCCAGGGGTTTAATCCCCAGTACTGCAAGAGAAGCAATTTAGTGAGTCCCTGTCTCAAAACAAAAAAAGGACAAGGAATGTGGCTCAATGGTTAAGCACCTCTGGGTTCAATCCCTGGTACCTAAAAAAAAAAAAGGGAAGGAGGTGGTGCAGGGGTTGGGAATAGAGCTCAAGTGGCAGAGAACTTGCTTAGCACACACAAGGCCCTGGGTTTAATGCCCACCTCTGGGGAAATTTAAGTCAACTACAGTGGTGTGCACTTGTGGGACCACCTTAGGAGGATCACTGGAGCTCAGAGCTCCAGAGCAGCCTGGGCAACATAGCAAGACCAAATTAAAAAAAAATAAATAAATAAAAGCCACTCTGACTATCCAATTGGCAATATTAGAGCAAAAGAAAAGGTGGGTTGAGGAGTCTGCACTGTTGGGGGAGGTGTTAAAGCCTTCCCAGAGGTAGTTAAGTCACCTGTGCTGAAGTAAAAATATCGAAACACTTATATCCAGTGACCCAGGAATCCTTTCTAGATATTTCCCTGGAGACGAGGGAAGAGAATGTACTAGAATGTCAAGTATGGTGAAGTTTTTAGGAGCAGAGAGGGGGAAAGCACGCAATTACTGAAGGAATTTAGTAAGCTTTGCATTCCATCATATTTAGTCCTTTAGTCTTATGATCAGGACATCTGTGACTCATTGAGAGAAAAGCTAGTTGAAGTGCCCCCATGTGGGCCACTTAGAGAAGTAGAGAGATGGTGGGGCCCTTGTTACAACACCCTAGTGGCTCTTGGTTACACGTAGGCAGTGGACACTTCTTGTCTGCATTTAGAATCATACACAGTGATCACTAAAGTTTTGTTCATCTTAGAATTCAGTAGGATTAAGTTAGCTGGGCTTCCTGAATTTTCAGCCAAACGGTTTTAAGCAAACAAGGTTTTTCTGGTTTTGTTTTTTTGATACTGGGGATTTAACCCAGGGGCACTTTACCACTAAGCCACATCCTGCACCACCACCTTTGAGACAGCCTCAGCAATTTAGCGAGACCGAGTTCAAACCTTCAATCCTCCTGCCCCGGCCTCCCAAGAACCAAGGGGCTTTTGTCTGGGGTAGGCAGATTAGGGCTTTGAGAGTGGCTCTAGGGCGACTTCTTGCTGCCCTGTTCACTGCATGGGGTTTTGTGTCTTCATGGTCACAAAGTGGCTGGGGATCAACAGGCATCAGTCTGCTCCAGACCGAAGAAGGGCAGAAGGGCCACGGAGAAAGTCAGATCTTAGAAGCCTTTTATGAGGGGCTGGGGATGTGGCTCAAGTGGTAGCACGCTCGTCTGGCATGCGTGCGGCCCGGGTTCGATCCTCAGCACCACATACCAACAAAGATGTTGTGTCTGCCAATAACTAAATAAATAAATAAATATGTTTAAAAAAAAAGAAGCCTTTTATGAAAGTCACACTAGCAAGTTCCTTTTGCATCTCATTGGCCTGAAGTGAGCCACAGTCAACTCCACCCCCAGAACACTTGGAGACATGGTGTCACCTTCAGTGCTGAGGAGCCTTTTCCTGTCCAACCTGGGCCAAAAGGCAGACAGAGCCCTGCATCAATCAGTCACTACCCCAGGTGATTTATAGGAGAGATTTATTTGAAGAAATATTACAACATATAAAAACTACATAAAGTCTTAATTTCCACTTGTACAGTGGTAATTTGATATAATGCATAATAAAAAACTTTTAAAATCCAGAATGCACAAAGAACTGCACAGTTTGATCACTAAGTCATTAGTTCAGCAAACCTCACAGAACAGCTTCATGTCAGCCAAGGCCACAAACACTGTGTACAACACATCTGAACTGACAGATTTAAACATGTTAAAAATACAACATCAGTGCATGTTGGGGATTCCTGGTGCCAGAAACAAGAGTGATGGAGGGTGAAGCTAGTCCTTAGCAGCCACCTCTTCCTTTGCTTTAGCTGAAGGGAAACAAAAGGAAGAATTACCTTGGGAACAATGTCACACTAAAGCCATATGCAAGCATAAGAATATACTTAGGGCTGAGGGTGCAGCTTCATGGTAGCACACTTGCCCAGCATGCTTGAAGCCTGGGTTCCACCCCAGCCCCATACACACACACACAAAAAAAACATCAAGTTGGGAAGAATTAACACCCCGGATGCTAATGGTGGACCCAATGAAGACCTGTCAGTTACAAAGGAAAATTTGGAGGTCATGTTCCCTAGAGTCTGCTCCACTGCTTGGGTTAGCCTAGGAGGGAGGGGCCTGGCAGTATGCCTACCATGTCAGCTCCTGTTCTAAGCCCTGGATGTGAGATCACCAGTCCTCACAGCACCCCTCTGCTGGGTGGATAGTGCTGGTGAATCTCATGAATCCTGGAGCAGAGCTGTATCCAGCTGCCCTCAGGAACAGCCAGAGGGAAGGCAGGCTCAGGAGGAAACCCATCCACCAGCCCCAACCCTGCATACCTGAGGCACTCTCTCGAGCTTTGGCCAACATACAGAGCTTGATCTCCAAGCCAATGGCTTTGGCCAGGGGAGGTGGCACAGCGTTACCCACCTGCAGGAAGGAAGAAGGGTGCTGCTTGCTTGGCAGAGCTGGACCAATGCCCTGGAACAGCCTCTACTCAGAACAAGGCATGATGTGGAGAATGGGACCCTGAGGGCTGGGGCTGGCCTCCTGCCCATGTCCCACATGGGCCCCCAAGGCCTTTCTATCACAATGGCCCTTGGCCTTCCAGTTGGCCCATCCCCCCAACACCCATGTGTCATTAAAAAACAAACAAACAAATAAAAAAAACCTTAAAAAAAAAAAAAAGATTCTTTAAAGTACCAGGGATTGAACTCGGGGCACTCAACCATATCCCCAGCCCTACTTTGTATTTTATTTAGAGACAGGGTCTCACTGAGTTGCTTAGCACCTTGCTTTTGCTGAGGCTGGCTTTGAACTTGTGATCCTCCTGCTTCAAGCTCCCCAGCCCCAGGGATTACAGGCCTGTATCACTGAGCCCGGCCCTTTAAAGGGCTTTAGAAGACTCAAAGCTAGAGAAAGGGAAGCTTGTCAAGACACGCTGTGCTCCCAGTCAAGAGCCTTTGCTTCTGGGAAGCAGATCTGGGGTAAAAGGTGGCTTTTGCTAGGATCCCAGGCCTTAATGGGAGACTTTGGTACTGGGGATTAAACCTAGGGGCGCTTTACTACTGAGCTACAGCCCTGCCCCCCCACTTTTTTTCATTTTGAGACAGGGTCTCACTATATTGCTTAGATCCTTGAACTTGTGATCATCTCCCAAGTCACTGCAGGTATGTCACCTCAGCTCTGCTGGATTCATGAGTCATTACATTGATGGCAATACATCTAAAAGTCACACTACCACCCTAAGAATCCAGTCCATTTGAATCCTTAGTAAAGGTAAGTTTGCCACTGTTCCGTTTAACCTGTTCCGTTGAGGCTGAACTTTCCTTTGGGCTGAATCTCAGCCTCAGAGCTACAGATCACATGCACTTGCTGACACAGCCCAATTCGTAAGCTCTCAGTGCCAGCAACAGGGTGACTTGGTTCCATGGTCCCCCTGGGCAACTGAGTGCTGAGAACATGTGGCTGACAAGCTCTGGGGCTCAGCCTGTCCTTTGAGGCTGTACAGGGCTCACTCTGGACAGAGGTTCCTTTTCATCTAGGTGGGGCTGCAGCAGTGATGTGTGACCAGGCTGTTCACTGACCTGTCGGTGCCTGTCCAGGATGTTGCCAAACAGCCGGTAGGTGTCAGGGAAGCCCTGGGAGCGGGCGCACTCCCGCACACTCACCACGCGGTGCTGCTCGGGGTGAAGCACACGTCCCTAGGGGCAGACAGGCAGGGTACACAGTGGGAAAGGGGGCAAGTCCAGGGCTGGCTCACCAATGGGGGGGAGGGGGTGTCCAGTCAGGGCCAGCACACCCACCTCCACCAGTACAGGGTATGGGAGGCAGGCTAGATCCTGACATGCGCCCCACCCCTCCCAGTGCAAGGCCTGGCTGGATGTCCCTGCCCAGGACCCACCTGCTTGCCCATAGGCTCGGGGTTGGTGACAGTTGTGCTGAAGAAGCCGTCCCACTCAAGCCGTCCGTACAGACCAGCCCAGTGGTTGTGCCTGTTTCCGGTGTGGGGCAGGCACCAGGGGATGAGGGTGTTAAACTGTCTGGCGGAGGGGTCACAGGCTTTACCTGCTGGAAGAGAAGACTGCAATAAGGACACAGCGGCAGGAAGGAGGGGCAGGAGGGAGGGGCAGGGGCAGGAGGGAGGGGCAGGAGCAGGAGGGAGGGGCAGGGGCAGGAGGGAGGGGCAGGAGCAGGAGGGAGGCCCGAGGGGGCGCAGAGAAGCTTTGGGTACACGGCAAGCCCCCGCTGTGCATAGCACTCACCCACTGAGCAGCTGGCAGTCCCACTTGGTGGGCACAGCCACTTTTTAAAAATTTTTTTTTAGTTGTAGATGGATACAATACCTTTATTTATTTATTTTTTTTATGTGGGGGCCGGATCGAACCCAGTGCCTCACGCATGCTAGGCAAGCGCTCTGCCACCGAGCCCCAGCCCTAGCCCCACAGCCACTTTGACTTAACACTCCTGGAAACTAATTTTTTGGGGATTCCGACTTGGGCATTGCCTCCTTAAGCTGGAGGCCCTCGCCAAGTATGGGCTTCTGTGGAAGCCCAGCAGCAGTCCCCTCCCCAGCCCCTACTGCAGGGGAGCCATGATCTTTGGGTCCTAACCTTCCACACAGGAGCAGACTCCACGCAGGGCGCCGGAGCTGCTGCGGCCGTTCTTCTTGTCGTGGTAGGTGTAGCGCAGTTTCTTGGCCAGGGTGCCGTCAGTGAGTTGCACCTCAATGTTGGGCAGATCGCGCCAGTCTGAGCCCGGGGCCAGGGGGATGTGACGCATACGGGCGGCCACCAATGCGCTCATGTCCTGAAAGTGCGTAAGGAGCCCTGGCTGTCGCCTGGCGTAAGGGGAACCTGAGTATACACTGTGGCTGGGCATTGCTCTGGGCACTGGGAACACCAGTGTGACTGGGAATCTTAGGGGCTCATGTCATGGGGAGGGGCCAAAAAGTTAACCTAACCCCAGCTCAGGAATGACCACACGACACTAGGGCCGTAAGAGATGCGGAATAGTGTTTGGGGAGGGCTAGGGAAAGAGTAAGTGAAGGGACAGGGGCAAGCATGACACTGGGTGGATGATACAAGCTTGGATTAGGGGCCAAGAGTGGAGAGGCAGTGGCTATGCATTGGCTGCGAGGACCCCAAGAGGAGGAGAGGGCGTAGGAATAGTCTGTGCTGCCTGGCCAGAGCTCAGCCCACAAGCTGGCTCCTGGAAAGTGACTGTCCGGGATGCGGGGGAGCCAGGCTGTGGCCAATGAGGCACCATCCTGAAAAGCCACTACCTTACAGATGTGGTCCCTGAGGATGGGCTGGTAGTGCGAGCCCCGAAGCTGCCTCTGGAACCAGGACTGAGGCTCCCCGTTATAGGAGATCTCCTGCGCCGAGGCCCCGTTCCGGATCTCAGGGAGGTCCGACATCGTGTCCCGCACCGTGATGGTTCGGAACGGACCTGAGCTCAACCTGCAGCAGAGCAGAGTCGATACTGTTGGGATCACACACTGCTGTCCCCTCGTCATAGCTGCCACCCCTGGCTATTTGCACTGCCCTCTCCAGAGCAGACTGCCCAGCTCAGGTCATTGCTGTCTGGCACAAGGGCAGCCTTCTTTAGCTGGTTGAAGCAGAGAACAGCTGTGGTGTGGCCCCTGCAAGGGGACAAACCTAAGATTGGAGGTGGCACAGAGCAACCTCATGGCAGGCCGTCCATATACTACTGTCTGGCTCCTTGGCTCAGGCCTCTTGACAGACCCAGCAGCCAACCTCTCCAGGTGAAGCCCATAAGCTCACGATGGCCGCCAGCTCTGTGTGGCACAGGGATGAGAGAGGCCCCCTACCTGGTGATGTTGCTGACAAACTTCTTATCATCCACCGCGACACTCAGCTGGCAGGCACGGGGTGCAAACACATGCAGGGGCTCTGGGAACAGGGGGAGTTTCTCTCCAGGGGCCGCAGCCAGGATGATGGCCCGCCTCCGGGTCTGGGCCACACCATACTGACCAGCCTGTGAGTAGGGTCAGACATGCGTGTGGTCAGTGGGGCATCTGACCATGTGGACTCAGGACTGGGGCCCACAGCACCTAACTTTCAGAGGACATAGGACAAAACTCGCCTATAGGATTCCTAATTGACCCTGTGGGTTCCTTTCTAGTAAGAGGAACGTCCCACACAGTGGCCACTGGAGAGGATGAGAAGGAGCTGGTGACTTCAGCCAACTCTTTGGAAAACTGCACGGAACCTCAAGAATAGGTGAGCGCTTTGCCACTTACCTGATGGTGATGGTCACAGGGACAGACTGCTGACCAGGCTTCGCTGTTCCCCCTGGTGCTCACTTACTCACGGGGACTGGGGCCCAGTGTCCTCCCACTTTGACAGCTGCTTCATGTTTAGTTACACTCTGTCTGAGCAGAGGTCCATGGAGCAGAGGATTTTCAGCTAAGCCCTGGCCCCTGACTATTCCTATCCCTGCTGACAGGCCATTGGGAGCTTCCTGGAGTGTGACCCTCTGTCCTCTGAAGGTTCTGCACACACACACGTATAGAAGGAAAAGCACATGCTAAGGGGAACTCAGCTGGTTCAGGGCTCTACTGTTCTCACATCTCCTTGAAGAAAGGGTGAAGCAGGGTATTCCGGCACTCCATGCTGGCTCGCACCCTCCCTAGGCACTGAGGATGCAGCTCTCAAGAGGATACCAAAAGGTGGCCTTGCTGGGGGCTGGCCATTTTTATATCCAAGTCCTGAGAATGCCATCCAGGGGAGTGCAGGCACAGGTGTCCACCTCCCTAACCCTAGCCATCACTGCAGGGGACCATGCTGCCATCTGTGGCTTGGACAGTGAGCCCATGTACCCTCTTTTCAGACAGGAACAGTAACCCAGGGACCACTGCCCACCCGGCTTGTGTCCAGGAGCCCACCTGCAGCACGCCAAAGGTACACTGGTAGCCCATGCAGACGAGGCAGCGGAGGGTGAGCTTCAGCACCATAGAGCGCTTGAAGGAGACGAAGTTCCTGACGTTCTCCAAAAGGAAGAACCGGGGCCGGTAGTAGTCACAGTAGCTGTGGGGGGCAGGAGAGACCACGGGAGTCACCCATACAGGGACTCGGGAGAGAGCCATCCTACCCGAAGCTGCTTGGGAGTCTTACTGAAGCTGTGCTTCTTAATGTGCTGGCTGCAGCACTGCCTAGGGATTTCCTGGGTGCACAGCCTAGCGTGGGGCACATCTGGCACTCCCGTCCGGTAATGTCTTTGTCCTCAGGGAGTAGGTGACAAAGACTTCCATCTCACTTACCTGAGGAAGGAGACCACTAAGGAGTTTTTGAACTTTGAGTAGGTACGAGAGTTGAAGCGGTTCATGCCGCTAAAGCCTTGGCAGGGGGGCCCGCCACACAGCATCTCCACGTCGCCCTTCTGGGGCAGCCTTTGGCCACGGCTGTTGGTCTTCTCCCCGGCCATAACCAGCTTAAGCAGGACATTGCAGTCCTCTGTGAACACCGTGGAGCGGGGGTTGTTCAGCCGGAACGCCTGCGCCGCGGGATCCCACATTTCAATGGCCCACAGAGTCTCGGAGACGCCTGGTGCACACAAGGACAAAAGGCATGGTCTGAAGCTTCCCATAAGAGGCCAGAGCCAGGATGGTGACCAGGGCCAGCAGGGCTTCAGGCTAAAGCTGCTGGATCCAGTCTGACTAGTTCAGAGAAAAGAACAGCCAGAATCCTTACCTGCTTGGTGGAACCCTTCCGACAACCCCCCACAGCCAGAAAACACGTCCAGGGTCCGCAGCTTGGGCAGTTTTATTGCTGTCTCTGGTTCACTCGGCTCAGAGGCCTGAGACTTCGTCTTGCCTTTCCCTAGGGGGAACATGCCACAAATTAAAGCCAACTGACAGAGTCCTACCAGGCTCAACACTTCATCAAAGAGCCTCATTTTGAGTTGTTAACAGCACAGTGTGAGGGAAAGGCAGTGGTTCCAAGTCCGTAAGCGAAACCTACAGTTGGTGCAGCTTAGGGGTAGAGTGCGTGCCCAGCATGCACGAGGCATTGGGGTTTCATTTTTAGTACTGAAGAGAGAAAAACCCTGCAGATAATGACATACCTTTCCCCTTCCCTTTTCCTTTATTCCCAGGGCTACGGGCATGATTTGGAGGATCTTCAAAGCTTTTGGTCTTTGCATTATAGGCCTGAAAAGGAGAGAACCACAACAGTCAGAAGGAAATGACTTAATCCCTTCCCTGATAGGATACGTAAGTCAGTCTGGCAAAGAGTCACTTAATGTCTCCCCTAAACAGACCCACAGCTAATTAGCCACCAGTATGAGCAGTCTGATTTTTATTTTAGAAACTTTAAAATATATACTTTATCTGGCCAGTGTTAAAACTTTGGCTATGAACATTTGGACTATTCACTCTGAACAGGGAACTGTTACACAAAGGGTCCACCTTCCAATTAGGCCAACAATGCAGGAATCTGGGGAAATGCTAACGTGTGCCGTTTTAAGATAACCCAACATGGAAAAGTCAAGCTTCAATGATGTAAAAGCAAGTAGCTTTATCAGGCTCCTGGATCCTGTCCATGACCACAACTGTCTGTAAGGTAATGTGGGTCTGGCCTGGGCACAGGCACCTGGCTGAAGGGACCAGGTGAGGGACAGCACTGTGTCTCCTGGGAAAGAGGCACCTTTTTCCAACCCACAAAGGCACTGGTTGGGCTACTGAAGGCCACCTAGCAGGCTTGGCTCACAGACCAGTGTTACAGATAGTGCTGTGGAGAATAAAGCTTTGCAAGTAACACCCAAAAGCTCCTGATGAATAGGACTCATAGCACCCAACTACCTGGTTCCTTTCAAAAGTCAAAACCCTACTGCCAGTACTTTTTACGTATAACCTCACAATCAACCGCCTTCCTGAACACACTGCTTTCTCCTAAGTCTGACTCTGATGCCCCTCCAGTGAGCCTGGCCACCACCTCCAAGAAGTAGAAGCGGTCGGGGCCGCCCTCCGAGTACTCCTGCAGGCACTCCGGCAGGTCCTCCCCGTACTCCACGGTGCAGCGGCCCTGCACGGCCTGGAAGTCCACTACGGCCTCCTCGTCACTCCAGTAGAGCAGGTTGATGTCCGCATGGTAGCTCGCTGAGGTGGACTTGTGGGTGTTCTCGGGCCTGTGAGCAGAAGGTGCTTTGTGAAGGATTCTTTTGCTGCAAACTTACAATGAATCAGATGAAAATTCCTCATCTGAAACACCTGAGACAAGAAATGTTTTGGATTTTTTTTTTTTTTAAGGTTTTGAAATAGTTTCCATAATGTAATGGAATCTTGGGACTGGTACCTAAGACTAAACAAATTCATTTGTTTCACTGGGCATGGAGGTGCATGCCTGTAATTTTAGCTTTCAGGAGGCTGAGGCAGGAGGATCTCAAGTTACAGCTAGCCTAAGCAATTTGGCCAAGTTGTCTCAAAGGGAAGAGGATGCAGCTCAGTGCAACCCAGATGCCCTTAGGTTCAATCCCCAGGACAAGGGAAGAAACTTTGTCTCACCGCACCTTATACACAAAGCCTGAGGATTTTTTTTTTTTTGAGGGGTGTGTCGGGGGGGGTCTTACTATGTTGCCCAAGCTGGCCTTGAATTTATAATCCTCCTGCCTCAGCCTCTCAAGTAGATGGGATTAAGGTGTGTGCCAGCATGCCCAGCTTCTACCCAATTCTAACATGGTTTGACCGTACTATGTCAAGCACGACCTGGCTCCAGGTAGCATCTTCTAGAAGAGCCTGCAGCCTCTTGTAGAGGCAAAGACCTCCACTGACCTGTAGAACTTGTTCAGCCTGATCTTGATGTCTGACTCATTGGGCTTGCCATTGGTTTTCTTGGCACAGAAGATCTCTTTTATCCGGCCAATCCGGTAGGGCTCGGGGGCATCCAGGTTGCTGCCTTTGATGTAGTCAGAGTACTTTCGGTAGTGCTCTGGGTATAGATCCTCATCCACAGGCTCCTTCTTTGGGCGTTTCACAGGGCTGGACAGCTTGATGCTGCAGAGAATCAACAATCAGGGACAAATGAGTGTTTAAGCCAAGCAGTGATCAGTTTGGCAGGACGAAGCAGGAACCACCACCATTTCAGGTCCACAGCTTCTCGGCTACTGCAGTAAGGTGCCCTCGGGTCTGCATCAAGACAGACTCTAGTTCAGTTTTAACCACTACACAAAAATTGCTAACTCCCCTCCTGCCTCCCAGGCATGGGGTATTTTGTACTTCTTGGTAAGTGATAAGCTCCAATTAATGAGCACGAGCAGAAGTGACACAGGAGCACTCAGCTACCGTGGGCATGTCCAGCGTGCTTCTCGGGAAGAGACTAGCAATTTCAAGGAGATGGCTCTGACAGCCCAGGGACCGAGTGATCCAACAGCCAAGCCCCTTGGGACAAACATCCCCACCTCCTAAGAGCTCAGAGAAAGTGTTGTGGTGTGCCGATTTGTGGGTGGTCACTATGGCATGACCTATGCCATCCCAACTGAAACACGTGACCTAGGAGCAGTGTTGGAGGCCCAGGGAAGGCACAGGACCTGGTCAACTCCATTTTGGTCCAACACCCATGGTAAAGCCAGCTGCTATTGCTCTGGACAGCAGCTGTCTCATCTTCCCCACTAGGTCCCTCTGTCTGCTGGGCTCCCAGGGAGCCTCAGTGCTGTGCTTGGCCTATCTGATGCGTCAGGAGCACCGGGCAGAAAGCACAACAGGGAGGCCACCCCTCCACCCCAGGACAACCAGTGCCTGAGGGGTGACACAGCCGAAAGACACCAAAGCTGGAGGCACCCTGCTTCCTGTATCCCTTAGCTCAGTGACTGAACTAAGGCTGGGGAGCAGGTTCCCAGTAGAACTCTAGGGAAATGAAACTAGAAATCCAGGAATTGAACCAAGTTCAGAAAGTGTTGGTTTTAATTCCAATCATGCGACTCTTGAGACAAGGAAAGGATCACATGTGGGAATTACCTATGGCTTTGACTTCTTCCCTGGAGAGTCTCAACCCTCCTACAGACGAGAGATCTTCTGAAGCAAGGAACTCATGCACACCACACCAGTACCATAAACCAGGCCCTGGGCAAAGCCCCAAACTCAATCCCCAGAGACCCTGCAGGAGAGGTGCACTCTGCCATCATGCAGTGGCAAACAAGAAGAGGCCTTAGGGCTGGTCAGAGCTGGAGAGGGACCCCAGGTGAGTGCAGCACTCTCAGCCTCTTACAAAGTCACAGCTTCACTCTGGTAATTCAGACGTTAAGGTCCCCCAGAGGCTTCTATGCCCTGGGGGCACTCTTTAGAGATCCTTAGGTCACTGGGCTTGTGCCCTTGAAGGGAATTGTGAGACCCAGCTTCTTTCTCTTTTCCTTTTCTGCTTCCTGCCCGTGGAGAGAAGTTGGTTTCACCATGTGCTCCCTACCACTGATGGCCATCCAGCACCCTCAGAGGTCCAAGCAATGGGCTCTGTGGGTCTTGTACTAGAACCTCCATAGCTGAGGCAAAACACACCTTCTCTGTGTGAGTTACCGTATTTCATCACGGTTGTTGCCACCACATTAAAGTATATTCACAGACACGCTGCATCCTAATCTTGCTCTAAGGACAGTTTAGTAATGAACGACTTAAGTCATAGTGACAATGTTAAAATCTTCACATAACAGCTGCACCCCACTTTCTTGTAAGAATATTTGGCATAAAATCTGCAATGAGTGCTGGGATTGTAGCTCAGGGTAGAGCACTTGGCTAGCATGTGTGAGGCACTGGGTATGATTCTCAGATCGCGTATAAACAAATAGTATAAATAGTAAAGTGGCAACCAAGAAGGGGCCTCAGGGATAGTCAGAGCTGGAGAGGGACCCCAGGTGAGTGCATTTGTGATCTTCCTGCCTCCGCCTCCTGAGTAGATGGGATTATGGACATGCACCATCACACCTAGTCCAACATTATTCTTAAACAAGTCCTTAAAGAGCTGGAGACAGCCTTAAAAATAAACATTGACAACTAGAAGATATTAAAAAAATCTGATGACTGTAGAGTGAAACACGGAGGTCACCTTGGGCATTTTATTACAGTAATAGAAACTCAACTAACTGCTCAGGGGAACTGCAACCTTTCTAATGGACAGCGGTGACCACAGATGCTAATAGGAGTAATGGGGCAGCGTCTAGTACTGAGGGATGGGGGGGACAGCTATGAGGGATCCATGCCTGGCAAAGATGGGTACTCACTCACTTGAATGTGAAGGCCTCAGGAAGCAGGTACACGCCGTCGCCCACCCTATACAGGATGCCATTCTTGGTGGCAGAGCTGTAGAGAATTTTGCTGTCCAGGTCGACAAGCTGCTCCAGAGCCCTGGGAATTTCTTTCTGCCTCATTTCGGCCAGTCGGGCACAGCTTGCACAGAACCTGCAGTGAAGGCAGAAATGTGGCCATGGACTGACTGGCAGAGACTGTGCAGCCACCACCCCCAGTCTAATCCAGAGACTGGTAACCACGGAGGGAATCACAGATGGGGACGTCTAAAGGAACTGCTTTCTCATATTTATGGTCACACTTTGAAGGTATTTATTTGGGATCAGAGCCCAGAGAGACACCTTGAGAAAATGACAAGCCAATCCCACTTTTGGGCCATCAATACAGAAACTGGAATATGGTTAACACCACCCGAGTAAGCATGTAAAAGTGGCTCAGTGAGGCGCTCAAACCAGAGGTGCCTCATCCTGCTCTCCCCATAAAGGCTGAAAGGGTGAGAAAAATCCAACAATTTTTTTGATACTGGGCCTCACATGTTAGGCAAGTGCTCTATCACTAAGCTACATTCTCAGCCCTTTCATTTTATTTGTTTCTTGAATTTGTGATCTTCCTGCCTCAGCATCCCGAGTAGATGGGATTACGGACATGCACCATCACACCTAGTCCAACATTAAGGACTTATTTAATAATAAAGAGGTGGAGACAGCCTTAAAAATAAATATCAAGGGGCCAGGTGGGTGGTGTGTGTCTGTAATCCCTATGACTTGGGAGGCTGATGGAGGATCTCAAGTTTGAGGCCAGTCTCAGCAACTTAGGGTCTCATTAAATTGCTTACAGCCTCCTTATCAATAAGAAATAAAAGGGCTGGGGAATGGAGCTCAATGGTAGAACACCCCTGGGTTCAATGCCTAGTATTAAAAAAAAAAAAAAAAAAAAACCACCCCCAAAGGACTGGAGGTATAGCCGGGTGGCAGGGCACATGCTTCCCAAATGCAAAGCCCTGGGTTCCATCTCCAGCACCACATACAAAATTTGAAACAAGTCAAAAAGCCAGCAAACTGATGAGAATGCAGAAAGCTCTAAGCGAGCTCTTCTTGCCTTTGCCCCATCACCTGTACTGCAGTATATGAATGGTCCAATTCGAGATGGTTCAGCTTTGCGATGGTGAAGCAATGTGTGTTCAGTAGAAACTGCACTTCAGATTTTTAACTTTGATCCCTCCCTGGGTTAGCCACAGGCAGCATGATCCTCTTGTGATCTGAGAGCCACGTGGTTCTCAGACAACATGACCACAATGGGAAATAACCAATATTTTACAGAGTGCTCTGTTGTGGCAATTCTGGATAGATATAAAAGCAAACTGCCCAAGATAGTCAACAGTTGAGGCACAGCAGCAGCTTTTTGTTCATGTGTGAGAAAAATTAGAAGAAAAGCCCAGGGCACTCCTTTTTTTTTTTTTTTTTAAAATATCCGGCCAAGTGTGGTGGCACACACCCTTAATCCTAGCAACTTGGGAGGCTGAGGCGAAATAGCCAAGTTTGAGGCCAGCCTCAGCAACTCAGCAAGACCCTGTCTCAAAATAAGTATGGAAATGTAGCTCAGTGGTTGAACACAGGGTGCTCTTATCTCCAGAAACAGAAAAGAAAAAAAAAAAAAAAATCCCTAGATAGCTACCCACTAGTTAGTATAAAATGGTATAAAAGATCTTGTTTACAGGATAAAATACCCAGCTCACACAAGCTTTGTCCCACACTGAGCAACGTATGAGTAGGAGGACACATCGGGCTCCTGGGAGGAAAACTCTAAGGTAGCTAGCTGCAGGTCGCCATAAATGTCAAACCTTTCTGGTTGTCAGAAAGGTTTGGTCAGCAAGGAACCCAATGGAGAGGGAGCAAGCCCACCAGACAGGAGCACCTGGGATACTAGAGGGACTGGCATGGAGTAGGGGGGCAGATATTGTCTTCAAGTAGCAGGACAAGGCCATGGGGAGGGAACCACCAAACCCACTCCTAACACTCACTTGAACTTGTTGTCCTCTGTTGGCTGGGTCTTGGGAGGGGACTCAAATCTTGCATAGTCTTGATCGTACCAGAACTGGTAGAAATAGGTCTTTCCATCATCATGGTCCCCTGGCAGCATGGACTCCGGATCCATACCTCCCTTTGGGGATAGGAATGTGTGTCAGCAACAACCTCCATAGAAAGTAAGGGGTGCAGGGGCAGGGGCACTCACCTCCATCGCCCAGTTTTCCGAGGGAGCTTTATGAATGACCTTGACTTTGCTGTGGATGTAGGAAAGCTGCATGTCCTCACACTCATCCACCAGGAACAGCTCCAGGGGGTCTGATGTGGCCCCAAGGACCGTGTCTGTCCCAGCACAAAACCAGTGAGCGTGGAACATCTGCCCATTGCCGTTGTCCTCCCACAGTGCCGTGACCCTGGAGTCAGAAGACAGGATATGGAGAAAGATCTGACCTACAATCAGAAGCTTAACGGAGTCCCCTGCGGGAACTGGGGGCTTTGGGTTTTACTCTGGTTCAACAGGTACCTCCTACTTGTTTGTGAGTATGCTAAAAACAAGCAGAAGGATACACACCTTGCTAGATACAGAGGTTTTGAGGAGTCATCTGGAATGACAGAGACACAGTCCCCCACCTCCAGGGTTTCCGCGTCAATGCACACCTGACGATAGTAACTCTTCTTCCCATCAGTCTGGAATAAGATGAAGTTCAAATAAGGGTCATCTCCAGGGTCCTTGCTAGGCCTCACCTCTGTGTTCCTCTGGAAATCTTAGACCAAAACATGACTCGGGGCAGGGGATGTGGCTCAGTGACAGAGCACATGCTTAGCATGTGCAAGGCCCTTGGTTCAACCCCCAACACCCCTCAAAAAAAGTTAAAAACATAGGCTAGGGATACAGCTCAGTTGCAGTTGGTAGAGTGCTAACCAAGCATGCAAAGGCCCTGGATTCAATCTCCTAATCCTAGTGGCTCACGAGGCTGTCAGGAGGATTTTGAGTTCAAAGCCAGCCTCAGCAACTTAGTGAGGCACTAAGTTACTCAGAGAGACCCCGTCTCTAAATAAAGTACAAAAAAGGTCTGGGGATGTAATTCAGTGGTTAATGCTCCTGGGTTGAATCCCTAGTACAACACCAAAAAAACTAAAACATACTCAATCCCCAGCACCAACACCAAAAAAAAAAAAAAGTTAAAAATACAACTCATGGGCTGGGGCTGTAGCTCAGTGGCCTTGCACATGTGAAGCACTGGGTTCAATCCTTAGCACCAAGTAAAAATAAACAAAATAAAGGCATGCTGTCCATATACAACTACAAAAAAAAAAAAACTCCTCACAATTTCATTCAAAAATCACGAGCTTGGACTGGGGGTGCAGCTCATAGAACACTTGCCTAAAACACATGAAGCCCTGGGTTGAATTCCTAGCACCACGAGGTTGAGGGTTGAGACAAAGCCCCTCTGGAGCTAGGCCATCACTCCAGCTCCTTATGGAGCACACAGGTTCTTGGCCCCAGGGTCCAGGCTACCACGAGGGAAATTATCAGACCACTTGCTCCTCAGGAGCCCGCGGTAAATCAAAGGAGAGTCTGATCTGAGGATTACCTTGACGGCCTCCCCAACCCAAGAGATCCGATCTTTGTTCTGTTTCTTTTTCTTCCCTTGATGCATTTTTTTGGGTGATGGCACCTCTGGGATGTCGTCGTCAACTTCTTCATCATCATCTGCCTCCTTCATTGCCATATTGGGACACCTGCAAAGTCACTTGTTGTAAGGACCTCTCTATGAGGAGAGTCAAACCAACAGAGGCTGTTGTAGTCTGGGAGCAGGGACCAGTCTGGGATGACCCTAGACATAGGACTCCTGCCTGCTCTACACCAGGCAGGCCCTTCTGCACAGCACACCTGCACCAGCTGCCATGAGAACAGGTGGCCCAACCTACCTCCTCTTTAGACAAGCTTGCTTGCTCCGTCCACTGCCACCAAATTTAACCATGTCCTTACAGGCTTTGCACTTTCCACACTCAGGCTGTTGGCAAACCTGAAAAATATCATTAAAAAGGCAAATGAAGAGCTGGGGCTGGAGCTCAGAGGCAGAGCGCTCTCCTGGCATGCGTGAGGTGCTGGGTTCGATCCTCAGCACCACATAAAAGTTATTATGTCCACCTATAATTAAAAAAAAAAAAAGCAAATGAAGCCAGGCGCCATGGCGCACACCTGTGATCCCAGAGGCTTGGGAGGCTGAGGCAGGAGGATTGTGAGTCCAAAGCCAGCCTCAGCAACAGTGAGGTGCTAAGCAACTCAGTGAGACCCCATCTTTAATACATAAAAGGGCTGAGGGTGTGGCTCAGTGGTCAAGTACTCCACCCCCCAACCACAGACACCAGCTGCCNGCCTCAAACTTGGCTATTTCGCCTCAGCCTCCCAAGTTGCTAGGATTAAGGGTGTGTGCCACCACACTTGGCCGGATATTTTAAAAAAAAAAAAAAAAAAGGCAAATCAACTGGCCATAAGGAACCAATCATTTCTGGTGAGTTTGTTTTTAAAAACACATTTAACATAGGAGGAATGACAAAAGTTAAAAACAAGATAGCATTCCAGATTAGCAAGGATTATTAAGCAGCCAGACAGGTGGCATGGGAAAGGCACCACTCAGAAGACAAATTGGTAAAACCACCTTGGAGAACAATTTCCAGGTAAGTGCACACCACACCCTGGCCACTCTACCTCCAAGATGACACTCACAGGAGCCTTGCTCAAGGATGTCATTTGTAATACTGAGAAGCTGCCCATCACTGAGGAATAAGTTGGGATGTTCATAAATGAACTGCAGTGGGCTCTCTACATTTGTGAGTTCCACATCATGGTCCAACAGCCACAGATTAAAATATTTGAAAAAAAAAAAAAAAAACCCACACTATAGGGACCTTCTCTTGCCATTACTCCCTAAACAATACAATATAAAAAAACATTTCCAGGTGGGCATAGCGGTACATGTCTGTAATCCCAACTGCTCAGGAGGCTGAGGCAGGAGGATGGCAAGTTCAAACCCAGCCTCAGTAACCTAGGGAGATGCCATCTCAAAAGGGCCGGGCACATAGCACAGCAGGAGAGGCTTGTTGAACAAGCCTGTGTACCATTCCCAGCAGTGCATTTCCATAGTGTTTACATGATATCTGGTACTATAAGTGACCTAGAGTTGATTTAAAGTCCCCACAAAGAGGGACTGGGTTTGTACCTCAGTGGTGCTTGCCTTGCACATGTTGAGGCACTGTGTTCAATCCTCAGCACCAAGTTAAAAAAAAATTGTGTCCATCTACAACTAAGTTAAAAATAAAGTGTACAGAGGATATTTGGAGTCTACGTGCATATACTATGCCATCATATAGGAGACTAAAACATAAGGATTTGTGTTCAAGGGGTGTCTTGGAACCAATACCCCACAGTTAGAGATAGCTGTATGCACACCTGTGTCCCAGCAACTCTGCTTCTAAGAGAAACTCACAAGAATTTTTGCTCCAGGATGTTGCTGCAGCATTACAACATTAATGTCATGGAGGAGTCCGTTGAAAACAGTTATGATGAGTTAACTATCTCTCTGTTAACACATCAGTTGCATACAACTGCAGCTATATTACAAGACTTCAAAAGTAATAATCATTGGAATCATGCATGCTAAATAAATAAAAACAAAACAAGAATGGTGAAGATGTGCAAACCCCTGCCGAGGGCTGCTGCTGAGGAAGACAGGCAGAGCTGCGAGCCAGCGTGAAGCATAAGTGGCAGTTCTTTAAAGGCAGAGGTGCAGTAGCTGCCTCAAAGAAACTAAAAAACATTCCAAAGTATGTGCTCTCTGGGCCATAGAATTTGGGGGTTAATTTCTCTACAGTAAACACAGTTGTCTCTTGGTATCTGCAGAATCTGGGATTTGCCCCAAACAAGACAAAAACAAAAAGATGTTCAAGTCCCTTATACAAAATGGGTATTTACTTGGAATAAATGTGCATCCTCCCACTTTAAATCATCTCTAGGTGTAGAATCCCTAACACAATGGAAGTGCTATGTACAGAATTGTCACCATAATCGCTTAGGGAAAAGCCTGTTTGCATTCAGCTCAGATGCAATCTTTCTGAATACTTTTGATCAGCGATTAGCTCACTACAAGATGTGGAACCCATGAATACAGAGAGACAACTACATATGTTAAAAAAAAAAAAATCAAAGAGGTCTCTTATGACCTCCAATTAAGTTGAATCAAGCACCTACTTTGGCAGGAAGTTTGAGACAGGTGGCTCCTGGGAATGGCCTCTCGGCTATGGGTGGTAGCTGCTACCTCAGTGACCACAGGGAGCCTATAGACTCGCATGAGGAAGTGCAGAAGACCGAAGGCCCCCAGGAGGCCAGGCTCTCCAGTAAGTGACAGTGGCTTACTGTCATGCTTCAGACTGTTCTATGCAACATTCAGGTTCTCCCCCAGACGACTCTTTCCCCACAATTCTACTGTAGGGGCCACATTTGAGCAGTAAGTCTTGAGGCACAAAGACAGGAGCTGCACAGGGATGTGGCTGGGACCTGGGCCAGCTCAGAGGGACCTGAATGCAGCTCAGGTGGATTACCTCGCAGACTCCACACCGCCGGCGTTTAAAGGCGTTCTCTTTGTCCTCCCTGTCATCCTTTTCAATCTGCTCTGCGAAGAAAGTGTCAAAGATCTGGTAGACTAGTTTGGTGGTGGTGGCTTTTGTGGGTCCTTTATCCTTCTCCTTGGCAGGATGCCTGATGGTCTGACGTCTTTCGGCTCGCCTAAGGGAGAAGCGTCTACCATTTTATGTGACCGGGACACTGGACACAGGAATCTGTCCCGGTCTCAGCTTCTCACTTCAATTCCCGCTACACCCTTACCTTTGTCCCAGGGTGACCCCTGCCAACTTGATGAGGTCTCTCATACAGGGGGTCAGGAAGATGGGCTGCTCGTCACTGTCCTTGGCGTCATCATAACTCTCTACCTGGCTCACCACAAACTGGGCGTGTCGAAGGAGAGAATCCTCTGTGAACCGATTCAAGTTGATTGTAGATGGGGGAACCGTGGTCTTGGAAAAAGATAAGAAAGTCAGATGTTTCCAACTTTTTTTGTGGTGCAGGGGATGGAAGCCAGGTCCCTGCACACACTAGGTCAGCACTCTAGCCCCAGCCCTGGTATCCTCATAGAGCCAACAGGCAGCTTCTGCTGATTCTGGAAGTGGATGTGAGTGTTCAAGCAACGACCACAGTGGGTGCAAACTGGACTGAACCCAGATGATGCAGACCACAACCCTCTTACCTCAATCTTGTTGATCAGGTCTTCATAGGTCGCATCAGGGTTGCCCTGGAGGAATTCCACTACTATCTTGCTGATGTAGATTTTCTCCTGCATCAGCCCAAATATTGGGGCATACTCTGGGCTGGGTTCCATCAGAATGTATTCGGCAAATGCTGGCAGGAACACATGATTTTGTTAAAAAACAAAATGGAATGATCAAATCAAGGTAATTATCAGCACCTCCATCTCAAACACTTATTATTTCTTTGCAAAGATGTTCTTTTTATTTCATTTGGTTTTCAAGAGGTGGGAACCTCGCAATGTTGCCCAAGCTTTGTCTCACTGACCCTTCCTGCTTCAGTCTCCCATGTAGCTCAAACTATAGATGTGTGCCATCATACCTGGAATGTGACATTTTAAAAAGCAGTTTGAACCTGATGGCACTTACACTGGGAAAAGGGCAGTAATACAGTTTAAAAGTCATTCCACATCCAAATAAAAAAGTATAACGTATCAGCTCATCCTAAAGAGGCTTGTCTGGGCCGGCTAGAGAATGAAGATGAGCTAAGCTGGTGTTCAGTGAGCTTGTTCCTGGTGTCTGGAGTGTGGTCTGGGTTTGAGTTGCCAGAGTAAGACTTGTAGTCAGGCACAGTGACAATGCCTGTAATCCCAGCAACCCGGGAGGCCAAGGTCCTATGCAACTTAGCACGAACCTGTCTTAAAACAAAGGGCTAGGGATGTGACTCGGAGTAGAGCCCCTCTGGTTTCAGTCCCCACTACGAAAAAAAGAATAAGACCTGCCTTTAAAACTAGAGGGGCAAGCCAGATGCAGTGGTGCATGTCTGTAATCCCAGTGGTTTGGGAGGCTGAGGCAGGAGGATCAAGAGTTCAAAGCCAGCCTCAGCAACTTAGCAAGGCCCTAAGCAACTCAGTGAGACCCTGTCTCTAAATGAAATACAAAATAGGGCTGGAGATATGGCTCAGTGGTCGAGTGATCCTGGGTTCAATCTCCAGTACCAAAAAACCCAAAAACTAGAGGGTCAGTTCCAAGGCCAGAGATTAACATGAGAGGCCAGAGATAACATGTTGCAGATAAATGAGCCATGGTTGAGCAGGGCTCTCCAAGCCTGCCAAGACTTTCTACTAGAGTCCAATCAACCCCCAGGAAGGGCAAGAGCCAAGGCCCCTTCAGATTCAGAACATCCTGAGATTGGTCCGACACTTACAGGTGCTGAAGCCGATGAGTGCCTTTTCACCTCCATCAAAGCCAGTGATCCACCATTCATTAATGGGGCCAAGATTCTTGCCATTAACACCACCTGTGAGAGGAAGAAGTTTTCCAATAGGAAACTAAATAAGCACGCTGACTCATAGGACCCAAGAAAGCTATGTGAGGCTCTAAGGGCCCAGCTCAGTTGATGTTTCTTATTAGCTGGGGGCACAGTCCTCATCAGGGTGACTTTGCTTTCACTGGGCAAGACAGAGATCCAAACTCTAACTGTAAGGGGCAGCAGTTCAGTGGACTATTGCTTTGAAGTGTTTTGCGTTTGGTTTTAAACCATCACACCCAAACACAACCCTGAATCATAACACCTACCTTCAAGAGACGGATTATCTTCATAGATTGGTTTTGCTGTACCAGAAAAGAGAAGCTCCACGTTCTTCTCGATGAGGCCAGTGTCAATCGGGCACAGGTGACCTCGCTTACAGTACACACTATGGGCAATAAAGGGAGGCTCAACAGATGACCAGGGAAGGCAGGTCATCACTTACGATTAGAATCGGGCATAAGGCAATGGACAAGTACTAGACTTGGTTATCTTTTTGGCTGCCAGAACATAAGATTAGTACCATGTTCTATCACCCATGGCATCTATCCAATCCCCTGACCTGTGTCAAAGTGATGCTGAGGTGAGACAGTGGGAAACTGGGTGTGGTATGCATGCCTCTAATTCCAGCAACTCAAGAGGCTGAAGGAGGACAATTGCAAGTTTAAGTCCACCCTCAGCAACTTCATGAGGCTTGGCTCAAAATGAATAAAGGACTGGGGATGTAGCTCAGTGATGAAGTTCCCCGTGTTCCATCCCTAGTACAAAAAAAAAAAAAAAAAAAAAAAAAGACTGACAGTGGGAGAAACACTGGCTTCTTGAACAGACTACTCACTCACCACACTGCACAATGACCCATCTAGCTCTAAAACATTTCCATTACCCAAAATAAAACCTTGTACCCATTAAGCTGTCGCTCTCTATTCCCTCAAATCCTTAGGAATTGCAATTTACTTTATTCCTATAGATTTACCAATTCAGGATGTTTTGTACTATATATAATTAATTTGGGTTATGTGAATCACTTCACCAAGAAAATTAAGCTGGGCATGATGGTCAGGCATGTAATCCCAGCCTCTTGGGAGACTGAGGCAGGAGGATCACAAGTACAAAGCCAGCCTCAGCAACTTAGAGACACCCTATCTCAAAATAATAGAAAATACTGGGGATATAGCTCAGCAATATAGTACACCCAGGTTCAATTCCTGCTACCAAAAACAAAAATTCCAAAACTTAAAGCAGGTTATAGAACAGATGAAAAGGGAGAATGTGTCATGTAGGGAATGCCTTGTGCCTCTTGTTGGGGGTTCAATCTCAACCATAAAATGGGCATCCATATTTCTGCTCAGACACCCCTTGACATTTAGGGGCAAGTTCTTCCGTAAGTGAGGAATCAGAAGAGGACAAACTTCAAAACTTTATTTGCAGTGCTGGGGCTTAAACAGAGCATCTGCTTGGCATGCTGGATCCTATACCACTGAGCTCCACCTCGGCCTCTCCCAATATTTCTGCAGTCCTAGAGACTGGCCCCGCCTTGCGTATGCCAGGGCTCTACCACTGAGCTACGCCCCAGTCAGAACTTTTTAAGTAATAAAAAAACTAAACACCCAGAATTGAGCCTGGCCCCCATGCCAGGCACCATGGACAGACCCCACAATCCCACCCTCAGGACTTAAGATCCAGTGGAAAGACATGGACAGAATGTATCAAAGGAGGGCCACAGGAGGGAAAGATCAGTCCCCGGCCTGACAGGGTCTCTCTCCATAGAGGCAACATTGGAGAGGACTTCGTCTCCAGGCAGGGATAAAACCCAGACTCACAGGCTGGACCCTGCCTGTGACTTGTTCCCATCACATGCAGAGTCCCTGAACAACGCAGGCAGTCTGGTTCCAGGGAAGCATGTCCTCAGTACCACCCCCCCCAACAAGAACAGGTTGACAGAAACCCCTGACTGCAGCAGACAGCAGGGCATTCAAGCCTGCACTAGCCCCCACCCTAGCTCAGACGGACAGTTTGTCATCTGTCAACATCTGGGGCTCGTCCAGCTGAGGGACACGGGACCAATAAGCAGAAGCACACGAGGTGCGAGAGAAAAGGATGACAACAGTGCTGGAACTCACCGCATCAGGGGGGTGCTGCTCATACTTGAGGTCAACATCATAAGGAGGCCCTCAGGCCCGACCCTATGCTGTGTCTGCCCCAGCAGGCTTCACTCAAGCCCACCAGAGATCTGGTGCCCTACTTTGGGCCTGGCCCTGAGGCTTGCTGGAAGCCAGACAGCCTCCTGACATGGATCAGGATCACAGTGGTAGGGAAGGAGAAGGGGAGGAGGCACGTCAACCACAGAAGGCATGTGGAGTGAGGTTGCACATAAACGGATCTTGTTCAAGCCAGCAGGAGAATCCCAGCCTGGGAAGGGGTGTGGTTCCAGGAGCCATGTCCATCTGAGACTTCTAATGGGTACTCCTGAGGGGCTCCCCACCACCAGAAATAGTCTCCAAGGCCTGGGCCCCGTTGCCATGTAGGCCATACCAGACTAACACCCTCCACAGCCAGCACAGGCCCACCCGAGCCCTTAGGCACGCCACCTCCACCCCAGCTCTCCCCAGAGTTCTCTTGTGACCAAGGAGCTTATTCAAGGTATCACCCTCTAAACAGAGGATCTTTCTCCCACCTGTGTTCATCAGGCTTTGAAATTTGTCATAGTTGTTAGTTTGAGAGAGCATCACTAATCCAAAATCCCAAAACACTGAGCATCAACACAAGTGGAAATGTGCACCCCTGATCCTGTGTAAAGCAGATGCACTGAAATGCCTGCCATATAAAACATGTGAAACAAGTGAATGTCATGTTTAAGTTTGGGCCCCATCCAAGAAATCTCACGTACATGTAAATATTCTAAATAAGTAAATAAAACAGAAATCTAACACTTCTGACCAAGTGTTTCAGATAGGGAATGTTCAACCTATACCCAGCAGGTGTCACTTATATTGTCTCATGAAGGCTAGGACTTGATAGGACCTAGATCAGCACCCAGCACAGAGCTGACCTTCAAGATGGATACAGACTGCAGACTTAATATGTTAAGATGTTAGAGATGTTAAGAACCAAAATACAAAACTGATATACCTGGGCAAGGTCTACTATACCTCCACCAGCTTTGTGCTCTTACCCACAAATGGTTAGCAGCTTGAGAAACGTTGCAGGTTAGGTGTTAAGGACTTCTCCAGGATAGCAAGAACTTGAATGATTTCAGAGACATGACTTAATATAATGAAGCAAACACCCACATGCAAGCACATCAGTTACCTGAAGTACGTCAGTTTGTGTTGGGGAAGATCTTCGTAACTCCCAAAGCCAGATCCATTTTCATCAAAGATGGACAGTTTCTCATTTGTCAACATCTGGGGCTCTTCCAGCTGAGGGACATGGGACCAATAAGCAGAAGCACACAGGAGGTGTGAGAAAAGGGTGACAAAAGTGCTGGAACTTACCGCATCAGAGGGGTGCTGCTCATACTTGAGGTCAACATCATCCAGGAACTGCCCGCATTCGTTGCACTTGGGTGGCTGAACCTGTGGGAACAGGAACAGAAATGGCCTCAGAGGCAGAGGGAGCAACCCTCACGGCACCACAGCACCTGCCTCATTCCCACGTGTATGTTTACCTTGGGGTTCAAAAGGGTTTTGTTCCGAGTCATTTTTTTCTCAGCTCTGGGAATAAAGCACAAAACTGATTGCACTTTAATCAATTCAGAATATATCAAAATCCACCCTGTCAGACTGAAGCCTAATCCACCCCCCAACCACAGACACCAGCTGCCACAGTAACTGACGAGGCACCAGGTCACAAGTGGTTCTTTACTGCCTAGAGGAATCCTGCTCCAGCCTGCAGAACTGGAGTATCCTGGTCCCCAACCCAACTCAATGGCTAAGGTTGCTCCAGCAACTCAAAGCTACTTCCTTCTAGAACTGTCTTAACATTATGATCTGCTTCATATAAACAAAAAAATTCTTACGGTTCTTTGGGTGTAGTTTTTCGTCTTTTTTCCTCCTAAATACAAGAGACAAAAGCAGAATAAAGAGTAAGAAAGAATTCTATATCTGGATGGGGCTTCCGAGTTGAGAATTCCACATATAATTATCAAAAAACTTATGCAATGGGGAAGAAAGCAATGAGAGGAACAGGAGATAAGACCCAACTTATCCCAGTGCCCAAATCTTACAAAAGTCTTATAACCAAAGACTTCCTTAGGAGTCCCAAGGAGCCAATTTAAAACAAATAAATCCTAGTTTTCTTGTACAAGTGGTATCTAGGAAAGTAGCTGAACTGTGTCCCCTCCAAATTCTAACGTTAACCCATTCAGCCTCAAGTTATTAATTCTGTGAATAATTCAGTAAAATTGACACAAGTATATTAAAATAGATTTAAAAGTCATAACCTAGAGCTTATATACCCTGTATTTTTTCCATGTGAAATAAAGAGTATTACATTCATATGCTCTTATCAGTCACCCAATACTCAAAATAGTAAGAAATAGTCCTTTAAAACATTTCAAAGTTAGCATAACTAGACTATTTGTTGCATAACTTAAATTTTTCTAGGTGTTCTACTTCTGGGACTATGGGACGAAACAAGTTAAAACCCAATGGGGTGCCAACTATATTCAGGTTTTTTTGGGGGCAGCAGGGATTGAACTCAGGGGTACTCGACCACTGAGCCACATCCCCAGCCTTATTTTATTTAGACACAG
Organism: Marmota marmota marmota; assembly: GCF_001458135.2. Lineage (NCBI taxonomy): Eukaryota > Metazoa > Chordata > Mammalia > Rodentia > Sciuridae > Marmota > Marmota marmota. The sequence goes on from NW_026000241.1 coordinate 556,591, forward strand.
GATTTCACCGAGTTGCTTAGAGCCTTACTATTGCTGAGGCTGGCTTTGAGCTGCTGGGATTACAGGTGGGCACGACCATGCCTGGCCAGAGACATGGCTTTAAAGGAGGCAACTGAGGTTAAAGGTATGAGTGATGTCCTTATAAAGGGAAAGGGACACCAGAGCCCGCTCTTTAGGTGCCAGTCCAGAGGAAATCCACATGAACACAGTGAGGTGGCAGCTGTATGAACCAGAGAAGCCTCACTAGAGACTATCCCTGATACCACCACCTTAACTTTCTACTTCTAGCCTCCAAACATGGAGCAAATATATGTCAGGTTTTTTTTTTTTTAAACATTCATTTTTTTAGTTATAGGTGGACACAATCTATTTTTATGTGGTGCTGAGGATCAAACCCAGCGCCTCATGCATGCTAGGCGAGTGCTCTACCTCTGAGCCACAGCCCCAGCCCAAAGTCAGTCATGTGAGCTGCACAATGTATTATGGCAGCCCGAGCAAACTCATCGTAGGGAAATTTTTAGAGTGGGTTCAGGTAAGCCAGGTATAGTAGCACACACCTTTGATCCCAGCAATTCAGGAAGCTGAGGCAAGAGAATCACAAGTTCAAGTCCAGCCTGGGTAATGATGTAGCAAGACAGCCTAAAGATAAAATTTTTGAAAGGGCCAGCTATGTAGCTAAGAGGTAGAACTCCTGCCTAGCATGTGCAAGGTTCTGGGTTTAATCCCCAGTGCTGCCAAAAATAAGGCAAGCAAAGGACTTAGATTACTGCCACTTTGCAACTTTTGGCAAAAATCACGGTTGCGATGACAGTTCAAAACAGTGAAGACAGGGCTGGGTTTGTGGCTCAGTGGTAGAACACTTGCCCAGCATGTGAGCACTGGGTTTGATCCTCAGCACCACATAAAAACAAAGGTCCATCAACAACTAAAAAAAAAAACCAAGCACACCCACTGAGGACTTGATAGAAGGCCCTGGGTTTGATCCTCAACAATAGGGAAAAAAAAAGGTGAAAAGGTTAAGGGTCTTTATAATGGATGGATCAGGCTGATGCCATCTGAGCCCAGGACCAATCTCATCCTTGAGAGACCACTGTGCTTACCAAGGTGATACTGCAAGAAGCATATAGCACCACCTCCTAATAAATTCTCTAAAGTAACAACCTGCATCTAGCCAAGCAGCCTGAAGGAGATAGGGTTGAAGAAGATAAAAACTGGTAAAATCTAGAACCTAGGACACTACAGATAAGAAAAATTTCTTAGTTAAGAAATTTGCAGACCAGGAAAACTAGAGGTTTAGGACAAATCTCAACCAAATACAATCCTGTATTGCATAACATCTTGACTGATGGACCCATGAGACCACCGTCTGTCACCTGCTGATGTCACATAGCCATCTTAGTTTGTGTATGTACACTCGTGTTCACACCATGACAAAATCATGTAAGGAATCATTTCCCAGAATATATCCCTGTCATTAAGCAATACATGATTGTACATTGTCTAGATCTTTGGACCTATGATTCAAACTCTAAAAATAAGAGACAACCAGGGAAATGCAAACACAGACTAGATATTTTACCTGATGTATGATAACACCCTATGGTCATGTTTAAAATGAGTTCTTCCTTTGAGATTTCTCCTGTACTATGTCTAACTTATGCAACATCATGTAGGACAAGGTTTGGGTGAAGATAAACTTACGTGGCCTTAGCTGCTATCTGCTGAAGACTGAGAATGAGTATGTAGAGATTTACTACCTTTGGTCTACTGGGTATGTTTGAATATTTTCATAATAAATGCAAGTTAAAAAATAAAATCCCATTTTTTAAAGTCAATGGACTTTATGAAATACAATGAGATTGAAAGCATGACCTTTACCTTTTCATCCTCATCTCTCTCAGAGATTTGTGGAGTTACTCGTTCAGGTTCTTTTTCGTCAGGTCTCCGTTTGGCAGCTCTGTTGGGTGGACAAATATGTATCAAATATTAGCTCAGAAAAACTTGTTAACTTGTGCCGAATGACAAAATAAGGCCTCCCTATTGAAAAGCAAAATGTTCATGGGGCTCTGAAGCACACTGCTAACTTGTCACCCTAAAACAAGGCCCACAGAAGCCCCCACAGATGTGGGCCCTGAAGGAAGTGCTGGAAGTTGAGACACAACTGTGCCAGGTTCAGGAAAGGGCGGGCACAGGATGACTTGGCACCCAGCCCTGCGCATCGGCACTTTCCTTCCAACACCAACCATTCCCCATGACTCCTGTATCATCCCAGGTTCTAGAACAGAGGTTTTAATAATTGGGATGACAAACAAGCATTTTAGTTACTTACAGGTCTTTGGATTGACTTCTAGACCTCCTTTCATCCTAACAAGGAAAGGGGAGAGAGAAATAAAGGGAAAAATTAGTTTGAGACAGATAGCAAGATGAAATTCGATACCAGAAAACAGGCTACAGCCTTCTGCACTACAGAGCCAGGGAACAAGAACAACACGGGCAGGACTACAGGGTGAAGATGAAGCTTCAAATATTTACTCCCCAGTTTCCCCAACCTACCAATAAGCAGGTACTAAAGAATCTTCTATAACACCCAACACATACCCCTGCAAACAAATTGCCTAGACCAGGGGTTGGTGACCTGCTTCTGTTAAGGGCCAGGTATTTTCAGTTTTGTAAGCCATGGGGTTTGTGTCACGACTATCCTTCCTGCCACTGTACCACAAGAGCAGCCGCAGAAAGTATGAATAAAGAGATGTGGCTGCATTCTAAGAAAAGTTTACAAAAAACAGGCAGTGGGCTGGATTTGTCCTGCTAGCCACACCCTGCCAACTTCTGTCCTAGGAAAGTTGAGTGTAAAGGGGAATTTGTGGACATTGTGCTGATGTTGTCCAGAAAGGCTAAAGTCCCACCAGTCCTCTGGTAAGTGGTTAAGACTTTTACAGACATTGGGATATAAGAAAAAAAAAAAAAGGAATAGAGTTTCAGAAAAGAAAAGATTGAGAAAAAGCAGAAATTCCAGGCCAGTGCAATGGAACACTACTAATTCTGGCAACGCAGGAGGCAGAGGCAAGCGGATCACAAATTCAAGGCCGACCTGGGCAACTTAGCAAGACCCTGTCTCAAAACAATAAAAAAGGCTGGGGATGTAGCTCAGTGGTAAACTGCCTTGGATTCAATCCCTACTGCTAACAAAAAAAGCAGAATTTCCCAACTCTGTTATTAACTTACATGGACAATCTAGTATTTTGTGAGGCTGTATATAATAAAATACCTTACTAGGGGGCTGGGGTTGTGGCTCAGTGGAGCAGCACTTGCCTACCAAGTGTGAGGCACTGGGTTTGATCCTCAGCACCACATAAAACATAAGATAAAGGTGTAGTGTCCTTCTACAACTAAAAGTTTAAAAAGCCACATGTTTGATCCTGACATCCCTTTCTACCAAGGGGCAAAAAGTCCAACTGAGGATAGAGTGTTTATACTTCTATTGTCTCTCCCTTCTGAAGGGATTTCAGGCAAGCACTGATGGAAATGCAACCCATATCTGGACAGGAAAGGAGAGAGGCAGTGAGACATCACAGCCCACTGGCGGCCATACCTACGGCTCATGTGCCACGGGACAAAAACAGGGAACCATTGCCAACCAGCTCATGACCCAGTAAGGCTGTGACTTTGGGCTTCACTCTAGATCTCAACAGGCAGAAAAACCACATGGGTAGCCCTGGGACTACCCAAGTTTGTGATTCCCTATTAGGGGAGCAGAGGCCTGCAGCCCCCAGCACATAGCCTGTCCCTCTTGCTTAAAGCTCAGGTAGAGGATAGTACTGTCAGCCTACACTTTCAGAGGTCAAGCCCCAAGAACTAGGGGCCCTCCATATCATCTGATCCATCCAACTGGGGACGGAAGATGCTCAGGATTTTCCTATCCTTAACATGAACACACTGTTCTTGTCATTTCCTAAATACAGTGTAACAGCCAGTCGGGCACAGTCACACATGCCTGTAATCTCAGCAACTCGGGAGGCTGAGACAGGAGGATCGCAAGTTCAAAGCCAGCCTTAGCATCTTAGTGAGGCGCTAATCAACTCAGTGAGACCCTGTCTCTAAATTGGTCAAGTGCCCCCAGTTCAATCCTTGGTACAAAAAAAAAAAGAGTACAGTATAACAACTATTTACATAGCATTTATGTTGTATTAGGCAGCATACATAATCTAGAAATGATTTAAAGCATATGGGAGGATGTGTGTAGTTTGCAAATATGTTATTTTGTGTAAAGGACTTGAGCAGACTTTGGTATCAGAGGGTCCAGGCACCAATCCTCGGAATAAACTAGGGAACAACTATTTTTGTGTTTTGGGTGTTTTTTTTTTTTTGGTGTGTGTGTGTCTGATTCTAGGCATTGAACCCTCGGTCACTCCACCACCAAGATACATCCCCAGCACCCCCTCCCTTTTTTATTTTTATTTATTTATTTATTTATTTTTACTTTGAGACAGGATCTCACCAAGTTGCCCAGGCTGGCCTAGAATCTGCAATCCTCCTGCCTCAGCCTCTGTAGGGGCTAGGTTTCAGAAATGTGCCACCACACCCAGCTTATTCTAGGTTTTAAAAATGCTTCTTTGGCTGAGTAGGAGGCAGGGAGGCTGGCTGGGGAGCAAGAAGAGAACTAGGCTCAGAACGATTTAATAGGCAGGCTGGTAAAGGAGAACTTGCTGAACTGAGCTGAGCACAGATCAAGACTTTTGGGTGGAAAAGGCCTCAAGAGAAGCAGGTTGCACACCAGTCTCAGTCTAGAAACACAGGCTCTCCAACATGGTGCAGAGACAGAACAGCAATGCTCACTATGTATCAGTGCAGACATGTGACACTGATCCGACAGATTAAGTTGCCCAGAGTCATCCCACAGTATGTGGGGCTGGGTTTGAATCCCAGAGCCATGCCCTGTACTGTTTCCACCAACCAAACAGGAACATGAGAATAGATAAGATTTTGCCTTGGGCTGGGGTTGTGGCTCAGTGGTAGAACACTCGCCTAGCACTTGCGAGGCCCTGGGTTCATTCCTCAGCATCACATAAATAAAGGTATTGTGTCCATCTACCACAAAAAATATTACTTAAAAAAAAAATTTTGCCTTTACTCGCTTATCTCCTTCCGCTTCATTGTGAGTCCCTGGTCTGGCTTCTCCATCCAGCTCCTCCTCCAGTTTCGGTATAGGTGTTCTGTCACATAAAACAAAAGATGTGTCAGTCAGCTGGGGAGTTAGGACTACTTCAGGCAGCCCCACGGAAGGCTTACAGTGGTCTCCTTCCTAGATTCAGGGCACAAGCCACCTCTTATCTGCACTGCGGGAAATCCAAAAGGCACCAATTACTTTGGAACTTAAGATCTTCAGAAATACTGCTTCATGAGTTTTTTGGTATTAGGAACTGAACCCAGAGCCTCCACCACAGAGCTCCAGCCCAGCCCTGCACAGAATATTGATCAGAGATGGCAGTGAACAACAGACAGGGAGCCTCCACTACCTGGACCCCGATGGGAGCTCTGCCTGTGGTGGAAGAAGGTGGGCATCTAGCCTTTGGAGCTAGGCTGAGTATGGTCTGCACCAGCAACTATAGTAAACTGGCTATGTGAGGGATTAGAGTCTCTCTCCACCAGGGACCTGCACTTGGATGGGGTACTCAACCCACCTCTGGACTCAGGTCCTTCATATGGGACATCAGAAACTTGAGAAAGTGCTACACTTCTCACTGTGCCATCATGCTCTACCCCGTCATGAGAGTGTGCCCAGGTTGGCCTATTCATGGGGCAGCTGGGTCAGCCCCATCAGTCCCCGTAAACCTCAGCCACCTAACAGCTGTTGAGCTGGATGAGTGCTGTTTTAAGCAGCTGAGCTTCTGGGAGGGTTGTCACCAAGCACTATCAGAGCAAGATAATCAACACAGCCTCTGAGGCCTCTGGCACCACATGACAGCCTGTTGAGGACCACCCTGAGGGCAGGCCAGGGTCAGAAAACATCCCAGGTGACTTTAGCCTTCCCTGCAGTGATCTGAACTTCACAGGCTGGAGTCCTGCACCAGCGTTCAGCACTCTAGTCATCGCACTGAAACCCTCACGTTAGCAGTTAGGTGTCAAAGCACAAAGGCAAGTTAACTATACTTACGGTTCTTTGGTTTGACTTCTGAGTCTCCTCTCTTCCTAAGGGGGAATAGAAAGAGTAATTTTTCCATGTGGTCCTGATCTTTATGTTCTATGGAAACAGCCTACCTAAACTGGTCCTATCATCTATTTGGTAAGAGTAAAAACTATCTGCCTTTAAGACAATTTTTCTTGCCCCTTCTTTTTGATAGGGCAAATGGCAGGACAATAAGGAAATTTTTTACAGACTAGATCCTGTAACACTGTAGTTTAAGCCAAGAGTCCCAGCTACTTGGGAGGCTGAGATAGGAGGATCATTTGAGCTCAGGAGTTTGAGACCAGCCGAGTCAACAAAGAAACACCATCTCAAAAGAAAATTAAGAATTTTTTTTCTTTTTTGTAGTACTATAGATGAACCCAGAGCCTCACCCATGCTAGGAAGGCATCAGCCTCTGAATTACATCTCTAGTCCAAGAAGGCAACCTTGTATCAGGATGATGCTATAGAATGTAAGGACCTCCCATGTTTAAAACATCTTCACAAAGACTGAAGGCAGGCAAGTAAGGGGACAGACAAGCTCTGTGACCAAGTAACCAAGGTCCAGCTGGCCCCCTAGGTCTGCCACTGAGGTCTTAAAATCACAACTTGACATACCTTCCTTATGGACAGTTGGGGAGTGTTGAGTGTCTTGACCAAATTAAGGCTATTAGATCATTCATGACACTCACTGTGTACCCGTACATTGCCCACTCCCTGCCCTCATGCCTGGAACCAGGGGGGACTTGAGATCACAGTAGAATTAAAAAAAAAAAAAGGAGGTAACAAGGTATTACTCCTTCTCTCTCTTCCTCTTCAGTGTCAGTATGTGTTCCTGGTGTCACTGTTTCCGGTTCTGTTGCAGTAGGTTCAGCAACTCTGTTGAGCAAAATAAAATACAGCAACTGGGACTTACACAGGTTCATTTCCCTGAAGTTATTTCATAAAATCTCCTTTCCTAACCCAAAAGCAATGGTCATCTCAGGAGCCCCGAAGGTAATATTCATTTTACATGTATTATTTGTAAAACCTTTAAATCCAGCTCTGATGAGGAAAACTGATATTTTTCTTAATTCATTCTTTTCAATGGAGAAGTTTTACCTCAAATGGTTACTTATCTGACCCCAAATTTAGCATCCTTAACAGGTCTATGGTTGCTAGGGAAACTCACTATAAACTCCACTTTTCAAACTTTCTGGGAAAGTAATTTCCATAATTAAGGTGAAACAACACAAACAAAAAGAAAGGTATAATAATTATTCTTACGATTCAGTGGCTGTAACTCTACGTCTCTTCTCTTCCTGTAAACGTCTCTTCTCTTCCTGTGTGGAGGGAAGGAGGGAGAACAAAAAGACAAGAATATGGGATTCAAAGGAATATCAATACCAAAATCATGAGTCAAATTATCAAATAAACATGTGATGTAGTTAAAAGCAGGGTGGAGCTGGGTGGCTCAGTGGTGGAGTGCTTGCCTAGCACTCGCTGGGTTCCATTCCTAATGCTACAAAACAAAAGATAAAAAAGGGTGGGAAAAGAGGGATGTCTAGGTTTGGGGGCTATCTGGGAAACTGTCAGTCTTATTTCAATGCCCCATAGCTCCCCAAACCAAGTCAAGGCCAGGAGTTAGGCCAATACATGTCTGATTCCTAGAGACTGCCTAGGGATGCTATAGGAGTCAGATTCTCTCAGGTCAGCAATTCTTCAGTACTGGGATAAAACAAAGTGGAAGTTTGGGATTCATATCAGGAAGCAACTGTGACTGCCCAGCTAGGACATTAGTTCCTTTCTCAGGTGGATGCACTAGTATACTATTTCCCTAAGGTCATGAGATTTTCCATCTCTAGGTTAACTGTTCATTTAACTTAAAAAGGGATAAAAATATAGTGATGAGGAGGCTGGGAATGTAGTAATGGCATAGTGTTTGCTTGCATGAAGCCCTAGGTTCCATCTTCAGCATCAAAGAAAAGTTACAATAAAAACAAATCTGAACGCTATTTGACAACTAAAGGGTTTGGAGTATATGCCAGCAGTACAGCACTTGCCATGTGTGCACAGACTCCGGGTTGAATCCCATAAACCTATAATTTATATATATATATATACACACACACACACACACACACACACACACACACACGACTGTGATAAAGCTGCATGTAATGATACATATGTATCCATACAAGCATGAAAACTGATACCATCTGAATAGTCTGTACCCTGTACCAATGTTAATTTCCTAAGGGTTTGTTGCCATTTGTACCTAACAGTCTGAGATGTTATCACTGGTGAAAAGTGGAACATAGGGTATATGGAACATCCGTGTACTATCACAAGGAACATTTATATATGAAACATCTGATTAGGAGTACACATAAAATTCTGGGGATGGGATGTAATTCAATGGTAAAATACTTGCCTAGCATGTGTGAGGCCCTCAGTTCGACCAACACCAAAATTAAGTTTTTGCCTCCAGATGCTTTTAGACTCAAACTGCAACATCAATTCTTCCTGGGTCCTCCAGCCTGCCAGCCTATCCTGCAGATACCAGCCTGTCTTTTCAGTTTCCACCATCATTTTTTGTGTGTGTTTGTGTGTAAATGGACATAATCTTTAATTTATTTTTATGTGGTGCTGAGTTTCAAACCCCGCTTCACTCATGCAAGGCAATCACTCTACCACCGAGCCACAACCCTGGTCCCAGCTTCCAACCATCTTTGAGCCAAAGAATCACATAGCTTTCTGACATTTTATATGTCTATGTATCATATGTATCAACACACACACACACACACACACACACACACAAACTAGTTGCTTCTCTGGAGAACCCCAGCTTGACAGTATGAACCACATGCTAGGTTATCTAAGCATATATCGATTCTGAACTCTAATTTTTGTGTAATGCCTGCGTTACCTGGTCTTTGTCTTCCTCAGAGTCATCTGAATTTGTTCTTTCAGGTTCTTCCTCAGGTTTCCGTTTAGCAGGGCTGTCACACAGAATCAGGCAACTGTTAGTTCAGAGAGACCCTTGCCCTCCAGTGGGCCCAGAATAACTTGTGGCCCTCCTTCCCAAAAGGACTCAGCCTAATGCAGGACCTAGATGCCTTCTTTCCTCCCAGGAGAGACCCTTATTGGCAGGATGTTGAAAGAGGCTTAAATTCAATATTTCTTTGACAGATTTAGGATAATTCCATTTTGCATGTCCTAAGAAATCATGCATCTAAATACTGAACAATGGCTGCTAATGTCACAAAGAGAAGAGACATCACACACCTGATACACAGTACCATCTATAAAGAACTCAGCCTCGAGGCTGGGGCTGTAGCTCAGTGGTAGAGCTGGGCTCGATCCTGAGCACCACATAAATAAAAATAAGTATATTGTGTCCATCTAAAACTAAAAATATTAAAAAAAAAAAAAAAAAAAAGAAATCAGCCTCAAAGAATAAAAAGTAGCTGGGCACGGCAATATACACCATAATCCCAGCAACTCAGGAGGCCGAGACAGAAGGATTCCAAGTTCAAGCATGTGTGAGGCCCTCAGTTCGACCAACACCAACAGCAACTTAGTGAGACCCCCATCTCAAAATAAAAGGGCTGGGGTGGATCTCAGTGGTAAAACATCCCTGGTTTAAGTCTTCAGTTAAAAAAAAAAAAAAGTTATGCTAGGTATATAGCTCAGTGGTAGCATACTTGCCTAGCATCCCTACAGGCCCTGAGCTTAATCCTCAGCAGAGGGGGAAAAAAAAATTGTAAAAGGCATGAAACAGTATGTTGTTTTTATGTTGGATGACATGTTTGGGATTTGTTTCAAAGTGATACAAATGGCTATTGTTTCATCACCTAACTGTAACTGGAAAAACAAAAGTAGATGAATTCTTCAGAAATGTTGTTCATGCCAGGCGTGGTGGCACATGCCTGTAATCCCAGCAGCTCAGGAATATGAGGCAGGAGGATCACGGGTTCAAATCCAGCCTCAGCAGTGGCAAGGTGCTAAGCAACTCAGTGAGACCCTGTCTCTAAATAAAATACAAAAACGGTTGGGGATGTGGCTCAGTGGTCGAGTGCCCCCGAGTTCAATCCCCAGTACCCGCCCCCCAGAAAAAAGCTGTTATTGGGGCTGGGGTTTTTTTGTTTTGTTTTTTTTTTTGTTTTGTTTTTTTGTGGCTCAGTGGTAGAGTCCTTGCCTAGCATGTGTGAGGCACTGGGTTTGATTCTCAGCACCACATAAATAAAAGGTGCATTGATAACTAAAAAATATCTTTAAAAATGCTGTTTATGAATGTCAACAAAAACTGCAAGATGAAAACCTATGCAGGGAGTGTAGCTCAGGAGGAGAGCACTTGCCTAGCATATACCAGGCCCTGGATTCTATCTCAGCACAGTGCAAAAAAACGGGGGGAAAAAAAATCTATGCAACATAAAAGTTGGCACTGATAAATTATAAACTATTCCATTCATGTTTTACCAAAAGCCATGCACCAAGAAAAAGTAACAATCCATTCATTATATACTGACCCCTTTGTAAAATGAGATGTGATGGTGGTCTGCCTGGTCGTTCTCCTCGTAACCATGGGACTAGATGAAGCTTCAGCTGTTTAAGGAGGGAAAAAAAGAAACAAGAAAAGGCCGCTATGAAAAGATAAGTCCACGCATGGCCCTAGCTATTGCAGAAAGTCAGGTATTGAGGCTTAAGTATCCTGAGGTTTTAGATTCTAGTCAATAACCAGCAGGAGGACTGCAAATTCAAGGCTAGCCTCAGTAACTTAGAGACCACTTCAAAATAAGAAAAAAAAGGACTGGGGATGCAGCTCCATGTAAAAGGCATCTAGGTTTAATCCCTAGTACCAAAAATAATTCAAAATATGTTTTTCAGCAAGTATGGACATTATAAAGTTGAAAAAGCCCGGAACCGTCGGAACTCAGGAAACATCTACCCAAGTCTAAGTTAGGAAGTACACACACACACACACAAAAAAAAAAAAAAACCCAGAAGTATTGGGGAGTAGCTCAGTGGTAGAGAGTGCACTTAGCATGTAGGAGGCCCTGGGTTCCATCCCCAGCACGAAAAAAGAAAACAAGAAGACGCTGCCCAGGGGTGCATGAGTCAAAGTCTGTGCCCTCGTGTGTATCATAACCTCCTCCAAGGTTGGAAATGAGCCAAGGGTTCTTACCCTTAGTCTCGCTATCAGACTTGCTTCTTCTGGGTCCACGAGGTTTGGAACCGGATTTGGGGGCGTTTGGTTCTGACATTTTCACTCTCCTGTCTGCACGGCTTCCTTGGCTCCCGTTTTCTAGATGGCCGTTCGTTTCTCGACTGACAGTATGAGCTCCGTTCTCCAAGGACAAATCTTTATTTAAAAGGGATTTGACTTTAGCCAGGTAGCCCTCCTACAGCAGGAAAGGATAATTTAAGTAGCAGTGAATGTAAACAAATGGCAATAAGAACAAGGGAACAAATACATGCGTTTCCTTTATAATCATCAGGCAACAAGGAGCGGGGGTTTCTCCGACTCCTTGGTGACACACAAGTTACAGGGAGATGTTTCTTCTGGTAGCCAAGATGCTGGGAACTGACTTACCTCAGATAATTCTTCTTTATGTAATTTGGTTTCCAAATCACATAACTGATTCTTTATTTCTGTTTGCAGAAATTCATGCAAGAGATTCAATTTCTCCTTCACACACTCCTAAGGGAAGAATATATGTTCATCAGCCCCCAAACTCCCAAGATATTAACTAATGGGCTAATACACAAGTAACCGAACCACCTGGTCACATCACAATGACTGAACGGCAGGCAGCACCGACTCAGCCAACACACTAAAAAAAAAAAAATGGTCAGTTCTCCATATTCACAGGTTCTGATTCTAAGTATTCAACCATCCTCAGATGGAAAATATTCTTAAAAGAATTTCATCTGGGTTCAATGGAGTGGCACATGCCTGTAATCCCAGCCAGTCAGGATGCTGAGGCAAGAGGACTGCAAGTATGAGATCAGCCTCAGCAACTGAACAAGACCCTGTCTCAAAAAAAAGGGTGGTAGAAGGAAAGGAGAGGGAAAGTGCTAGGGAGTGTTGTTAGTGGCCAAATATTATTATATTGTGTGCATGTACGAATATGTAACAAATCCCACCATTCTATAAAACTAATGCACCAATACAAAATGTGTAAAGAAAAAAAAAAGTGAACTGGAGATATTAGTGATAAAGCACCCTGGGTTCAATCTCTAGTACCAACTCCCCCCACAAAAAGATTTTCTTGTCTTTATTCCCTAAACAATACAGCACAACAACTATGTACATAGCAGAGCATTAACATGGCATTTGTCATCTCTAGATGACTTAAAGTCATTTGAGCCCAGGAATTCAACCTAGTAAGACTATCTAAAAAACAAAAAACAAAACAAAAAAACCCCCACACTCTGGAGATTACCTTTTCCGTTAAGCTGTCTCTTTCCAAGTCTTTGAGCCTGGTGGAATAAAATAAGGGAGGATGAAACACTCATGTAAAAACTTCATTTAGCTGTAAGAATACCACAATTTTAATGAATTTTGGAATTAAGCTTAAAATGATAGAACATAAATAGGGCGGCTTTCCCCCATCCCCCACAATGTGTAGTGTGTGCTTCCACGATGCCTACACAAGAAGTCATCTGTGAACTGAGCAAGGCTGCCTTTTTGAGGTTGGTTTTCTGGAGATAATGAGGACAACACGGGAACTCTAGAACAGAACAGATGTTATTTAAAAAGGTATCAGGCCAGGCATGAGACCAGCCTCAGCAACTTAGCAAGGCTCTAGGCAATGGAGTAACACCCTGTCTCAACAAAGGCTGGGGATGTGGCTCAGTGGCAGAGTGCCTCTGGGTTCAATCCCCAGTGCGCACACACGGTATCGGCAGCCAGGTTCCTTCTGTAAATTAGAAGACAGCTGGTCTGATCTTTCTCCAGAGCCCTTAAGGGTGTGCCACAGAGTGGTCAGTGCTACAATGAGTGGACCAGGGTCACACTAAGGAACAGGCAGCGAATGTTCCATAGGCCAGAGAAGGTGGCAACATTCTCATTGAGGAGCTAATTAAATTGGAGGTCAAGGCATCTGAGCAGCGGAGTGCCCCACCCTGCACACGGGAACTAGAGACCAAGTTAGGAGAGCGGGCTGGCTCCCCAAAAAGCTCATCCTTCAGAATACATGCACCTCATCCGTATTTATTCCCGTTGTTCAGAAGAGCAGAACTGTCAAGTTTGGGTGGAAAATCTGATTATTGAAGACAGTGGCTTGCCATTGCTGTAGGGGAAGGAGAAACTGAAGGAATGAAGACACCAAGGAGAGCGAGATGAGTGGAAAGGCTGTTGTCCCCAGCCAGTGCTGACTACAGAGAGTGAGGTAAGAACAGGTCTAACCAGTTGGGTGGGTGACTGTCCATGGAGGGCACCCTGTGGCGGCACCAGGCCTCTGCCATCTCTGGATTCTCCCACCCAGCGCCACAAAGACTAGGTGCTCAGTTATCACTAGCCAAGGGGCAGAAATAGCTCTCCCTGGCTGGCCTCCGCAGAGGCCTAGAACAAACAGCAAAGCCAGGAATTCGAGCGATGTGTCTGGCCTGACCACTGCCACACACTGGCTGCTGCCACACACTCACTTTCTTCAAGTGCCATTCATGTCTGTAGGCACCAACTGTATACCAGGCCCCAATTCCAGGCTGGGTGGCTGGATGGGTGCCACCAAGCAGGGACTTTCTGACTTGCTGGGTGGTCAGGAAAAAGACGCTTGGCTCACTGTGGGCACAGTGGTGATATACACTGTATGTTATATGGACTGTAACTTGGGCTTGGGAACCTTTGGAATAAAGACCTTCAGGAGCAAGGGCTGGGGTATGGCTCAGTGGTAGAGCACTTGCCTAGCCTGCACAAGGCCCTGGGCTCCACCCCCAGCACTGCAGGAAGAAGTGGGAGAATTCCAGAAGCACGTGAAGCCCCTTGCAGGCAAAAATGTCTTCCTATTCCCATAGTAACTGTCCAGGGAGAGCCCGCGATAAGGACAGCTGTAGAACTGGGCATCACCAGCCAGAGGCACACACGCTACTGCAGCAGCATTACTTCTGCCTTCTCAGTCACTTGGTTTCTTGGTTTGGGGCAGTGCTAGGGATCAAATCCAGGGACTCATGCATGCGAAGTAGTACTCTACCACTAAGCTTCACTCCCGGCTCTGGTCACTGTTTTCAAAGTGGCAGGACATAGCTTCTACCCTGACTAGCTGAACAGTGCCTGAATCCTGAGGTTATCCGAGGTATTAGGGACATGGCTCAAGAGACTGTACAGCCCACCAAGGTACCCTTTTCAGCCATCTCTTACACCTGGGCATTAAACAGACCTGCAGGTCTGAATTCTTTCAATCTTGCTATACACTGGGATATTTAGCCTGGCAAAGAGCAACACATCTTCACGGGGCAAGATGTTTTAAGGCATCTGAAGATTGCATTTATCCTTCCTGTCCCCAAAGTGAACCACAGCAGGATCCCAGGAGTAGTGGGAAGGAAGCTGGCCACTGGGTACGGCTTTCCTCCCTGCCACCAGGCCTTTGCTCGAGTTGGTCCTTCCCCTAGTGACATTTATGCCATCCCATGCCCACTTGACAGTTATAACTAGGAGGATTAGAAATGGAGCAAGACTTAGCAGAGGACTCAACTCTATATAACCTTAGCTCTCTGCCCACCTGATATCTCATGATTCATTCCCAATTGTATTCCTCAGAGATCAGTCATAAGAAATATAGAACCAATATGAAGTAAGGCAATACCCCACAGTCAACATCTGAGCACTTTCCCAGAGAAAGGGCAGTCAGGCCACCAAGGAGGGACTCAGGGCAACCAAGAGCTCTTTATGACCTGGGCAGAGGGAGCCGTCCAAGCTGGAGCACCAGGGTACTGAATGTCACTTAGGAGACACCCAAGAAACAGACAAGCATACCAGGTCAGAAAGGCAAGACCAGAGAGTGAAGGCTGGTGACAGCCTGAAGGAGGTCAGGGATGTCAGGCTAAAAATCATGAGTTCTGTTCCCCAGTCAACAAACCAGAGGAATCACAGGGGAGGGAGAAACCATGATACCAGAGTCATGCTTTAGAAAAACTGATCTGGCAGAGGCACACTATAACCAGGTACAGGTGGTGAATGCCTGTAATCCCAGCTACTCAAGGGAGTAAGACAGGAGGATCACAAGTTTGATGACAGTCTAGGGAACTTAGGGAGGCCCCGTCTCAATAAAAAGGGTGGGGATGTAGCGAGTGGTAGAATATCTCTGGGTTTGATCACTAGCACCCCAAAACCTGGAGAAGGCAAAATTACAAAATGTTAAATTACTCTAACATCTAAGCCAGATATGTTGGTGAGAAACATGGGTTAGGCAATAGGAGTGGGCTATGTAAGAGAAGTTCTAAGACTCAACCCTGCTTAAGAATGCCACAGGCAAGAGGGAACTAGCCAATGGTATTTGCAGAAGGCAAACAGTAAATACCCCAAAGATATTCATACCCCAACCTACGGAATCCATGAATATTCTTTTATGTGGCAAAAAGGACCCTGCAGATGTGATTGTTCAACAGCCCTTGAGATGAAGAGATTATCCTGCATGATCTGTGGGCCTGATCTAATCTCTAATCTAGCCCTTAGCAGCACAGAACCTTCCAGCTGTATTTCAAAAGAAATGTAACTATGGAAGAAGGGTCAGAGAGATGTGAGGATGCAACCTGCAGTTGCTGGCTTTAAAGACAAAGGAGACCATGAGCCAAAAGATGAGACAGCCTTTCAAAGGCTGGGAACAGCCTTCAGCTCAGAGTCAACAAGAAAATGGAGGTCCGAGTCCTACAACTGCAAGGAACTGAATTCAGCCAACGCCCGGGACAGCAGGAAACATTCTCCCCCAGAGCTTCCAAAAAGGAATGCAGCCTGCGGACACCGTGATTTTTCATCCAGTGAGACCAGTTTCAGGCCTGCACAACCTATGATAATAAACATTTGATGTTTAAACCACTGAGTCTGTCAATTTGTTATGGCAGCAACTAAAAACTACCAAATTCTAAACTTCTTGGTGGAGAGAAAGGAGAGTACACAGGCTGTAACTTTTAGTAGTGAACAGTGGCTATGTATTTGTTGTTGTCTGCAGTGTGAAAGACCAGATGCAGGACCTCAGATGCTAGGCGAGCCCTCTACCACAGCTCCAGCCCAGCCCCGCAGCAGCTAAGGAGACGATTATTCAGCAACTAGAAATTAGAACTGGCACTCGAGATAGGCATTAAATTTGGCATCTCCAGCTGGTACCCCAACTGCTAAAAGTAGTTGTAGGACTGGAATGGAAGGAATAAAATGGAAGTCGGGGAAGAGAGGGTCCCTGGTGGTATACACCTCAAGAAATCGAAAGTTAAGAATTGAGAAGCAAGATATTGAGAGATAAAGGAAGACAAAGCCACCACATCTCTTAAGAGAGAAGAATCTCTAGGAGTGGTGGTGCACATCTGTAATCCCAGCGACCTGGGAGGCTGAGGCAGGAGGCTCACAAGTTCAAGGCCAGCCTCAGCAACTTAGCAAGTCCCTAAGAACTTAGGGAGAGCTTGACTCAAGATTTAAAAAAAGACTGGGGATGTGGCTCAGTGACAAAGCTCCCTGGGTTCAATGCCTAGGGGAAAAAAAAAAAAAAAAGGTCTTTAAGAATAGGACTGGAACTGAGTGTGGTGGCACTTGCCTATAAACCCAGCAACTCTAGAGGCTGGGGCAGGAAGATAAAGTTTGAGGCCACCCTGGACAACTCAGCAAGACCTTCTCAAAATTTAAAAAAGGCTGCAGAGGCCAGGCACAGTGGTGCATGGCTATAATCCCAGTGGCTCAGGAGGCTGAGACGGAGGATCATGGGTTCAAAACCAGCCTCAGGGAGACCCTGTCTCTAAATAAAATAGAAAAGAGGACTGGGGATGTAGCTCAGTGGTTGAGTGTCCCGAGTTCAATCCCTAAGTACCAAAAAATAAAGTTAAAAAAAAAAATAAGAAGGGCTGAAGATATAGCTCAGTAGTAGTAACCTGCCACTCAGGTGTAAAGCCATTGGTTTAATCCCCAGCAAAAGAGAACAAGCCCAGGGCTGGAAATGTAGCTCAGTGATATAGCACTTGCCTAGCTAACATGTGGGGCCCTGGATTCCACCCCCAGCACCACTTAAAAAAAAAAAAGAGCCCAGATGATTCCAGAAGAAGCCAGCCAACAAATAAGGTTGGAATAAGAAGTAAACCTATCCCTGTATCCCTCATCTCCTGCAGACTACATGGCCACACTAACATCTGCCAGGGTATCAGATCTGTACATACAATATAAATTATGCTTCCCTGATAGAAGTGAAATACAAGGTTGAACACACGATAACAAGCGATAAAGACCTCCAGGCAGGCGCTTCAACACACCTACACCTTGTACTAAATCTGTAACACCATAAAGGGGCAGCCCCATCCCCATTTTATAGATGGGGCACCAGCACCAAGAGGTTAGATGGCTTTGCCACAAAGATGGTAAGGGATGGTACAGGATTTGAACCCCTGTAGTTTGCATCCCTAAAATCCTACTGTAGGGAAGAACTAGAAAAGATAAGTCATTTTTGCTCTTTTCAACATCTGCTCAGTAGCAGCCATGAAATTAAGAGGTAAGGTTCAAAACCCAGTTTAATCACAGAATGACTAGCAGATAAGAAAGCTGTAGTAATTACAAAGGCTAATCAGCAGGGCTGGGTGTGTAGCTCAATGGCACAGTGCTTATTCAGCATGCATGAGGCAGAGCTCAATCCCCAGCATGGGCAAAAAAAAGAAAAAAAAAAAAACAAAAAAAACACGATAATCAGCCATGCAGAGGCTGCTGCTAGAATCGTAAATCTAGGCTTCCTTACAGGAAAAATCTGACTGCAAACTCTTAAAGAGTCTCATGCGTATGTGCACCAAGCTGCAGATACAATGAACAAGGCAAACATGGTCTAATGCTACTTGAAATAATGCAACTCAAGTAGCAAAGGCAACAAGCAGAGTAAACAGAGATCAACACCCTTCTAGGCCAGGGGTGCACGTCAGAAGTAGAGCTCTGTCCTAGCACGCCACGCAAGGCCCTGGGTTCAATATCTAGACAACAAACTAATGGTTATTTTTAAAATGAATTCAAGGCTACTTATTGCAGGGAAGCCAGACTATTTTTAAGGGGAAGGGTTAAGAACGAATGGATAAGGCTGTGGGGTGCAGATCAGTGGTAGAGCACATGCTTAGTAAGTGAGGGACCCTTGTTACGATGGTGGGGGGAGGGGATGGACAGAAATCAATTTGGGGAAGGGGTCAGTGGCATCCGGCCTCACGCTGGTTGCTCTGTATGGACCTGAGAGTCACCAGGGAACCCAAGAGAAGGCATGTGCGGTTTATGAGAAGAGCACAAGATGAGGTGGGGAGGTCAATGGGAATTCTGGCCAAGTGTGCAAGGAAGTGTATGGAGCAGGGAAACTACTGGCTCCAACTGGTCTTTTAACAGTATCACAGTTTCTACTTTGTAGAAGACATAACTGAAAGCTAGGAATATAGATCAGTGGTAGAGCACTTACCTAGCAAGCAAAAGGCCTCGAGTTCCACCCATAGAACCACACCAAAAAAAAAAAAAAAGCAAACCAAAAAAACACCAGAAGACAAAGGGGAGATCACGCTTATGGAGCAAATGATGGCAACGTCAACTGGGTTAAGAACAACCAGGCTGAAGAAACTGTGGCTTGCCCTGAAAGATGACTATTTTTGGTACTTGAGACTATAACAAGAAGGGGGGGGTGCAAACTTCTGAACTGTTAATATCATGAAGCCAGGTACTCTGATTATTTCATTTGAAATCAAGTTCTATTTTGTGGGTAGGGGGCATGTGGGGGATACAGACTCAATAAGATGTAAACTTTCTAACTGTGGGTTCAGAAGTATTGTGAAAGGCTGGGGTTGTGGCTCAGTGGTAGGGCACTTGCCTCGATTCTCAGCACTGCATATAAATAAATAAAATAAAGTCCACCAACAACTAAAATATATATTTTAAAAAAGTGTGAAGCTGGGCACGGTGGTGCACGCCTGTAATCCCAGCAACCCAGTAGACTAAGCTAGAGGATTCTGAATTCAAAGCCAGCCTCAGCAATTTAGCCAGACCCTTTCTCTAAAATTAAAAAAAAAATTGAAAGTGGGGGGGGGGGGCACTGAGGATGTGGCTCAGTGGTTAAGTGCCCCTGGCTTCAATCCCTAGTACCAAAAAATAGGGTGAATCAGGCTGAGTGTGGGAGCCCATGCCTGTAATCCCAGCAATTTGGGACGTTGAGGCAGGAGGATCTCAAGTTTCAGATCAGTCTCAAGCAACTGGGAGGCTCTAAGTAACTTAGTGAGACCCTGTCTCAAAATAAAGGGTTGGGAAGTGGCTCAATGGGAAAGTACCTCTGGCCTCAATCCCCCATACCAAAAAAAAAAAAAGAAA
>NW_026000241.1:576970-599901 GCF_001458135.2 Marmota marmota marmota
GGGGGGGGGGGTGTCCCCTCCATCAGCCGTCATCCCTCACTTATTCCTAGGTGCACACTGGACACTGACCAGTCCTCGCTGTGAAGGCTTCCTTGAGGCCCAAGGCTTATGGGCGCAGATTTACTATCAGAGAGACCAGCTTGCATGCTGCCCAGACCTGACATGCACTCTAAGCGCTCCTTCTGAAACACAAGTTCCCCCGCGGGGCAAGGACCTTGTAGTCCCAGGTGAGGGACAGAGCCCGGGTGGAAGACACCCCACCCGGGACCCCGAGCAGTAACGTCCATCTCTGGAAGCCTCCATCAGGATGCACAGCTCAGGGAGAGGAGGAAGCATCAAAGGAGATGCCCAAGGGTCCCCAAGCACCCGAGGGGAGCCAGCCGGGCACCGGAAGTGGAGGCCGGAGTACCCGGACTTAGGGGTGTCTGGAGGCCCTGGGCTGCCCACTTCCTGAGCGACTAGGCTGGCGGCGAGAGCGCGGCCCATAGCTGCTCGGGTAGGGGAGCCGCCTAGACGAACCCAAAGCTTGTTCTATTTGGGGATCAGAAAAAAAAAATCCAAGTTTTTAGTCACCAAGGAGTTTAGAGGGACCTCGGCCCATTTTGGCGCCAAACAGCAAGGGGAGCGCGCAACCGGAAGTGCCACCCTGCCCGCGCCAACAGCCGCGCGCCGCCTCATCCCTACGCATGCGTGCCCGGCTGTCAGCAGCGGCTTCGGGCCACCTGGAGGTAAAGCGACCCCCCACCCTAATGCTTTGCCTCTCCCCCTCCCTGGGCCGACTGTCCCCCACAATACGTACCGCCTGCGGACATCGTCAGGCAGGGAGATGGCCGGGATGGCCAGCGCGGGCACCCGGGCTGGGGCGGTGCGGGCCGGCATCTCGGAGACTGCAGCAGACGCGGCAGCAGAGCAGACAGCCCCAGCTTTTCGCGCGGAAACTGACGGGGAGGGGCGGCGAGCGGAGGCAGCGCGTACCACCCTTGCTCGGGCACGGGGGAAGGAAGGACGTACCATATGCGGGCAGACAGAGCGGAGCGGGCTGTGCTCCGAGGCTGCGCATGCGTGAGGCGGGCATGCACCCCCCCCCCAGAGCAGTGGGTTCGTCCAAGCTCCTCTAACATTTGCAGTCTAGGGGGCGCAGTGTCAGAGACAGTCATTCATTCATTCTTGCGGGCCTGAGGGCATGCGGGCATGCGGGCATGAGGGCAGTGGAGCCTCCAGCAGTTCGAGGGAATTAAAAGCCCGCATTTGAGCTCTTGAGTTACAGCCCTCAGTTCCAATCCAACCTCCATTTGTTCACAGTATGACCTTGGGCTGAACACTTTGACTCAGCCTCAGTGTTCTCTTTATAGATCGGGCTAATAGCACCTACTCCAGAAAATCTTGAGGATACCCAGAATTTGTAGCCAACACCAAGGATCTCACACTGTAGGGAGGCGAGGGACCACCTCCACGGCCTGTCTATTTGATACAGCACCAAATCATAAGATGGGCTGTTGAATATCTGGTTCTGGGAAAACTTTTACAAAAGAAAGAAGTTAGGGCTGGGGCTATAGCTCATGGTAGAGTGCTTGCCTCCATGCACAAGGCCCTGGGTTCAATCCCCAGCACCACAAAAAAAAAAAGAAAAAAGTTAGATCCCAACCTCTCAAAATGGATTAAAGAACTAAATGTAAGCCCTGAAACCATAGACTATATAAGAAAACATGGAACTAGAGAGGAAACCATGAGGGAAAGCTTCATGATATTGAATTTGACAATACTTGAATATAACAAAAGCTAAAATACACAAATGAGTCTACAAACTTGAAAACATCTGCACAGCAAATGAATCAACCAACAGTGGAACAGAAACAAACAACTGAAATGGGATAAAAATGGTTCAGCCACTATAGAAAACAGTATGAAATTTCCTCAAAGTTAAAAATAGAATTTTGTGATCCCACAGTCCCACTTCTGCCTGGCACCATCACAGGGTACAAGCCCATGGATTGTGTGTTTTAGCTTCCAGTCATGTATTCACAGAATTAAAAAACAGGATCTTGTGGTATTTGCACAACCATCTTCATTGAAGCACTACTCACAATAGCTAAGAGGTGAAATCAAAATGTCCATCTACAGATGAGTGGGTAAAGAAAACGTGTCATATAGGGGCTGGGGGTATAGATCAGTTGGTAGAGTGCTTGTCTTGCAAGCCCAAGGCCCTGGGTTCAATCCCCAGCACCAAAAAAAGAAAAAGAAAACGTGGCACATACAGTGAAATATTATTCAGCCTTAAAAAATAAATCCCATCTCAGGCTGGGGTTGTGGCTCAAAGGAAAAGTGCTCGTCTAGCATGTGTGAGGCACCGAGTTCAATCCTCAGCACCACATAAAAATTAAAATATTGTGTCCACCTACAACTAAAGAATATTAAAAAAAAAAAAGTATTCCCATCTCATGCTTCAACATGACTGAACCTGGAGAACAAATGAAATAAGACAGTCATGAAAAGATAGATACAGGATTCCATTTCTATGAGGTATCTAAAGTCAAAATCTTAGAAACAGAAAGCAGAATGGCAGCTACCAAGGATGAAAAGGAGTGGAAAAAGGGGAATTGTTCAATGCATGTAGAGTTTCAGTTTCATGAAATGAAAAGTTTCCAGAAATCTGTTGCACAATATGCATATAGTTAACACTACTGAACTGTACCCTTAAAAAGGGTGAAGATGGTAGCTAAGGTAAAACACTGAGCCTGTAGTCCCAGCATTAGGGAGACTGAAGCAGAGAATCACTCGAGCTCAGGGCCAGCCTGAAGCAAGATCCTAAAGTCTCTAAAGAAAAGGTAAATTTTGGAGTTGGGATGTAGCTCTTTGATAGAGCACTTGCCTAGCATGTGTAAGTGCCCTGGGTTCAATCCCTAGTAACACACACACACACACACACAAAGATCGATTTTAGGTGGCTTTTTATTGCAATAAAAAAAGAAGAAACTAGGGATGGGGATATAGCTCAGTGGCAGAGCACTTACCTAGTAACAGCCAAGCAATGGGTTCAATCCCCAGTACCACAAAAACTTAGGCCAGATACAGTGGTGCACATCTATAATCACAAGAGGAGGCCAAGGCAGGAGGATTTTAAATTTGAGACTAGCCTTAGCAACTTAATGAGGCTATGTCCCAAAATAAAAAGAGCTGGGGATGTAGTTCAGTGATAAAGCATCCCTGCTTCAATCCCTAGTACGAAAAACACTATTTAGGTTTTTTTATTAAGATTTTTTTTAATGTGGTATTTTATCTCTGACGAAGTTCTAGTATGGCATGTTAAGTTGGACATATTTTTATATTTTTGTACCAAAGTATTTGGTATCCCAAAATGTCCAACCTTGTTATGCATCAATCACATATGGCAGGTTGCTGGAACACTGAAAAATCTTAATGTTTTTAATCTTAATATTTTGGTTAAAGTAATTTTAATGTTTTATGTTAATTTTAGAATTGATAAATATAAAATTAACAACTTTCTTTTATTGTGCTACTGGGGATTAAACCCAGGAGCACCGAGCCACATCCCCAGCCCTTATTTATTTTGAGACAGGGTCTTGCTAAATTATTGAGAGTGTCACTGGGTCGCTGAGGCTGGCCTCAAACTTGCAATACTCCTGCCTCAGCCCAGGTAGCTGGAATTTCAGGCATGCACTACTATGCCTAGCCCAAAATAAATACATATTAATTTAACATCTAATAGAACTTATAAATGGTCCTAAATAGCTCTTTAGAGTTATTTAATTTGGTGCTTAACAACCCTAAAGAGAAGCACAGGTTTATTTTCCCTCCCCTGAAATGCTTGGGACCAGAAGTATCTTGGATTTCAAAGATTTTTTTTTTTTTAAGTTGGGGATATTTGCATACATACAACAATATCTTAGGGAGGGGATGCAAGTCTAAACATGAAATTATGTTTCATATATAAGTCTCACACACATCCTGAATATAATTTTTAATATTTATTTTTTTAGCTTTTTTTCTAATGTTGATGTACCTTTAGTTTATTTATTTATATGCAGTGCTGAGAATCAAACCCATTGCCTCACACATGCTAGGCAAGTGTTCTACCACCGAGCCATAACCCCAGCCCCTATTTTTTAATATTTATTTTTTAGAAGTAGCTGGACACAATACCTTTAATTAATTATTTATATGTGGTGCTGAGGATCAAACCCAGGGCCTTGCACATGCTATGTGAGCAATCTACCACTGAACCACAACCCCAGCCCCCAGAATATAATTTTGTACAAGTTTGTTTTTAAAAAAAAAAACAAAAAACAATTTTGGGCAAGAAAGTTTCATGGCATGGAATTTTCCATTAGTGACAACATATTCATACTCAAAGTTTTGGATTTTGGAATCAGGTTTAGGGATTTTTACTTATGTGTACTTGCTGGGAATTAAGTAGAAGCCTCATACACAGCCCCCTAGATTTTGGGTTTTATGATTAGGGTTTTATGATTACGTATTAGGACTGCATTTCCTATAGCCTAGGAGATTAGTTACATGGGACTCTGACTCCAAAGCTACTTGTTTATACAAGATCATAGATTTCAATCAGCAACCAGATGTCTTTAGTCCAGAGCCTGAATACAAAATGGTGACCCCAGTGTTGGCCACTTGGCCATCCCACAGATGGCCAAAAGAGACAGGACTGGGAAACTTGACAAAGTCATAAACAGGGTAATAGTCACAAGAAAGTTTCAACAGAGTGCAACTCGGGCTCATAGAACTGTCAGTACCTAGCACGTGGGCCTCATATACCTTGGGGAAAGAGGCGCTCGAGGGCAAAAGGAGACTCAATACAAGGGAGAGGAGCTGGGCTTTTGTTTTTCTAGAGCTGGGGAATCAGACCCAGGGCCTTGCACTGCTAGGCAAGTGCTCTACCACCGAGCTACATCCCTGGCCACAGCAGCTGTATTTACTGGGGACTTCCACATGGGCAGATTCTTTATAATACTTGTGTCAACCTTGCTAGGAAGGAATGAGTC
Source organism: Marmota marmota marmota (assembly GCF_001458135.2). NCBI lineage: Eukaryota > Metazoa > Chordata > Mammalia > Rodentia > Sciuridae > Marmota > Marmota marmota. Next base: position 581,989 of record NW_026000241.1, read on the forward strand.
TGGTCATTTTATGGATGGGGCCAAGGCTCAGACAAAGTTTGCCCACAGGCTCCCTACAAGTTGAATATAACCTCTTGGTTGTTCTTTGAAACTACAATCCAAATTTTTCTAAAACTCAAATTCTACCTGCTGCAGAGAGTTCTTTCCCCTCCACACTGTAGCTAGGGGAAAAAAAAATTATTCCATCTTCAGCACCCAGCCTAGATTCATCTGATTCTACTCCACCTCGTTGATCACCAACTTAACTGACCCATTTTTACCCTTTCAGGCTCATGTGCCCCAGGGCCTTTGTTTTTACTGTAATTTCTGCGCAGACCATTCTTCTGGAAAATTTGCACAGCTCACAGTTTGCTTGTGCTTAGAGGCTTTCTCCAGACCTCCTGTAAGCAATAGTTTGCCCTCTATTCACGCCATCTTATTACACCGTTTCTTCATAATAAAAAAAATCTGACCATGGTAAATACTATCTATCCCAACTAGAGCAGAGGTTGGAAACCTTTCTGTAAAAGACCAGATAATATTTTTGGTTTTGTGAGTCACACATTCCCTGATCAAATTGCTCAAGTCTGCTGTGATAGTCCAAGAACAGTCTTAGCAACTTAGCAAGGCCCCATCTCAAAATTTAAAAAAAAGGCATATAGCTCAGGAATAAAGTACTCCTGGGTTCAATCCGGTTCAATCCCCAGTACAGGGTGGGTGGGGCCACAAAGATGGTGGGCCAGATTTGGCTCTCAGGCCTCATGTGTGGAATCCTACATAGACTACATTCTCCAAAGAAATGTAGTTATCAGTTGAATTAATATATAGGGCATGGAAGGTACCCGAAAGAGATAAGACTATACGGGAGTGTAATGAAGCAGTTTTCTGTCCTACAACGTTGTAACTTCCATTTCACAAGGGGAAACTGAGGCACAAACGGACCAGGCTGCAAATCTACTCCATCTCCAGGCCCTATCTTGTTGGCTCTCTCCATCATTTGGCCGGTAGAAATGCCACACAAAGCCATGGGGGTGGTGGACGAAGATATTGAGGGCTTTCCAGAATCTCCTGGAATGAGTAGTTGGACCAACAGAGAGACCCCCCACCCACAGCCTAGAAGACAGGACTCCTTTGAGAGAAGCTACTGAAACCACCAGAAAAAAACCGAACCAGCTTGTGGGTATTCTGTCTGCCTCATCTCTACAACTCTGAAGTCCTGTTCACTAACCACAGCACCCACGAAAGGCTTCCCAGGCCCAAGCCCCTGCTTCCCAGTCATATTCCAGCTCCACCTGAAGGGCTATGCTCCGCAGAGGCCCAGATATCAGCCTGGCCAGGGGCCAGGCTGCCCAAATTTGGCAAGTCTGGAGGAGGAATAGCCACGTGTCCCAAGCCCCAGTCAGAAGGCCAAAGCTGAGTCACTGCAGATGCCAGGGAAATTGTCACAGCAACTGAGCGCGTGCTCAGCACCAGGCCCCCACAGAGGCCCTTGGCGGCAGCTGTAGCACTCAATGACTCAACAGTCTCAACCCCATGGTCCTCAAAAACTCTCCAGACTTGAGTGACTTGCCCAAGCCAGGAATCAAATCCAGGAAAACCCATGGCCTTTGGAGTGTGCTGGACACAGCTGCCTCCTCCTTGTGAGGCCCCTTGAGCAAACTGATTGATAACTGTTTGGGATCACAGGAGACCAGCTGCCACCCCCTGCAAGCTTTGCCTCACAGAACCCTCCGATCTGCCCCTCCTGGCTCAAAGCTCCCTCAGCTTTCTCCTAGATGCCAGCCCAGGTTGCCCCTCTGCCCCCTCCCCAAGTGTTCAGGAGAAACTTATTAGAAGCCAAATCTGATTAGGACACTTCCTTCCTACCTCATTGAGCACACCTGAAAGACTTCCGAGTCCTCAAGGGAAACGCAGCCCTTCGCAGGCTCCGCTAGCAAAGCCTGACAAAACGCCAATCTATCACACATGGAGCGCCTCCAAATTAGTAAGAGACCGTCCCTTTTTTGTTAAGTGAACAAAAGCATCTGAACAGGCACTTTACAAAAGAGGATATCCAAGTGGACAAGGCTCATCTGGAAAGCTGCTCAAGTTCATTAGTCATCAGGGAAATGTAAAATAAAACCTCAATACCCTATCTCACACACACACACCCCAGGACGGCTGCAATGAAAGACAATGTTCAAGTGTTAGCGAGAACAGAACTCTTTGATGCTGTTGGGGCAAGTCCAAAAATGGTATAGCCACTTTGGAAACTGGTTTGGGAACACCTGCTGAGGCTAGATATATTCTTGCCCCAGGACCCAGCAATCCAATGACAAGAACAAAATTGTTGAGTTTATTCACAATAACCCCAAACTGAAGACGGCATAAGCCACAAGGGACAGATAGAGAATACGAAACCTAGTGGGGTCAGAAGCTTTTTCTATCAAGGGTCACATAGTAAATTTTTTTAGGATTTGTGGGCTCTACAGTCTGCCACAACTACCAACTCTGCTCTTGTGGCCTCAAAGCAGTCACGGACAATACATAAGTGAGTCAGCATTGTGGTGAGCCGGTAAGACGATGTAGAGCCACCGAAAATCAATTTCCACACCATTCTCGCGTGTCACAAAAGGTTATTTTTCTTTCTTTCTTTTTTTCCTTCCACCTCAACCCTTTAAAAATGGGAAAGACACCCATAGTCTGCATGAAAACTGGCTGTGGTTACATTCGGCCCACTAGCCTTACGGGTAGATTCTGCCAAATCCTGCCACATAGTTTCGAGAACCAGGACCTGCCAATCCCATTTAGAACTACAAACGCATCTCAAACGTGGTGGTGCATCAGAGAAGCCAGCCGGGACATACCTAACCTCTGGTTATAGCAGGCGCCAGCTCTTCTCTCCACAGTTCCCTCCCACTTCTCCCACTCTGGCCATGGCTTTCTCCCCTCCAGGCCACTTACACCGTGTCCCCCTCCTTTAGCTCTGCTCAGGCCTCTCTGGCCAGCCTGGGTCCCACAGCCTCTGCCCTTCATAGCCCTGGAGAAGAACAGCGGTCAGAGCTGAGAGGTGCCTACCTTCTGGAGAATAATGTGAAAACACAGCGTCCGCTCTCGAACCGCAAAGAAAGTCTCCCCCGCCTAGCGAAGGGGGTAGAAATAAGGGCTGGGCCTGCCCACACCAATAAACCAGACGAGTTTCACCTGAGGAGCTTCCGTCCCCAAAATGACCATCAATTGACCACAATTGATTCTCCGAAGGCAATTGCCAAGTTATTAAAACTACCTGGCAAAGAGAGAGAGTTAAGCTCTCCAGTCAGAGTATTGGGGATGTTTCTAGAAGTTTCCCAGTCTCAGACTAAGGAGCCACAACTCATCTGAGCAAATAGAGGGAATGAGAAAGGCACACATGGGGCTGGGGTCGTGGCTCAGTGGTAGAGTGCTCGCCTAGCACATGTGAGGCCCTGGTTTCGATCCTCAGCACCATATAAAAATAAATAAAATAAAGGTATTGTGTCAACTACGACTAAAAAAAAAAAAGAAGAAGAAGAAGAAGAAAAGAAAGGCACATACAATTCCTTTAGCCCAGGATTCCACAATCTGGGCACTGTGGAATAAACAATAAATAGAAAAATAAATAAATAGTAAAGGGGCTGGGGATATGGCTCAAGTGGTAGCGCGCTCGCCTGGCATGTGTGCGGCCCGGGTTCGATCCTCAGCACCACATACAATCAAAGATGTTGTGTCCGCCAATAACTAAAAAATAAATATTAAAATTCTCTCTCTCTCTCTTTAAAAAAAATAAATAAATAAAATAAATAAATAGTAAAGGGAAAGGAGACCTATATGTTAAACAATATTTCAGAGATTCCTTAACAACACCTTTCCTTAATTAAGGGGCTGAATTATCTTTTGTCACATAGGCTGTGTCTTATGCATGTAATGAGCAACATCCCTGATCCCTGCTCACAAGGTGCCACAGCAGCACCCTCCTTGCTGACCTGCCTCCAGCCAGGCAGAACCACCAAACGCCTCCATAAATGGTCAGATGTCTCCTGTCGGGGGAGAATCACTGATTTAACCATGTAGAAATTACATTATATAAAGCACCCGAGCCTTGTCCTAACCATTTGCCTTCTGGACACCTCTTGGATGCCTAAGCCTAAAATCAGCCCCACAACAGCCTTTGGGAAAATTATAAGTCATGGATGGTTCACATCAGGAACAGGGCAATGTAACCAGGAGGAGTCCTGGGCCCTGGAATCAGACTCTCCAGGCCCTGATAGAGCCCAGGAACCTGCATTTTTTTTTCACAAGCTGCCTGCTTGTGGACGACATTTTAAAATAATGTTGGGAAGTTCATTACAAGGAGGTTATTGTGTGTGTTAGTATTCTGTCCCTTTTTATTGCTGAATGTTATTCCACTGTAGGGATGTACTCTAACTTGTTTATCCATTCACCAATTGATGGACATTTGGGTTGTTTCCACTTTCAGGCCGTTAAAAATGCTGCTATGAATGTTCACATACAGTCTCTGGAAGACATGTGTTTTCATTTCTCTTGGGGAGGTGGATACCTGGAGTCAGGTTGCTGGGTCTTGTGTGAGTTTGTTTGCCTTTGTACAAAGCTGTTAAACCAACTTCCAAAGCGGCTGTACTATTTTGCATCGGAGGTAGGGATTATTAACATGCCCATTTTTACAGATGAAGAAACCAGGTGAGAGTTGTCAGGTGCCCTGACCAAAGTCTACTTGAGCTGTCAAGGGTTGCATTTGAGATTCAAATCTAGTTTTTCTAACTTCATGGTCGGCACTGTTAACACTTACACTACAATGGCCACTAAAAATGAATCACATCTGACCAGTATCATTTCCCTCTCTGGTAGAGGCAACTATTTCAGGATAAGACATTTAGGGAAAGGTAATAGGTGTTGGCGGTCTGAATTCGAGGAAAATATGTCAGTTTTGTAGACAAATGGGGAAAATGACCAGGATATGAGGTTAGGAAGATGCGTTAGAAACCCTTTGAAGACTGCTAACAAAACGATGTGTTGCCCATAGATAAACCATTAGGGAATTCGAGGAATTGACAAAGGGAGGACCAGTTGATGGCATCTGAAACCACAGATCAGTCTTAGTTATCAGTAAAAAGGAGAGATAACCCGACATTGGCCTTCTGATAGACATTTTCTCCACCATTTATAAAGAACTGAAGCCCCAGACTCCCAAAATATTTGTGCATCCTGAGTCTGATTTAGGGCAAAGGAGCACATTAAATAACATCAATCAATGTTATTGTGGGAAGCTCTCCAAGGAAAATCACCTGGTTTCTTCAACAAATGACTTTAAAAAAGTAAGTAAATAGGAAAGGAAAATAAAATCTATATGTTAAACAATATTTCAGGAGCTAAGGTTGTGGCTCAGTGATAGAGCACTTGCTATGCATGTGTGAGACACTGGGTTCGATTCTCAGCATTACATATAAATAAATGAATAAAATAAAGGTCCATCAACAACTAAAAAAATTCAAAATACAATATTTCAGAGATTCCTTACAACACCTTTCCTTAATTAAATTCCATAAATAAATCTTTTTTTTTGTTCCTCAAAATCATATTTTATTAGTTGTGTAACGTTCCACCAAGTGACACACATAATTTATTAACCTTTTTGATAAGAGTATTCAAGTTTACATTGTTTGGGTGTTTTTGATACCGAAAGGAGTATTTAGTTCTGCAAACAAGTTCTGGAAATGAAATTGCTGAGGCAGTGGTAAATACAGGCATAAATAAATCTTATTTGGATTCTAATTCAAATGCATTATATGCTAAAGAATAAAACCAGCTAGGCATGGGGGTGCATACCTTAATCCCAGCGGCTCTGGAGGCTGAGGCCTAAGGATCCCAAATTCAAAGCCAGCCTCAGCAAAAGCAAGGCGCTAAGCAACTCAGTGAGATCCCATTTCTAAATAAAATACAAAATTGGGCTTGGGATGTGGCTCAGTGGTCAAGTGCCCCTGAGTTCAATCCTCAGAAATACCCCCCCACACACACACAAATAAAACTGATAAATGGGGAACTTTATTATTTTGGTACCCACAGCCCTTTTAATTATTATTATTATTATTATTTTAAGATAGGGCCTCTCTAAGTTGTTGAGGCTGGCCTTGAACTTGTGATTCTCCTGCTTCAGCCTTCTGAGTCACTAGGATTACAGGTGTTCGCCACTGCACTTGGCTTCTTTTCTTTTAATATTTTTAGTTGTAGATGGACACAGTACATTTTACTTATTTATTTTTATGTCCTGCTGAGAATTGAACCCGGTGCCTCACACGTGCTAGGTGAGTGCTCTATCACTGAACCACAACCCCAGCCCTGCACCTAACTTCTAATTGATACTTTTAATAAGTACGATGATGGTATTGTGGTTAAGTTTTTTTTTTTAATATTTTTCTTTAGTTGTAGATGGACACAATGATTTTATTTTATTTATTTATTTTTCTGTGGTGCTGAGGATCAAACCCAGGGCCTCACACGTGCTAGGCGAGCGCTCTACCACTGAGCCACAAACCCAAACCTGTGGTTAAGTTTTTTAAGTATTGGTATCTTTTAAAGATAAAAAGAAGAGTATTTACAAATGAAAAGATTTGACCTCTCATATTTGCTTCAGAATATCCGGTGAGTAATAACTGATTCAAGCAAAACTAGATGGAAGTGAAAGCCCTAATGAAAAAGAGCATAGTTAACAGTTTCCAAGTATCTTCCCATAAGACACTTAATAATTGTAAAAAGGAAAATAGTAAATTTAAAGCAGAGAAATCTGGAGGATATTGCTTTAGCCAAGTGATCAAACAATTTTTTTTTTCCTGATGCTGAGGATTGCAAGTGATCAATATTAACATTACCACTGATGGGACTAATCAGCATCGGTAATGATACCTATCAGCAGGTTCCTCCTGATAGGATGCAGGGAGAGGGATACAGCCTCACTTCTTCTGAGGTCTTCCTGCTAGACATTCATAGTCTTTATCTAGAGGTAAGGAAATATCAGAGGAAGGGCATTATCCGGACTTCTATTTCTCAAAAATGTCAAGATCATGAAAGACACGATCAAAAAGTGTCCCAGTTGAAAGAGACTAAGAGACAACTGAGTGCAATGAGTGATCTAGGATTTTTTTTCTGCTGTTCAGGTCGATAATGAGACAACTGGTGAAATCTGATTAAGGTTTGCTGATTTCCTGCTTTTGAGGCTTTTTGAGGTTATGTAAAAGAATGCTTTGTTCTTAGGAAACTTCGTGAAGTATTTAGATGGATGGATGGATGGATACATGAACGGATAGACAATGGGAGCCTAAGCTACTAGTAAGTGGCCATCCCTCCTTCTTGACCTGGACCTATTTCCTCTGAAGCTCTTTCACATGAGAGAAATCAATTTCTTTCTCATTTAAGTCACTAATATTTTGTTTATCATTTGCAACTGAGTCTCATCTTGACATCATTGTTAAAAGAAATATATGGAAGTTACCATGTCGTTCATAATAGTGGTATGCCCTGTGGGGTTTTGTTATGATGCTGAAAGAGTCTAGAATTGTGATTTCTAATACTGTAACCAATGACCATGCATGGGTATTAAAATTTAGAATTCAGTCTCTGCTTTATGTTAGCCACATTTCAAGTGTCCATAGATCTGCCGGGTATGGGTGACACACACCTGTAATCCTAGTGACTCAAAAAGCTGAGATAGGAAAGTCTGAGTTCAGCCTCAGCAATATAGCGAGACCCTCAGCAATTTATTGAGACCCTGTCACAAAATAAAAAATAAAAAGGTGGCTGTAATCACAGCGGCTCAGGAGGCTGAGGCAGGAGGATGGCAGGTTCAAAGCCAGCCTCAGCAAAAGCGAGGTATACCAAGCAACTTAGTGAGACCCTGTCTCTAAATAAACAAATACAAAATAGGACTAGGAATATGGCTCTGTGGTCAAGTGCCCCCGAGTTCAATCCCTGGTACCCCCCCAAAAAAAAAAATTAAAAGGGCTGGGGATGTAGCTCAGCGGCAAAGCACTCCAATACCAACAACAGAAAAAATGTACCCATGGATGTGGATTATGTTCATGTTCTGGATTATGGGGTCTAGAATGTTTCTCAGAGTATGGTTTAAGAATCACTTTTGTTCCCCTCATAGTGCTGTGGTTGGAACTCAGGGCCTTATGCATGCTAGACAAGTGCTCTACCACAGAGCTACAAGCCCCAGTCTAAGATGAGTTGCAATAATGACAATAATAATCAAAACTTTTTTTTTCCTGACCAGACATTTTTCAATTATCAGGGTTGCTTAGTGAAAAATGCACATTCCTGGCATCAGGTAAGACCTATTTTTTTTTTTTTAAGAGAGAGTGAGAGAGATAGAAAGAGAGAGAGAGAATTTTTTATTTAATATTTACTTTTTAGTCCTCGGCGGACACAACATCTTTGTTTGTATGTGGTGCTGAGGATCGAACCCGAGCCGCACGCATGCCAGGCGAGCACGCTACCGCTTGAGCCACATCCCCAGCCCAGGTAAGACCTATTAGATCTAAATTTCTGCCTGTGGAGCCTGAGGATCTGCATTTTAACAAGTTCTTTCAGGAGATTCTAATGTTCCCCGATAGCTACCAGCCTCCCTAGCAAAAAGAGAAAATGGAAATCATCTTGCATTTCCTGCAAATTGGTCCGTTTTATTCTAGGCTCCAAACTTTGGGAGCTATCAGTAAATCAGATCTTGAGACCAAAATATTGAGAAGGACCAGATGTGATCCCAGTGGAGGGGTCTCACTTCACTCCTCACTTTGACCTCTCTGTGCCTCAGTTTCTTTACCTGTCCAAGAGCAGGTAGATACTCTAAAGGGCTATTTTGAGGATTTCATGAGTTTGCAGATGTCAAGTACTCCCATCACCTCCTAGCACTGACGATTTTCCTATTATGATTAGCCTTATCTCCAAAGGGCTATCCAACCAATGTAGGGTATGACTCTGGGTTTGCCATCTAAAATATCACCTGTGGCTAGGCATGATAGTGCACACCTGTAATCCCAGTGACTCTAGAGACTGAGGCAGGTGCGTCACAAGTTCAAGGCTAGCTTGGGCAATTTAGTGAGACCCTGCCTCAAGATAAAATAGAAAGGGTTTGGAATGTAGCTCAGAGATGGAGCACCCCTGGATTTGATCTCCAGTACCAAAAAAAACCTGTACCCCAAAAGTGACACTTTATTTTATTTTATTTATAGCTAATACTTTTGTTTTGTTTTTTCATTGTTGAGGATTGAATCTAGCTCCCCATAAGCTAAGCATGTTCTCTGCCACTGGGCTAGCCTACCCTAGCCTCCACTCATCCTACAAACACTAATGAGGCTGGCTGGGGTTGTGGCTCAGTGGCAGAGTGCTCGCCTGGCATATGTGAGGCACTGGGTTTGATCCTCCTCACCACATAAAGATAAATAAATAAAATAAAGGTATTGTGTCCATCTACAACTAAAAAAGAAAAGGGGGAAAAAAAAAACACTAAATGAGCACATACTCCAGACAGAGAGGATGGGAAGTACAAAGGTCTTAGAGTCAGAACATGCCAAGTACTTTTTTTGTTGTTGTTTTATTTTGTATTTTGTGGTGCTAGGAATCAAACCAAGGGCTTCATGCATGCTAAGCAAATGCTCTACCGCTGAGCTATACCCCAGTCCCCTAAGTACTATTTAAGATGCTAGAGACACATTGGTGAATAACACAGTCCTGTCTTTAAGGTGCTCACATTTTAATGGGACAGACACATAATTGATATAATTTACTGCCAGGTGGTAAGCAGATAAGGGGCTAAAGAGGGAATGAGATGTGCAGAGAAGGACTCTCTGAGGAGGTGCCATTTGATCCAGGACTAGAGGAGCTGGATGAAGCATAGATATTTGGAGAAAACTCATTGACTCTGGGCTGGCTTCTGGCACTTCTGCAACCCTACCACCTCCTACCCTGAGTCCCAGCTAGGGTTCAGGTTTCTAAATAAAGAGGGGAATTCCTATGGGGGTTGCTTCTGTCTGCTGTCCTGGACAGCTGGTATCACTGGGTGAGGCTCTAGCTTGGGGGCCTGGAATCCCCCATCAAAACTCTAGACCTGTCTTCAAAAGGGCTGCTGGGCTCCCTGCCTCCAGACAATGGAAAAGAGCCCAGGTAGGGGCCTCTCAACCCCCACAGCTGCAAGACCATTTGGGTTTCTTCTGGTCCTGGGAAAGGCTTGTAGCCTCCCCTTCCATATCAAAGAGCAGGTTTCAGTGCCTTTCTCCAGCCCAGTGTTGAAGCCAGAATCAGCCTGCTTGGTTCAAATCCAGCCAGGCAATTCCCTGAGGAGTGCTGTGTGACCCTCAGTTTGCTTAACCTCTCTGAATCCACATGTCCTTAAGATCTTGACACCTCCCTCACAGAAAGACAAACATATTTGGGATGGAGGAGGGGCCCCCATCACCAGCCAGGCTATCTCTTAGGAAAAAAAAGCAAGGAGGCCCCAGCCTTCATGAATCACTGGGAGTGGCAGGACAGTGTTTTCTCAGAAGCCACTGCTCTCACAGCTTGTCGGGGTTGGGGGGGGGGTGGGCAGTAAGAAAGAAAAGGGAAGGCTGGGAAAGGATGGGCAGCCACCCTTCCCTGACTCAACTGGCCCAGCCAAGGGGTGCTAATGAGGGAATGGTCACCAAAGACACAACAGCACCAGAAAGAAAAATTGAACCGTTTATTGGCCCAGATCTGGGTGTCTGGCATGGGGGGGCATCTGGGGAGCTATATAAAGGGAGACAAGCCCCCAATTGGCTCCTTGCCTCCCAAAGCCCCCCTCCCCCAGCCTTTGTATTCACAAAGACATTAATTTGAGGTTTTCCTCCTGTAGAGAGATAAGCCAGCAATTCCAAAGAGGTTCTGGGCAGGACCAGAACCCTCTTTGGCAGTTTCAACATGGACATGAACGTTAAGACAGAACAGCATCCATTCTGGGGGAAACAGGGCAGGGATGAGGTCACAGACACCACACACTTGCACACAGACACACATAAATATGGTTCGTACCGCAACAGCTCTTCCATCTATCCACAGGAATTAGCAAAGTCCTTCTGGGCAGGGGAGGGGAGAATGTCCCCAGGAAATGGCCTTGGCCACCCCACCCCCATGCTCCATTCAAGACATCTTGCAAGGAGGCACAGCGGGCTCAAGGCTGCCCTGCCTTTGGGGCCCTGGGCCCTGGGCTGGGGAGGACTTGTGAAGGTGGGAAGAGCTTGGGGGAGTGGTTTTGGGGATAGGAGTGGGGGAAATGGGCAAACGTCTCCCCCAGAATTTTCTCAAGTTCTACCCTGTCCCACAGGGAGGCCCAGAGCCCTCCTCAGTCCCCCAAACCGGTTTTTCCAGCCCTCAGTGATTCTTCTGTGCCCCAAATAGTGCAATTGGCCAATGAGGTCTGAGAGTGAGGAATGGGGCTCGGCCCCCTCCCCGCCCCATCTCTAACCCCGTGGTTTCCTTTCTGGGCATGTGAAAGGAAAGAGAAGACGGAGGGAGTCAAAGTGGCAGCTGATGAAATTTGGGGAAGCTGTGGACTTGGGTCTGGGAGGGTTGGGGCTGAGATTTCCAACCAACTGGAGACAGTGGTTCCAAAGAAGGGCCTGAGGTTGTCCGGAAAAGGTGGCAAGAGAGATAAATTCAGAGACAAGAGATGGGTGCAGGTTGGCGGGTCGGAAAGGAAAATGTTGAATCCTTTGTACTGGATGGTAAACTGCTCCTGCTCTGAGCTCCCTCCTGCTGTCACCCTAGTCCTTTTAAGGTCCCCATGGTTACTGTACTAGCCTCCAGCATCCCACTGAAGCACTGCGGATTAGTCAGTGTCCCCACTGGCCACCCCAGCTGTGAACTCTCAATATCTCCCAGATCTCTGGGATTGGGATGAGCCTTGCTGGGCAGCCCCCTGTCTCTGTCCGAGGTCACCCAGCACCTCTCTGCAGCCTTCAGAGGCCTGGTTGTTGATCCACCTTCCCTTCAGACCACTGTGTTGCCCTCTAGAAACGTGGGTGACGTGGGCATGTGCGTGCCCCTCTCCAGAGAGCTGGAGCTGCGAAGGGGCAGGAGGCGATGGCCCGGGGTCCCGTCCCGCCTTCCCGCCACCCCTGCCGCTGGCCGCCAGCACTGCAGGGGCCGCAGCACCTCCCTCCTCAGGTCCCGGCTGCGCCACGTGTAGATGACAGGGTTGAGCAGTGAGTTGAGGGTGGCGAAGGCAAAGAAGTAATGGGCCTTGTAGAGGACGGGGCAGGAGTGGACGGGACAGGCATAGTCCAGGAGGAGGATGCTGAAGGCCGGCAGCCAGCACACGATGAAGACGCCCAACACGATGGTGACCGTCTTGAGCAGGGCCAGCGTCTGGGGGCCTGCCACGTCCGCGTGGCTCGAGCGGACCACGCAGTAGATGCGGACGTAGAGGGCAACGATGGCCGACAAGATGACGGAAAAGATGGTCACCACACACAGCACGTACTGCTTGGCGTAGAGCGGCAGGACGGTGGAGCAGGCCTCCAGGTGGCCCAGGCAGTTCCAGCCCAGGATGGGCAGGCCCCCGAGAACCAGCGAGATGAGCCACGAGGCCCCGATGAGCAGCAGCATGCGGCAGCTCTTGTCACTGCCGTAGAGCTTGACTTTGGCAATGGCCACGTGCCGCTCAATGGCGATGGCCAGGAGGCTGAAGACGGAGGCTGACAGTGTGATAAAGGCTGAGCCCTCCCGGGCAAACCACTGCACAGGGGTCAGCCCCAGCGTGACAGGGCCCGAGAGCAAGGTGTTGGCCACGAAGGCCACCCCTGCCAGGAGATCTGAGGCGGCCAAGTTGCCCAGGAATAGGTACATGGCGGAGTGGAACTTGCTGTTCCGGGCCACCGCGATGAGCACCAGCAGATTCTCCACCACGATGGCGCAGCACAGGATGATGATAAAGGCCGAGGCCACCTGGCGGGAGGGCGTCTCCTGTGTGTCCAGCGTCTCCTTGGTGTAATTGTAGTGTTCCCAGACCTTGCTGGAATTGAGGTACTCTGAGTATAAGCCGCCCATGGTGGGGCTCAGTGACTGGCCGGGGCCATGGGTCTGTCACAACTGCAGAGAAGAGAGACAGAAAGATACACAGACAACAGATCAGTGCCGTGGTTGATGCCTGGCTCTGACCCTGGACGGTCCTCACTGAGTAGACGCAGGAAGTCGGAATAGCATCATCCCCACTTTTCAGATAGGACACCCAGTTGGGCTGATTCACTTTCCCAAAGTCTCCAAGCTGGCAAGTGGCAGGGCCAGAGAGGGTGGCCCCACAGTCACCCTGCAGAGGCATCCTCCTTCACAGGAACAGACAAGAGTCCCCAAATGCCATGAAGTGGACACCCTGGGCTTTCAGAAACTTTGTCCACTTATTCAGAGAGCAAGCCTCTGGCTTCATGCCACCTGCTGACCTGGGTCGGTGAGATTCATGCCACTGATAGTACCATCCCTTGCTTATTACCACCCACTGCCCTGATTTCAGGCTGAGTCTAAGCCTCGAAGCCATGGGTGCTCCTGAAATAAGGACCTGGGAGACACCAGGGCGGCCCTGAGGTTCAAGCAGCCCAGAGGTCACACTATCTTAAGGACACAGACCCTGGGGACAATGCAAAGTGAGTTTGTTCTCACTCCAATTCTGACATGCCAGGCAAGTCACTCAGCCTCTTAGCCTCAATGTTCTCATCTATGCACTGGGTAGGAGAAAACCCCCTTCCAAGAGATGTTAGGAAAATCCTTTTAAAGATTGCATGGAGGGGTGGCTTGGCGGTGCTTACTGAGCATGTGTAAGGCCTTGGGCTCAATCACTAGCATCACCAAAAAGTAAATAAATAAAATAAAGGATTATGAAGCTTGGTGTGGTGTCACCTATCTGTGGTCCTAGCTTGAAAAACATGGTGAGATCCTGTTGTTTTTTTGTTTTGTTTTGTTTTTTAAGAAAGCACACAACTCACTTAGCACATAGTAAGCACTCAACAAGTGTTAGCTAATGTTCTTAGCGTCCCTCTTCCTGGCACACACAAAGGACTCTGGGCTGGGTACACTCCACCCAATCTTTTGGAAGAGGATGCTGACTAAATCAACCAAGAGGTTCCCAACAGCCTGTTCTCATCAGCACCATCCAGCTTTGCCTTGGGACAGAGGGTCCCAGGGGGTTGGGTAGGGCACTGGCAGCCCCCCTCCCTGGCCAGGATAAAATCCAGATGTGTAAGGCCCCTGGAACAAATAGGGTGGAATCCTAGTCACATCCGGTGTGGGAAAGTCTGGGTGGGGGGAGCTGAAATGGAGGGTCACCAGAGACCAGTCTGGGAGGTCTTGGCTGGGAAGATGGGGCAGCTGTGCTAAGTCATGTGAGTGGTGAGGGGGCGTGCAGCCCCGCAGGGAAGGCATTTGTTTCCATGAAAGCCTGAGTCACCCACCCCCCTTTCAAGGAAAACTGAGCCATGGGGGAAGGGGCGGGAAGAGGCTTGTTAGAAAGGGAGGATGAGAGGCACACACCGTGGCCAGCTCTGGGGTGGGGTAGGAGCGTCTCAAAGGAGCCTGGTCAGTGTCCCCTTTCAGAGAAGCGGGGAGGAAGCGCCAACCCTTGGCTAAGTGAAGGGGAGAAGAGCTAAGAACCTTCCCCAGTCCATGGAAACACTCCTGCCAAGGGCCACGTGTAAGCCAGAAGCACGGTTCCAGAAAAGGCTGGTTAGGCCGGTTCTTGGTGAGCCTAGGAGTGATAGGGGGCTTCCCGGGTCGCCGAGTCATCTCACTTCCAGGATGCCCCCTGGGAGGGGCGTCCTGGCCTTGGGCCCTACAGAGGCAGCTGCTTCCCCCAGAGCGGAGGGGCATCCGTCCTAGTTTGGGAACAGAGAAGAGCTTGTGCGTGTCCTCGGGGACAGCAGCCCCGCCCAGATCGCCACACAGAGGCCCCTTGTTCCCCTGCCGGACAGGGCCCCGGGCGCCCTGATGCCCTCTGCCCGCAGCAGCAGCTCCCAGGCTGGCTTGGCCTGGGCAGCGGCCTCACCCGACTGGCCGTCGAGCCAGAAACATCCCGTGCACTGATTGGCTCATTTTCAATCCCAGGGCACTGAGCGATTTGCCTATTGGCCTGAAATTTCCATCTTCGGCCTCTGATTGGCCCGGTTGGGGGCGCTCTCCGGTTAATCCTACTATCTGCGTTCACAAGCAAGTGGAGCTCAGCTCTTTCAGAGAACAGTCTTAAAGCTGTGTAGCTGTCCCTGAGGATTACTTTGAACCATGGCCTGACCGCTGGGTCACCCCATCAGACGCCCCCCCAGGCTGCCCTGGCCTGTTGGGTCCCTCCTGGGGTTCATAATTTAGAATCAAGGTCCCCTGGAAAGCCTGGGATGCACACTCGATGATGGGCAAGAAGCCCAGGGATTTTCCCCCTGCCGCCGCCCCCTTCGCAGCCTGCATAGGGGCCACCACCCCTCTCCAGTGTGGAGGAGAAAGATTTACTGCCATTTCCTGGAGAAATAAGAAACGTGTTCAGCCCACATGCCCCAGGGACTGATCAGAAAGTCTGTCTTCTTCTCTAGAGAGGAAGACTGTGGGCGCTGCACTCTCACTTTCTGCAGACCCAGGAAGCTTAAGGCATCCGCAGAGAGGGCAGCTCTCCTGGTTAGAGGTAAACTGAGGACCACGCTGTATCCTAGATTCATTGTTCCTGCTGGCCTTCCCTGCTTCTCCCTGTACCGGACTCCAAGGCCTAGAGCCTCTCTCCTGTTAACCTTCACCAGGGCAGTCCTGATTCCCCCTCGGAGACTCAGGAAGAGGCCTCTGGGGAGATGCAATGTTCAGGCCTGAAATGGAACATGAGGGACAAGTGACAGGGTTGGGAGGGAAGGGAAAAGAGATAAACCCAGACACGACTGTTTGGCTGGAGATTAGGAAGGGGGAAGGTAGGAGGAAGGCTCAGTGGCTTCCAGGCTCTCTCGCCTCCATCCCCTCACAGTTCCAGAGAGGTAGATCCTGTGGTCATAATTCCTGCTGGTCCCCAGAGATCCCATGCCCCTTGCCAAGAGCAGTTTTATCTCTTTTGCTTGCCTTCTGGCTGTCAGGCCCCCCTACACTGCTATTCTCTTCCAAGCAGCCAGGGGGAGCTTTTTAATTTATAACTTCATGCCGCTCCTCAGCTCCACATTCTCCCATGGCTCCCTATGGCTCCTGCCCACCCAGTCTCCTCCCATTCTCCCCCAGAGACACTCCACTGTGACCGTACTGGCTTCCTATGAGCCATCTCTACCTCAAAGCTTTTGCTGCTGTTCTTTCCGGCAGACATCCTCCCCTCAAATCTTTGAATGACTGCCTCCTCCTTTTTCAGGTTTCTATGTAAAGGTCACTCTCTCACTGGGGCCTCCCCAGACCACCAGTCTACAGCAGCAGCCTTCCACAATCCCTGTCTATCACAGCACTTGCCGCTATCAGAAATTATCTGGGTTTTTGTCTGGCTTCTAGAGTGCCACGTGAGTTGCTGGAAACTAAGGACCAACTTCATTCTCAGTCCTTCCAATGATGTCTGGCACAAATCAAGCACTCAGAAAACCAGCGGAGTGGGCAAATGAATGAATGAACGAACCAACCTAGCAACCAAGGGGCTTCTGAGGGTGGACCACAGCTCCTAAGCGCCGCCCAAACCAAAAAACAAAGGGAGCTAGAGATGCCTAGGTCCCCTAGCAGCCCTCCCAACACAACGCGCAGCGCGTCTCCGTGGAGACCGTAGCAGGACCCGCCCCTGCCCCGTGCCGCACTCTCGGCCTCCTTATCTGGCCGAGGAATGTGCGGTATCCACTCGCTCGCGCTGGGGCGGCGCCTTCTCCCTCCCGAGACCGGCCCACGCGGGGTACCCTCACACCTCCCAGAGCGGGTGGGTGATTTCACCAGTGACCTCGCCTCGAAGTTCCCGGAGGTCGGGGGAGCAGGGAGATCCCAGCTGCAGGAGATGCACCAGTGCCGCTCCCGCGTCGCGACACGCGGGGGACCGTGGGCTCTCTGAGTGGCGCCTGGAGTGTCTGACAAGGGCAGAGACGGGGGAGGGGGTGGAAATCCCCGGGTGAGTCAACCCGTGCCTGAGAAGGGGGCGATATTCCAACGCTCTACAGAGCCCGGGACTCCGCGGAGTCCACGCCACGCGTGCCTCCATCTACGCCTCATCACTTGGCTAGAGGGGAAAGAGGAGGTGCCCCAGCCACGCAGTCACTCTTCCTTTCCTTCCAGAAGAAGCCACGCCCCCGCGGGGGGCTAGGAGAAAACGAACAACTCAGGGAAACCGAGGCAGGAAACTAGACGCCCAGGCGGTGGGCATCTGTCCTCCGGTGGGGCCCCGCCCCCTAACTTGGAGGCTTTGCACCCACAGCACCTTTAGCCCTGACTCAGTCCGAGACAGCCAGGAGGGGTGCTGTGCCCCCCCACCATGAGCACTCCCCCTAACCCTGATCCCTAGGAACACTGTCCAGCCTCCCAAAGTCCCCAGTCGAAAGCGCTAGGATTCCGCCTTCTGTTTCGGCGCCAACTTCCTGCCCCGTGAAAGGCGGGGAGAGAAGTCTGGGGGTTCGCAGCCGCGTCAGTGGAGATCGCCTGGAATCGTGGAGAGGGTGCACGGTGACCATCCCCTCCATGCAGCAGAAACACGGGCGGCGCGTGCGTGCCTTAGTGCGCCCCGGACCCCTGGCTGGGCCCCCCACCTCTGATCCCGCGACCTCAGGGGACAGGGGCCTGCCCTTTCTGCCTCTCTCTAGCTGTGTGCGCTCACCTGGTCAAGCCGGCCCGGGTCCCTGCCCTGACCCGAGGGGCCTTGGCGTCTGCGTCCCCAGGGCGGCCGTGGCTGGGGTTGGGGCTGCTTACAGGGCTCAGCTGCGTCCAGCGGCTGGGGACCGGGGGCAG
>NW_026000241.1:600185-606758 GCF_001458135.2 Marmota marmota marmota
CCCGTGAGAACCGGCCGGTGCGTGGCTTCACGCAGCCCCGTGACGTCATGGCTCTCCTAGCCAGGTGGCCTCAACCTAAAGCAACTGTCTTCAAATCTAGATGTCCTCCTGGCTTATGCCTGAGACTCTAGAATAGGAGGATCTCCTTTATTTACTCAACAAGAAGCCGTGGAGCACCTACTGTGTGTCAACACAGCAAATAGGCATTAAGCGCCTGTTTGTCTTTAAAACAAATTCCTACTGCGTGCCACACCCTACCCCAAAGAATGGATTCTCTGCCTTGGTAAGACCCCAGAACTCAGGTGCTGCCCTTTCTCCCCTAGGAAATTGAACACACTTCTATCCTATCCTACTTCTGTAGATCCTGCCCTGCTCTTGCTGAAGTCAACGGCAGATCCACGTCATACCTGCTGCTTTTGAAGTGGGACTAAAATTTCCTAATTTCTCCTTTTTTTCCCATCTTCCAGTTTATCCTGGGCCTAACTGCGAAAATGAAGATCACCTTCATTTACTGATATTTTTGTGTGTGAGTGTGTGCATGTGTGTGTGTAAAACCGGAACTTGATAATAGGATAAGAGAGCCCCTCATTTCTTCAACAAATATTTTTAATGCATTTACTATGTACAGTAGTGAACAAAAGCCCCGGGTGGGGAGATTCCTTGCTCTCATGGAGCTTATGTGTTCAGGGAGGAAAGACTGTCTTTTAAGACATATTTGTAGGACCTGGGAATGTAACTGGATGGTGGAACTCCTGCCTAACATGCACAAGGCTCTGGTTTCCATCCCTAGCATGACAAAAAAAGAAAAAGAAAAAAAGTACCATTCCTGCAAATGTATACATAATCTGCTTACATGTTTATCTACCAATTAAGCACCTACTGTGTGCCAGAGACTAAAAACGTGAAGTATGTCATGGAAAGAAACAGACAAAATCTTCCTGACCCAGTGCAGTTGATGTTCTATATACAGTGCTGAATATCCAGAATAGGACAGGAAAAAGAAAGTGGTAAATTTCCTGGAAGAGGAACTGAGAGACGGGGGACACACTGGGAGGAAGGCTGCTGTGCTTTCAATCTGTGAATCCTTTGTACTTTTAGACTTTTATAACATGCACACACACGTTCTATTCCAACAATAAATTAAATTTAAAAATTAAGGCTGCTCGATACGCAGATGATGCAACCAATAAAAAGAAGGGAGTGGCTAGTTACACTCTCTTCTATGTAGACTGTACCTTAATAAAGAGTGCCGAAAATCGAAAAGAAGAAAAAGAAAATGAGAATTGAAGCCAGGTATCATCACGCATGCCTATTATCCCAGCTACTCAGGAGGCTGAGGCAGGAAGATCATAAGTTCAGGGCCAGCCCAGGCAACTTAATGAGACCCTGTCTCAAAATAAAAATCAAAAAGGCCAGTGATAGAGCACACCTGAATTCATTCTCTAGGGAAGAAAGGAAAGAAAAAAAGGGAAGAAAGAATCGAGCCACTAATGCCTGTTAAAAATAAAAATGGGGACTGCAGGTGAAGTTCAGAGGTAAAGCCTGTGTTTAGCACGTGGGAGAACCTGAATTTACCTCTCAGCACCAAATTTAAAAAAAGATAAAAATAAAAATGGAGTAGTCCTATGTGCACTGATGTGAAACTGTCTTCAACAGTTTAAAAACTGAAAAAAAAAAAAAAACAATGCGGGCCAAATACATTGCATGCCTGCATTTTAGGGTGTATTTATAAGTGCTGTATAAATACATACCCATTTGCCTGTGGACTCATGGGTCTCTTCCAGCACAAGGCACAAGACACTAGTCACAGTTGTTACTCTCAGGGAGGAGAAATGGGGGACAGGAGCTAGCTTTTCATGGTGTACCCTGGGGATAGTTTGAAAATTTTAGCTCGTACTACCAATTCCAAAAATGTACAGTCATGAAAAATAAAAGGCAACAAGTTCCCAGACTTCTAATTGTAAAAAATTTCTTATAATAAAAGTAATTAACAATATCAAAAATGTTAGTATATAGTCGGGGGGTGTTTATGCACACCTATAATCCCAGCAGCTTGGAAGGCTAAGGCAGGAGGATCACAAGTTCAAAGTCAGTCTCAGCAACTCAGGGAGGTCCTAAAGAATATATCGAGGCCCTGTCTTAAAATAAAAAATACAAAGGGGCTAGGATGTTGCTCAGTGGTTAAGCACCCTTGGGTTCAATCCTTGGTACCAAAAGAAAAAAATTAATAATTTTTTTTTGCAGTGCTAGGGATCAAATCCAGAGCTTTGCACATGCTAGGCAAGTGCTCTACACCCCTGCCCCAATAATATTGTTAATACATTTTTTTTTTCTGAGAGCAGTGGTGCATATTTGTAATCCCAGCAACTCATAAATACATACATACATAATCAATAAAAAAATGAATATTGCTGGGAGCTATGGTGCATACCTCTAATTATGCCTACTCTGGAGGTTGAGGCAAGAGGACTACAAGTTAGAGGTTGGCCTGGGAAGCATAAGTAATATCTATCTCTCTCTCTCTCTCGTGGTACTGTGGAGATTGAACCCAAGGACACACTACCTGTAGCTACATCCCCAGTTCTTTCTGCCTTTTTTGAAACAGGGTCTCACTCAATTGCTCAGGCTGGCCTTAAACTTGGGATTCTCCGGCTAAGATTGTAGGAATGCGCCACTGCACCAGGCTAAAGTAAAAAATTTGTAAAAAGGACTGTGGTGGCACATGCCTGTAATCCTAGCAGCTCAGGAACCTGAGACAGGAAGATCGCACAAAGCAATCTTAGGGAGGCCCTGAGCAACTTAAAAAGTTAAAAGGGCTGGGGGTGCTGGGGTGGTGGCTCAGTGGTAGAGTGCTTGCCTGGCATGTGTGAGGCACTGGGTTCAATTCTCATCACTGCATATAAATAAATGAGTAAAATAAAGAAAGATCCATCAACAACTAAAAAAATATTAAAAAAAAAAAAAAAAAGGGCTGGGGATGTGGCTCAGTGGTTAAGTGCCCCTGGGTGGTTCAATCTCTGGTACTGAAAAAAAAAAAACTGAACTGGGGAAGTAACTCAGTGGTAGGGTACACCTGTGTTCAACACCCAGTAGCACACACACAAAAAGGGGGGGTGACTGGAGATGTTGTTCAGAGGTAGAACATTGCTGAGTTCAAACCCTAGTACTGCCAAAAAGAAAAAGATTTTTTAAAAAGACAAAGAAATTAATATTAGGAATCAACATATGAATGTTACATATATGCCTGCAACAAATACATGCACGTGACACATACATAATATTCTTGGCTAGCTCCTGATGATGCCTTATTAGTTGTACCATTCAAAGTCCTCAGTCTGGGTCGTCTGGGGATGTGGCATAGTAGTAGAGCACTTGCCTGGCATGAACAAGGTTCTGGGTTCAATCCTTATCATGGGGAAGAAAAGCTGCCAGTCTGACAGGAGGCAGAGAAACCAGAGAGTTCTAACACAAGGTATGGAGCTTTCATGGGGGGAGATGAGGAAAAGCCGGAGTGACTGGCTGTGGCATTCTAGACTTCTTTCCCTGAGCTGCATTTTGGAGACGACTTGATTCTGGACCAGATCTTGGGGTTCACTTGGACTTCAGCAAGCCCTCACTGTATCCTGATGAAGATGTGTTGCCCAGACAACGTCTAGAAACCAGGTGCTCAACCCACAGGGGAGGAGATGCAGAGAAACTGGGTCCTCTCTTCAGTGAAGCTATCAGAGCGGAAATCTCAGACCTCTGCGGGGACCTGAAGGCTGGGGAGGAAGTGCCCCCCCCACTTGCCTCGGCTGGCTCAGCAATTTGCCATCTCCCCAGGGACCTTGGGGTGGGGGTGATGTCAAGGCCACAGACATATCCGGTGTCTGCCAGGGGAACAGTGGCTCCCAGACAAAGGTGATATCCCCAGGGACACACAGATACACCAACAGGCAACTTCTGCCTCCCTTCTGCCTCTGGGGCAATATGAGGTCTTCTCCAGGTCAGCTGGAAGACACGGGAGGCCTGGACTTCCTGATAATCTGAAGAGGTCAAAGGGAGAGCTGGCCCTGCCCTAGGGGGCCCGTGAATGAGGGAACAGTGGCAGAGGAAGGAAACAGGGACCTTTCTTGAAGAGCTCTCAGGCAGGGAAAATAGAGGAGAAGGAAAAGGAGGTGATTACCAGATAGACCAACACCATGAACCAAGATGAATCCTCTCTTTTCTTTATAAGTTCTCCTCTCTCAGGTATTTTGTTATAGTAATGAGAAACAGGTTGGGGGGTGTAGCTCCGTGATAGAACAGAGGCACATAGGAGTGATGGCATTCTTCCTTTTTTTCTTTTCTTTTTGTTCTGCAGTACTGGGAATTGAACTCAGCACCTTGGCCTTGGGTGTACTAAGTAAGGCATGACCACTGAGTTATATTCCCAGCTTTTTTTTTTTTTAATATACTCTCCATGAATTTATGATCCTCCTGCCTTAGCCTGGGTTTGTAGGCATGGTGGGACCTGAACTAGAGCCACCTGGCTCCTCTAACTTAGCAGCCGTCTTGTTCATCCTGAGTCTCACTCCAGTCTTATGCAGTGACTCCTGCTCCTGCCCTAGGGATTAGAACAGAAGGGAAGTGGTTACTTTTCAAGCCCGCATCAGTCAATGAGGAAATGTAGCATGTTCTCCATAATCCAAAGGAAGGGAACCCTTTGACCTCCGATGCCATCCCCACTTCATATATTGCTAACGTCCCCAAATCCATGAGGCTTAGGCCTGTTTTCAGCTCTCCCTAGCCCTCCACCAGCCCCCCACCCCCAGCTCTCTGCTTTTGGCAGGAGGAGCCACAAGGAAAGAAGTGTCTGAGATGGGTCTCAACTTTCTCATCATCCCCCCAGCACGGGGGAAGGGGCCCCAGGCTGCGGAGAAACCTTCCAGATGCTGATCTTGGCAGCTGCCTTGTCTCAGCCGTCCATGGGCTTGGGGCCCACTCTTAGCTGCGGGGACGGATAGGATGGGGAGGTTCCCAGTGGAACCTAGCCACTGCCACGTCCTCACCAGATGCAGTCTTGGCCCTTGGAGCCTTGAAGAGGTGGGCTCCCTCTTCTGGCCCCAATGAGAGGAGGAGCCCACTTCTCAGCAAGCCCCCCCCACTTGCTCAACAGTAACAGCTGCGAGTAACTGGCCAGTTACTGTCCTAAGCCCTTGAGAAATATTAACACATCAAAAGCTTACAGCAGCCTTTCTACCAAGATGGGTCAGAAGGTGAAGAGGGGGGCTTCTGCCCCTCCCAAAGGCCAGGACCAAGCACAGGGTTTGAAGGTCAATGCTGAGAGAGGTCCACAGACAATTAAAAAAAGAAGATTCCCCAAGTCACCCCCCCTCTTGGGAGCCAGGACTCCGAGGCTCCCAAGGCAGCCACTTCCCAGATTAACAAACTTGACCTCCATGCCATCATCATAACTACCCGTGGCCTTGTGTTCTCTGTGGATGTCAAGGTCAACCAGCACCAGATCATTCTGTGACACTGATATGACCAAGGTCAATATCCTGATCAAGGATACTGGCAGTGTAGCTCAGTGGTAGAGTCATGCTTTGTGTGCATGGGACCCTGTGTTACCCCTCCAGCACTAACTAACATAAAGAAAAATGAGCCACTAAAATAAAAAAAAAAATCAGCCACTGTAATCACAGTGGCTCAGGAGGCTGAGGCAGGAGGATCCCGAGTTCAAAGCCAGCTTCAGCAACAGCAAGGCACTAAGCAACTCATTGAGACCCTGTCTCTAAATAACATACAAAAAAAAGGACTAGGGATGTAGCTCAGTGGTCGAGTGCCAAGTTCAATCCCCAGTACCAAAAATAAAAAAATAAATAAAAATAAAAAAACAAAAACTGACAAATAAATATACAAAACAAACAAACAAACAAAAACAAGCCTGATCAGGCCTAATGAAGAAGAGGCATCTGTTCATCTTGATTGTGATGTTTTGAATGTCACCGATCAAACTGGGATTATCTAAACTGAATCTAGCTGATTCTAAATTAATATTTTTTGGGGGAAAAATTATATAAAAATAAATAAATAAATACATATTCTCCCTTAAACAACAACAAAACAAACTCTCACAGTAGCACAGTAGTAGGGAAGGAACAGAGAATTTGTAGTCTATCCTTCCCACTGCACTGCTGGGGATGTGGTTCGGTGGCTCAGTGGTAGGACACTTGCCTAGATTTTGGGAGGCCCTGGGTTCAATCCCCAGCACTGTGAAAGAAAATCAAAGGCATTGTGAGGAGGTAAAGAAGCCAAACAAAAAAAGCTACAACTCATATAATCCTATTTCTGGGATGTTCCAGAAAAGGCAACACTAGCTGGGCATGGTGGCTCATGCCTGTAATCCCAGCAGCTCAGGAGGCTGAGGCAAGAGGATACAAGTTCAAAGCCAGACTCAGCAACTTAACAAGGCCCTAAGCAATTTATTGAGGTCCTGTCTCAAAATAAAAAATGAAAAAAAGGACTTGGGGATGTGGCTCAGTGGTCATGCCCCCAGGTTCAATCCCTAGGACCAAAAAAAAAAAAAAAAAAAAAAAAAAAAAAAAAGGG